>NC_136513.1:16185000-16187500 GCF_053919585.1 Euprymna scolopes | reverse complement strand
CTATGTATTAAGTATATTACAGGGCTTACTGAGATCAAATGTTTTCCAAGCCATGAATGCATAAGTTCAGTTATCCTAACAATGTATTTTGCTATCCCCTGTGATTTATTTGAGTGCAATAAACATAGAAGATATTAATTTGGAAACACTTTTGGAAACACATAGAAGTGACTTTTTATGCCAAAGCATTTCGAAAACTAATGCTTCTCACCAGAAGAGCAGGGAAGATGCTATTTAGCATAGTGGGAATGCGGCGTCTAGCGTGGGATTCATTAGGAACGAAATAGATCAGTTAAAATTATAGATGATGCTGGGGAGAGTTTCACTAAATTCTAAATAAGGGAGGAGCGTTTTATATAGTGTAATGTAAAAAGGTGTATAGGGCTTTATCATAGTCTTAAATGTATGCAGTATATGTTTTAAGGCTTACGGGGAGGTGTAGTGTGGATGGGTGGTAATTATATTTTTATCGGTATCTAAGATTTCTATTATTTATGCATGTTTCTTTTATGAAAGTTTAAATTACGGAACAAGGATCATGTGTAGACTACATTCTACCTAAAAAAGACTACGAATATGCAGCTCGCAAAACCGACATGTAACTTTCGAAACTTCAGTTCAGTTATAAAACTTTTCAATTAAAGACATGGCAGTTTCTACTTGACTGCGTGGATCGACGAAGATTTTTCAACGTCTGGGTCGGTCTTTAAGAAGGTAGCAGTAATGTCGACAGATTGTTCCCAATCTTATTTTTGCGCAAAGGTTGCTGTCTGGGGAAAGTTTTCAGATCAGATGGAGACTATTGGCAAAACTAAATCGAATTCGATTTTATTTTACAGAAACCTACAGAGAGCTCCAAACAGTTTGTTTAGCATAATATGCGGCTCAAAATAACGTGAATTATCAAGGGTAGCGTATGTCTGAAAGCTAAATTACACCTCTAAAATGATGTTTCCAAAAAGAGAAAAACAAATATGTTTCAGTTAATCTCCTGAGGTTGAGCTCTTATTATAGAGAGCATCTTTTGGTTTCAGTATCATTCGGGAGACTTTAAAGCTATTGCGATTGATATTTCGTAAATATTCTACTGAATTATATATAGGGTTCTAGCTACACTAATAGCTTTAAAGTTTATTTTTATTTATATTTATGTTTATGTCTTTTTTCATCTTAATGGATTTTAATGTTACCGTAAATCTTACTATTAAATGGCAAAAGCAAAAAATAAAACAAAAAAAATAAAACAAAAAACAAAACAAAATAAACAAAGGGTAACATATTTTGGTCGATTGCCCACTTTATGAATATAATTTAATCATGTTAAATACAGGCCTCACTATCTCTTTTTTCATTAAATTGTTTCGTGAAGCACAGAATAGTTACAAAACTCTCCCCTACACATGTGAGAAATAGATTCCAAAATAATACGTTATTATTTCAGCACGGTGTCAAAAGGCCGCAAGTATCCATGTTGATTTTCATGGCAGATTTTTATTTGAGGTCTGGATGGGGATAGCCGTGTCAGCATTTTAAACATGTTCACATTTCTAAAGGATGCTGCTTTTGCACTTTTGCCCCCCCCGAGCTCTTTCTAGATAGTTCGTCCAGGTATAAATTCAAGCTTCAATGGAATTATATGGCGAAATCACAGAATAGTATAAACAACCAGCCACATGTCTTATATGTGGGATAGCCCCCAGATATGGGGTTTCCTTGCAGTATCTGCCGGATAGATACTGCACTTTGAGCTTGGGCAAAAGGCCAAGAAAGAGGTATTTATTTGCCCCCCTACCAAGCAAATTAGGCACAAGGCCGATCTTTAATATGAGGAGTGAAGGGGAAATAGGGACCAGCTCCCCGGAGAGTATGTGAGCTGGATAGTGACAATTGGTATGAATGGTTGCCCCTACATTGACCAAGGTCTTATATGTGGGATGGCCGCTATATAAGGTCTTTGCCTGCAGTATCCTCTGGAACAGGTACTACACTTTGATCTTCGCCGAAAGGCCAATAAAAGCTTAAAAAGCTTAGAACAGCATCTATTAACAACAGACCTTTGATCTTAACCAAAAAATCCAAGCGCAAAAGTGTTACGGACAGACCGATCGACCGACGGACCGACGGAGTGACATGCACGCGACTAAAAAGCTTACGTAATAGCGGAATTCGAAAGTAGTTAGTGAAAAACAGTGCTCGCATTAGATGGAACTACCAATTGTTGAAGATAAGGTCAACATATATTGTAACACAAAGAGGGGGAAATGAGATAATATTCGTATGATATGGATATCTGATAAATTCGGGGTACGGAAAATGTTTCCTGCCCGTTGGGCTAGGTGTCAACCGTAATCGTTACGAATAATCCCCCCAAAAGTGACTGTACACTTCAGACAAAAATAGGCCAAAACTGCCGTGAATAATCTTGCCAAACTTGGAATGATCTGATAACAAAACAACAGAGCACAGTAAATTATATAATGGGCTAGATTAACCAGTGTTC
>NC_136513.1:15845000-16180000 GCF_053919585.1 Euprymna scolopes | reverse complement strand
TTTGTAACTATGGTAACCATTTAGATATTCTTGAAACTAATATAAATAAGAATGTTTCTGATTTCTATACATCTAAAGAAATTATAGTTAATAGATATCTTACCTCCGTCTAGAT
This sequence comes from Euprymna scolopes, assembly GCF_053919585.1. Taxonomy (NCBI): domain Eukaryota; kingdom Metazoa; phylum Mollusca; class Cephalopoda; order Sepiida; family Sepiolidae; genus Euprymna; species Euprymna scolopes. The sequence continues at coordinate 16,179,885 of NC_136513.1, read as the reverse complement.
GTGCCAGGTAATATCAGTAGACGATTTTCTAAGCAAGTCTGACCTTTATTTCTCATTTTGAGTAGAGCACGTACATCAAATCGGTTGGCAAGGACGCTGGAAAAATGGCGGGATCCTTCTATTGATCCAGTAGATATCTCACTTCGTATGCAATTCCCTATCTATGCAGAAGCCAGGTGCGTCCGGGGGTGGAGTGTAGTTGCCACATCTAGGCAGGAGCTGAGGGAAAGGACTTGTCCTGACTTGATAGAGTTCAAAATAGACTTCGTAGCCTCGTAGGAGATGTCCTTTTTTCTTTCCTTCCCTGCAACCTTTATCTCACAGAGAGATGTTACAAATTTGTGTCTGCTTTATCAGTATGTTCATGGCAAGTGCTCGACTGAGCTTCAATCTATGGCCCCCCTCGCCAAACTTTCACAATAAACACCCGTCTAGCTGAAAACGTTATCAATAAACCCCCCCACTCTTTATTTGTGACTAATCCTAAACGTAGATTCTATGAACATAGCTTCTTTCTTAGAACTGCACGCCCATGGAATTGACTTCCGATTTCCTGCTTTCTACAATCTGATTGTCTTCAAGTCAACGTAAACAAGTTCTTGATGAACCGTTCCACTTAAGCTAACACATGCACCGAATTTTTGATTGCTAACGGTTATTATATTGTCCAATTGACTACTGTACATTCTTAACACTTATCATCGAGTAGCCTCTGGTCCTTGATAAGTGGTCATGCCTACGTAAAAAAACCCAGACAGATATAGTAGATTACATTACAACCCTTTGCTATTTCTATGTGCCTATCATTTTGTATCGTGTCTAAATCTGAGAAGCTTGTTTCGCCAACCAAGTGACTCTCCCCAGCAAACGATAGTGTCATATTGGTGACGAAAATAAGGATAGACCCCCAAGAAAAACATAAACAGACACAACCCAAAAATACACCAGGAGTCGAAAACACATAAGCAGACAACCACGTAACAACCAAAGACAAAAACTGGCTTAAATTCTCTACGCACACAGATGCAGCACAACACATAGCTTTGCTATATCTCACTCCCTATCACAAATGGTTACGTTTCCAACCCGTTTCCCTGACCAACAAGAAAAACAAGCATGACTTCTAGATATGTTTCTGACTAGAGTTCACGAGGATTGAACAGCAAATGCTGACAGCCCACTCGAGAATGCTGACCATGCAGTGATAATGGTAGAAATCGCCCTAAATTCTAGACCCAAAACTGAAGAGCCCGTGCGCTAAACAACGAGATATTATAAAACGGCTGACTGGGAAGCCATCAGAGATCTTATCAGAGATGCCCCATGGGAAAATATTTGTTCTCTTCCTGCTGAACAGCGCGCAATTGAGACCACTGAATGGTTCAAAACAGCAATGGAAACACATGTTCCCATGCGGAAATTTTATAGCAAGCCCAACTCTCCCCAATTGTTTACTTCGACGTGCACAACTGTCATTGCTCAAAGGCAGCATGCATAACGCAGATTTAACCGACATAAGTCCAGTTCAAACAAACGGAAGTATATAGGAGCTAGAAGTAATGTTAAGAAAGAAATAGCGACAACAAAGAGAGAATTTACTGAAACCACTAAAAAACGTATCGAAGCACAAAACGTAGGAAATCGTGACTTCTGGAAAATCTACAACAGTGTAGTAAATAATGGGCAATCAACAATGGCCCCGTTAACCAACAATACCGAGGTTGTTTGCTCAGCAACCGACAAGGCTTGCCAGCCGGTTTGACTCGAACTCCACACTGGACCCTCTCAACAACATCCTGCCTGACTTTCCTTTGCGGACAGACGCCACGCTAGAGGATCTAAAAATCACCCCTGCACAGGTGCATACTATCATAAAAAATCTTGACACTTCAATAGCATGTGGACCAGACCTCATCCCAGCTGTGCTATTAAAAAAGTGGTCAGCCGAAGTAGCTCCAGTTCTCTCTAAACTCTACAACAACTTCCTTAATGACTCATGCTTTCTGGGCTGTTGGAAAACGGCTTCTGTGGTACCAGTATTCAAGAATTCAGGCGTAAGAACTGACCCATACCATAAATACCCCATTAGCCTCCTCCCACTTTTCGCCAAAATATTTGAGACCATAATTAACCATGCTCTAGTCCGGCAACTTACAGATGCTAAACTTCTGACTGACAAACAATATGGATTAAGACAAGCCCATTCCACAGCTGACATCCTCACTGTAATCTCTGAACGTATATACCATTCACTGGGCAAAGCGGGGGAGGGAAGAGCGGTAGCTCTAGATATATCCAAGACTTTTGACAGGGTATGGCACAAGGATCTCCTCAGGAAAATTAAATCATACGGTATCACTGGTAGAATACTTAACACAATTATATCCTTCTTAGATAAGAGAAAAATTCAGGTTGTGTTCGACGGTCGAATATCTAAACAGAGTGATATAAATGCGGGAGTGCCTCAGGGGTCTATCCTTGGACCTCTATCTTTCTTGATATTTATTAATGACCTCCCCGACAAAACTACCTCTAAGATGGGTATATATACTGATGACACTACACTCTATAACAGGCATATCAGGAAAACGAATGAACACATATCTAAAGAAATGGCAAAAACACTAGAGGGTGACCTCCAATCTGTAGTGGAATGGGGAAATAAATGGATGGTCACATTCAATGCTGCCAAGACTAAACTGGTTTCCTTCAATAATTACAAGACATCTTCTCTGTCACCAATAGCTATGGCTTGTGACTCACTGTCTGAGAGTACATCTTTCAAACTGTTTGGCCAAACGTTCACAGGAAATATGAGCTGGAACAATTATATTGAAAACATTGCCAGGGCCTCTGCGAAAAAGGTAGACCCTCTCTACCGTGCTAGAAACCTACTGACACTTGAAAGTATCCTGTACCTCTATAAGGCCACAATTCGCTCATGTATGGAGTATTGTTGTCACATTTGGGCTGGTGCATCTGCTACTAGTCTCCAGCTCCTAGACACGGTTCAAAAAGGAGTCGCCAATCTGATAGGCCCTGAACTAGCATCTAAGCTTCAGCCTCTGTCCCATCGACGAAACGTTGCATCCCTCTGCTTGTTCTACAAGTATTTTAATGGTGAATGCTCTGACGAACTGCAGACACTTGTGCCCCCACGACGTAGACACCCTCGACAAACCTGACAGGTTGCTAAATCCCACCCCCACACAGTAGAGATCCCTAGATGTAAAATATCTTTCTACTCCAGTAGTTTCTTCCCCAGAACCGCTAGACTCTGGAATTCCATTCCAGGTTCCTGCTTCCCTAACTGTACTGACATGCAGACGTTCAAGTGCAACGTGAACCGATATCTTGCTGTCCAAATCCCTACATAATACCCCAGTAGTTGCTGCCTATGATAGTAGCCCCCTACACCAAAGTGGCAATGTGCCTTGTTTAGGGTGAAAATGTAATAAAAAAAACAATACAAGAATCAATACCCAAGGAACCACAAACACGCAACAACTCAACTCAAGAACAGGCATTTCTACCCAGCCTCTACAGAAAAACACACAAGAACATCCCAGTAATGCCAAGGTAGGTGACTTTATTCTCTGATAGATTGGTTACTCTACATTTGTAAAAATTATTTTGTGGATAGAGCTTTTTGTTTTAACGTAGGCTATTAAAAATAGATATTTAGTCAAAATGGTTAACACTTACCAAGCCCAATAGTTAGTAGAGGTGTATAGAATATCCCAATTTTTTACTGGAAAGCCGTCTGACATTAAGCAATAGCTAGCAGCTCTGAAAAAAGTTGGTCTAGTAGCTAACATACACAGAAATAGTATACCTGGCATACGATTTTACGGAAGGTCTAGTATCGGATATTGTCGGATTATTTCTCGGTGATAATCCGAATAAGAACAGTAAGGATATTTTCGATCCAGTAGCAGCCAGGTACAGCGAGTTTACAAATGCTTCCGACACTGCTCAGTCTCAAATAATAATTACAAAAGATCAAGGAATTGTACTCAGTAATGTAGCAAGTAGGGTAGAACAGAACTGTCAAGTTAGCTTATAGAAACTCAGATATGAGGGAAAGTTAAGCTGAGCAAGTGCACTTAGCTGAACTCTTTATAGACGCATTAAGTAACTCGTTTATCCAGGAGGATATGGTCAGGTCAAATCCGGCAACAATATATAAGGACTTGTTTGTTGCTAGTCAAAGCAAAATACTCTCCGAGCGCTGCCAAATGCACACTTCAAAGAGCAGCCTATGGAAAAAAATAGCGTATTAAATTATAACGTTAGCAGGTATCAAGGAACAAAGAGAGGCAACTAGAGTTAGGGTACGTAAAACTGTACCTTAAAGTAGTTGTAATGCTATAAGATGTAAGTTTTAATGTGATTCGGCAAGATCTCCGCGAGGACGTTTCTGTTACAATAGGCTAGTACGAGGAAGCCAGTAGTCGCCTGAGGAAGAATTAAATAATTGACTTCAAGAATAAGTAAATGAAAGTTACACTCGAAACCCACTCACCACCGATCGCCCCAGAGGTCAAACACACGAACATGCAACAATGTCACATCCTCAAAGAAACGAGTTTTCCTGGAACGGATAAACACCAAAGGTCATGGATGACCAGAATGTAATGAAAGCCGACCTAAACGGGCCCACGTAATAAATAAATCGTTCAACAAAACTCGGGAAAATCGAGAGATTCGAAGAAATAGACACCCCCAACCTGGGCTCAAAAATATTGTGTATAGTAAAAATAAGGAACAGACCGGAGGAGGCACTGATCGACACTAGATCAGAAGATTCGTTCCTGAAAAACTAATTTTTGTGAGGAGATAAAAACGCATAAAAGAGAGTTAAGGAATTCTAACCTGAGAATTACTCTCGCGAACGAGCCAAGCCCATTAAAATGAAGAAGGCAAAAACTCCGTCAAGGGTTTATATCACACCAGATTTGAAACGAATCCAACATGACCTTATATACAATCCAACTAACATGTAGAGGGGTGAATATTCCACTTAATAGTAATGCTAGTGGTAGAGTCAATTTACCGCAATGCACTACATCGCCGTATAGTTTTACAACAGTCTCTAACAAGCAGAAACAAGCTACATCTTCGTCATCAAACCTTAGTCCAAAAAAATAGGGGCAATTAAGGAACACCTAAAACTCTCCATAGCACAGTTACCTGTAAACTGTAATAACACTCAGGAAAAATGGCAGCTCTCCACAGGACTTATCCTTTCGGCAACAAAAGAGACTTCACTGAGTAATCCCTTCACAAAACACCCCACTCACTCTCGAAGTCATAGAAAATACTGGGATAGTCAAAAACTTAGACGATACTCAGAATTTACCACCCTCCCACATTATAAGTAGAAGCGCGCTACAAAACACATAACTTCTGAAAACTGACAGGAAATGTAAAAAAAAACAAAGAAAACAAAAAAAAAACAAGCAAAAACACACGCAGATACACACTTAAACACAAAATATTGGTGGAAAAATACGATACCGGTTAAGATTTCCAAATAAATAAGTAGAATCCGATGACTAAAAATAAATAAATAAAATACTACTACTACTACTACTACTACTATTACTACCACTACTAAAAATAATAATAATAAAAAATAACACTAAGCGTCGAAAACAATACAGACAATTAATATAAGTTCTTATTACTATAAAATAAAAACCAAAGAACAATGAAATAGGAAAGTCACTTAAAATCAAATGTCTATTAAAATAAACAGTGGAGGACGAACGAGTTTCTAACAAAATTAATAAATTGTTATTAAAAAATGATCAACAGAATTAACGTTTAAAAAAGAATTAATATTTATTACAAATTACTGAGAAACAAAGAAAAAATAATTTTGATTATAACCATGATACCACCAACTCGAAAATAGAAGGGCCTTTGCTAGTGAGACTAAAAGCTCACCCCCCAAAATATATTGATAGACGAGTGTGCCACAATGATGTAGGCTCCATTTTTGGGAAGCTGAGAGTTTCTACATAAATAAACCCTGTGCCTAATTTGTGCTGTACTTTTGTGGAAGCAATCCTACACACAATTCAGTGAGTACACATTTTACTGGTTGTGATTGTCGGCACACACAGATTGACAGCTGTTTATGAATTCCGTGCACCGAATAATTTAAGCTATGTTGACACTTGAATTTGAAAAACAAAATATGAGCGATGAAATATAAATTATTCTCTCGTTCTCTTTCTCTCTCTCTCTCCCTCTCTTTCTAACTTTAACTCCTTTTTCTCCCTTTCAATGAAGAAATAGAGAATGGTATATGATTTTATCGTTTTAGTCAAAGGAGATAGCAGTTTTCTGTACACACATGGGTAAACTACTAAGCATGCTCCTCCATTGTTTATTTCAAATTATATATTTCATGTAGATTATATATTTTCATAAACTATATTTGTTCGCTATTTTTTTAACAGGCGTTAAATTTCAAAATGTGATCCTTGCCATTTAATGCTGGCAATAGAAATGCTGTCTGTAACGACACAATGAAGACTCGAAGAATAAGCCATGCCAGCAATTATACCCGACAATATCACAATCTCTTTCCATTTGCCCATTGTTTGATATCGTTGATCTGGAAGATTTTTTCCTCAACCAAGTAACACTCCCCGGCAACCCATATTAACATATAATGACAACCTCATGTTTAGAATGTATTTATAGACACTAACGTTGTTACTTCGGCATGTGCCATTCATTTTGGCCAGGGGCTCCAATGCCTGTTATTTCATTGCGCCGGCAGTGGCTACAACTAACACACGTAATTTAATATTTTATTTTTTTTTACAAGTTTGGCAGCATACTTCCACGGGATAACGCTAGTACACGGGCGACAGTAGTAAAAAAATCCAAAAACCTAACACATTGTTTATAGAATAAAAATGTATATTAGGATAATCATTCTGATAATCAATATATATATATATATATATATATATATATATATATATATATATATATATATATATATATGATGCCTACATATAGACCAATATACATAATGATTATTTAAAAAAATATAAATATGAAAATAAAGGCCAGCTAACCGGGTTTCGATCCGGTTAGCTGGCCTTTATTTTCATTTTTTATTGTTTTAAATAATAATTATGTATATTGGTCTATATGTAGCCATCATAAAACTCTGTACCCCTCGAAAGATTTTCAAATATATATATATATATATATATATATATATATATATATATACATACATATATATATAGTAAAAAAATAATTATATATATATATATATATATATCAATGTTTGTTTACAGATGATTCGAAAAGACACGTTTACTTTTCAGTTGTAATGATGACGAGAAAAGTTTACACGTATAGGATGATATTTATTCATAGCAACTGTATGATTGATGACTATCAGAAATACAAGCCTTTACGGCTACATGACCTCCTCTCTCCACTTCGATGCTAGGGAACATTAGCTTCAAGTCTCACCTGCTCGAGCACTCTCCGGCTCTGCCGCTCTCTGTCTCTCTTACTCTCTCTAACTCTTGTCTACTAACTTCGAATCGCGTCTCAATATATTGAGAATCTCCTTTCACGAAGACGTCAGACGCATGCCTTCGCCATGTAAAGTTTATTCACGTGGATTTTACCTTTCTATGTCAAAACATACTTTTGGCAAACAAACAATTCCCAATTTTAATGTTTTAATATTTAGCCTATTCTTTATCAATATTTCTAAAACTCGTATTGTTCATTCTTTTAACTGACATATCCAGTTATTTCTAAAATAAAAAACGAACAATCGACTCCATTCATAAAATAGCTGTTTCTGACATAAATATTATTCAGCTATCATCACCGACAATGACGATCGTTCTACATTCCTAGGAGTTCAATATCGATGATCTTTTAACCTTTGCCTACTGGGTTTGATTCTATCCTTTCACTAATATAATTTTCAAACTTATCTTGTTTTGCTTGCTTACTTAGTGGTGTCTGCCCCTTTTCATAACAAACACACATGTATATATATATATATATATATATATATATATATATATATATATATATATATAATTATATATATATATATATGTGTGTGTGGAGGAGTGTGAATGTGTGTTTATGTAGATATATTAAATAATAAGAGCAATTATTGTGATGTACAAATCAGTTTTAAAAGATAAAAACATGTCGGATGAACGATCGTTCCGGAAACGATGTTAATTTTGGAAAAAATGGCAATACATATTGAAAATACTTGACAAAGGTTTTGTTTGGGAACATAATATCATCATCAGCAAAAATAACCACATTACAAAACCATACTGAACCACACGCATCAACAATTTACACGAATGCATCCAAACATCATGTCATTAAACGTAAAAACAAACCTAGGGAACCCTCTTGTTTAATTCTCAAAACTCTGAAAAATAGACAAAGCCAAACCATTTGCAAAATAGCTTCAAAGTCCCCCATAAATGCAGTAAAATATTTAACAAAAACACAATCAAAATATCTCACTCAGCAATGCTAAATCTTCATCCAAAGATAATTAGCAACAACAATAAAAATATGAAAATATACAAAATATGGCAAGAAAAAATTAGGGACCTGCAAGGTAAATAGTGTAATTTACAGCTGCCCATTGACAAAATTAAATCCTTATTAAACTAAAGGCTATATACTTTAGATAAACATTTGCACTTATAAAACCCAGAATCTCCACTCAACACATAAATACTCCTTCAATAAAGACCCTTAAAAAGAAGCAGCATTAGTAAAATATATTTACCATCTCAAAGATATGAATATTCTTTTTAATTGTATATACAAAATTATATGCCTTTGTAAAACATATGAACCTGGTGAAAAATTCGCCACCCTTTGTAGCTTGGAATCTCTGGCTCTATAAAAATCCAATGACAATAAATCAACGCGAATACACCGAAAAAAAACGAAATATTTTCCTGATACATACAAAAACGATGGATGAAGTTTGGAAGATTTTAACACCTATGAATTGATGTTAATGATCTGATTATTAATTTGATTATTATCGTTTATAATTATAAATAATATTATAAGTAGTTATTTAATAACTATTATTATTTTTAAAATTACATTATATTACTAATCTTATTAGCATTATTATTATTATTATTATTATTATTATTATTATTATTATAACTACCATTAATATTTATTTATTATTTTATAACTAATGTTAGTACATTACTATTATTAACATTGTTATATTTTTACTATGTTATACATCACAATAAATACATAATTCATTCCTAAAAAAATAATAAGTTATCTTTATTGGATCATTAAATTTTTTTTATCTAATTACACTTTTCAAATAATTGCAGTCGCCTCCCTTAGACATTTAACTTTACAGACATTTATACTATAAATTACCACAGCGCTTTTAAATTAAAAGAAACCCTAAAAAATGATTTCAACCTTTCGGAGACAAGATAGCATATCTCTCAAAATACTGACTGAACTTTAAAACAAATTTTCTAATTGCACTCAATAAGTTATTTCTTTTTTAGTATAACAATGTTTTCTCTTTATTTTATTCTTAATTTTCTATTATCTCTATCGACATAAAAGAATTCATAACTTCGTTCCGTTGTTTTAAAATGTTTGCAGTGATATTTTCCCTTCTTACGACAAAATGCTATTATTATTTTGATTCCTTAAACTCACCCCTAAATTTTGCTGATGAGGAGACAAAACCTTTGTAAATTGTTGTCAATTATCATTGTCAATTTTAATAAAATGAACATCGTTTCTGAAACCATAGCGTCAGTTAGTTCATTTTGTTTTCTTTTTCCTTTTGAAATGGTTTTGTTATAAAACAATTATTGATATTTTAGTCAATATTAATATAGCTATATTATAACTCCACCTATTGATCTTTTAAAAGTATTAATACATTTATTAATACATTAAAATAAACCCTGCTCTTATACTCCAGGTCTAATCTTCTCTATAAAATATGATACATATGAATGATATTACCTCGAAAAATCATTTGAAGCAACACATTTTATATAAATCAACCACTTTATCTTTATATTGAATATACGGCGATACAGTTGCTTTTGCAGGCGTAATTTGGACGTCTCTTTGCGATAGAAGTGCGACTGTGCAACTTGCCTTTATTTGTGTCTTATTGCATTTTTTTTTTTTTTAAGTTTTTAAGTGCAGGTTATGAATATGCGCGTTTATCTATATATATATATATATACAAAAGCGAAAATATGTGTATGTATGTTCACTTTTTTGTATGTCCAAGACAGGCTTTTTTAAAAGAAGCGCTCGGTCGGCTGGCAACTTCTTAAAACTTTTTATATTACATATAAATCATAATGTCTCTGAGTTAACAACGGAGCTCTCATGTCTATTTAATTTGCTCGACTTCGGGAAGATAAATATTCAACAGTTTTCGCTCACCACATGTGGATTAGGCTTTTTTTATAATAAAAACGACACTAATTCTGGCGGTATTTTTCTGGTCGACATCGCCGGAAATGCCCGAAAGCAATCAGCTTTCATCAATGTGGAAATATTTTCCTTATATCAGGCAATTGCTATTCAATTTGGACAAGGGGGCTGCCCCCTAACATCTTGGGAGAATAAAAACAAAAGCGTTCTCGCAATAAATGAAATACCCCGCAATCATACTTGACCTCATTAAGTCATTAAAGCGTGCACCTGCCAAATCTAAGTAATAAAATAAATACGAACGCTTTTCCACTTGTATGTCGCGGTGGCCCAATGGTTAACGCCGCACTTTCTTTTCACACTTTAATTTACAACTTTGCCTCAAGGGTTCGGGTTCGATCCTCATACTCATCTACCAAATTTTTTTTAAAATTTCATTTTACCCCCCCCCTCGGAGTTTTGATTTACCTCCAATCACCCGGGCAACGCCACCTTCATTAAATGAAATACTATCCCGCAGTCATTAAAACGTGCACCTGCCAAATCTAAGTAATTAAATAAATTCAAACGTGCTTCGTAAGTATCTCGCGATGGCCCAATAGTTACCGTCGCGCGTTTTTTTTTTTCACATTTTAATTTCCAAATTCGCCTCAAGGGTTCTGGTTCGATCCTCATACTCACCTACCAAAACTTTTTTTATTTAAAAACCACCCGGAGTTTTTATTTACCCAAAACCACATACACATTCAAACACCCGGGCAACACCGGGTACCCCCTGCTAGTGTAACACAATTAAAAATATACAGATTCATAATGATTCACACACTGATTCATATAATGGAAAATATAATTAGATTAATGAAACCTCTTTTAAGTAAATTTATTAGGGTAGACATGTCTTGAAATATGAACATTTTTGAGGCGTACAAAATTCTTTAGCAAATTACTCCCTCTAACTTAATCAGAACAAAATAAAGAAACTGTATTTATTTATTTATATTTCTTGCTAGTCAGGATTATTTTCTTAAACATCTTTTAAATATCTTTTGTATAGTCGGATTAGCAAGCTATGAACGGCTTTTGCCTGGCTCAGAAAGAGTAATTTATTAACAGACTGATCTATCACTTAAAAGCTGGGTGGCTGAGTTCGACCAATTTTTAGATGAATATAATATTTTAATTCATGCATTTTTATGTATTCTTATAGAATCGATTCTCTGTTAATTATAATATATTAAGAGTATATAAGTTGATGATATAGATATGAAACTGAACAATGCAAATAAAACAGAACATTTGAAACTAATGAAAGCCAATTCTATCAAAATGTGAATGGAGAAAACCAAAAACAGGACAACAAAATCCGGCAGAAACAAACATCTAATGGAGTAAAATATGGGAAGAGCGATGAGATCATAAGAGAAATACGGAGTGGCTGAAATACATGAAAGAAGAGTTACAACAAATAGAAGAAGGTACAGTGAATGAAATCAGCAAGCAAACCATAAAGAAAACCATATGAAAAATTGCAAACTGGAGAGCACCAGGGCACGGCGGGATACATGCACACGGGTTCAAAAAATCCACAACCTTACACGAAAGGCTAGCTCCAAACATGAGAAGATGTATACAGGAAGCAAACGTGACAGACTGGTTACAAAAGGTAGGATCACACTGCTACAGAAGGACACGGAGAAAGGAATTTTCCCTACCAACAATATAGAGATCATGTGCTTAGCGACTATGTGGAAGATACTGAGAGCACAACTGAGGGAACAAATCTACCACTCACTGAATAATCGTGGACTCATCCCCGAGGAACAGAACGGATGCCAAAAATAAAACAGAGCAACACGTGATCTGCTATATATATCAAAAGATCATAAACGGGGTAAAAAAGAAGTAGAAAGAATTTAGCCATGGCATGGATCGGCTACAAAAAAGCTTACGAGATGATCCCCCAAGCATGGATAATATAATGCAAAACACTGAACGGATAATTATGGCAGCAAGAGACACTGAAAAAAAAAAGGAGAAAAAAAAGAGACTAATGACAAAACGAGAAAAGAGAAATGGGAAGAGAAACAGCTCCACGGGAGATTCATAAAAATGACAAAAGATGAGAATAACGAAAGAAAACCGTGGACATGGATGCGAAAAGTCAAACCAAGAAACGGAATCTCTTATAACTCCAGCACATGATAATAAGAACCGACCATATTAAAGCAAAGGTCGATAAAACACAAGAGAAGAGCAAATGCAGATTCTGTAACAAAGATATGAAACGAGACACCATATAGTAAACGAATGCAGCAAACTGGCGCAAAAGAAATACAAAAATAGGCATGACCAAGTGGGGAGGGTAGTACACTGGGAACTGTGCAAAGCATTGCATTCTGAGCGTACAGAAAAATGGTACCAGTACAAACCTGCAACCGCACTCGAAAACAAGAACCACAGAATAGACATACAGACAGATAAATCCATCCAAACAAGAAGACCAGGCGTCCTAATAATTAACAAGAAAGTAAAATACTGTACAATCGTAGACTTTTCTGACCCAGCTGACCACAAGGTCAGCATGAAATAGAAGGATAAACGAAGCAAATACACAGACAAGCCAGAGAGTTAAAAGGGATTTGGATGATGAAGAAAATCAAAATAATACCGATAATAGTAGGAGCACTAGGAACAATTCCGAAAAACTTTGAAAAGGCAATGGCAGAAAGTAGAATCAGTGGAATAGCTGCAAAAATACGACTATCGATAATGAAAACGGCTGAAATAGTAAGGAAAACCCTCGAATGCGGTGAATACTAGATTAATACAAAATAACGAGGAAGCGTAAAAGGGAATGAAGAACACGGAATCTGCATATCTACAAGTTCTACACCATCATGCATCCCCTTCTATTTTCTTATCACCGTTTATCAAATAGAAAAGTGATACCAAAGAGCTGAGAAGGGTCAATGATGATGGAAAGACAGAGAAAAGAGAGCTGACCAGACCAGCGCTGGTCAAGCGAGAAGAGAACTGGAACCTCAAATTCCAGTACAAACCAATGGCCACTGCGAGCGAGAAATCAATAGCAAATAGCTGTTGCGATGACGCAAATTTATTTCCAAATTCCATCGAAAGAGGTGGAGAGAACTGGACGTCTGGGGAGACTGGATGTTTTTCAATCAGATCGGTTGTTGACTTGTGTTAAAGCTCCATGTCAGCCAATCATAATAATAATAATAATAATAATAATAATAATAATAATAATAATAATCCATATATTAAGTGAATGCAGCTAACTGGCCCAAAAGGAATACAAAAACAGGCATAACCAAGCGGGGAGGGCAGTGCACTTGGAATTGTGCAAACGACTGCATTTTAAGCGTACAGATAAATGGTGCAAGTAAAAACTCGCAAAAGCACTCGAAAACGAGAACCACAAAATCTGATCGGACATGAACATACAATCGGACAACCCGTCCAAGCAGGAAAACCAGTTGTCATAATAATTAACAAGAAAAAGAAATATTGTCAAATCGTAGAATTTGCTGTCCCAGCTGACCACAGGGTGGGTATGGAAGAAAAGGAGAAACGAAGCAAATACACAGAACTAGCTAGAGAGTTAAAAGGGATTTGGATGATGAAGAAAATCAAAATAATACCGATAATAGAAGGAGCACTAGGAACAATTCCGAAAAAAACTGGAAAAAGGAATTGCAGAATTTGGAGTCAGAGGAATAGCTGAAAAAAATGCAACGCCTAACGATAATAAAAACGGCTGAAATATTAAGGAAAACCCTTGAATGCGGAGAATAACACAAGACAATATAACGAAGAAGCGTTACAGGGAATGAAGCACACCAAAGCTAGAGAGATACATGTTGAACACCCCCATCATGCATCTCCTCCATTGTTTCACCACCATTTCCCCAATACAAAAGTGATACCAAAGAGCCAAGAAGGGTCCAGGAGAATGGAAAGACCGAGGAAGGAGCACTGGCCAGACCTCCGCTGGACAAGTGTGAAGAGAACTGGGATCTTGGGGAGTCATAGTGCCACTCAAATTCCGGTATAAACCAATGGCCAATACCCGCGAGAAATCAATCGTAAGAGGTTGTTGCAATGATCAACATTTATTTAGGAATGTTATTGAAGGATGATGAGGAGGATGGAGATGGACGTCTGGGGAGACTTGCTGTTACTCAGCTTCCAAGGAACATGTGAGCAAATAATAATAATAATAATAATAATAATAATAATAATAATAATAATAATAATAATAATAATAATAATCAGAAAGCTAATAAAATGTAAAACTGCGTACGCAGTATAACTAGTATGATGGTCAAGACCGTTCATAGGGTGAACCAAAGAAGAACTGAGAGAGCTTGATCAGAAGACCAGAAAACTCATGACCATGTGCAATGCATTACACCTAAAAGACAATGTTGACCGGTTCTACGTAAAAAGGAAAGACGGCGAGAGAGGAGTAGTTTATATATAAGGTTGTGCGCATGAAACACACACACACAAAAGGAATTAGACAATTACGTAACGCAAAACACTGAAGGATAATTATGGCAGCGAGAGGCACGGAAAATCGACACTACAGAAAACATAGAAATAAAGGAAAAGACCAGAAATAAAAAATGGAAGAGGAACAGCTACATTGAAGATTTCTAAGGATAAGGAAAGATGAGAATCATGAAGACACTTGGACATGAATCACAAAGGACATCTAAGCCGAGACATCGAACCCCTAATAACTGCAACACAGCATAACCCGATGAGAAATTGTTGAATTTTTATTATAAAAGGGTTACCGTGAGTGATCGTTTAATGTTCCGTTTATTTGTGATATATTCATATCTAATTGTTCATATGCTTTTGTGTGTGGGGGTGTAGGTGTGTGTGTGTCGTACATGTATTTTGGACATACCTTCTTCATGCGTCGTTGATCTTGTCCACCTTGAATTCATCTCATTCTTGGAGGGGCGACTGGGAATAAGTAAGAGAGTAAATGCAGACTGTAGAAAGGGAGACAAAACGATAAATCATATATGAAAGTGAATGCCGCAAACTGGCCCAAACGAAACAAAAGAATAAACACGACCAAGTGAAAAAGACAGTGCTCTGGAATTATGCTAACAGCTACATCGCGAATGAACAAGACGGCAACAGTACGTGAAAACCAGAATCACAAAAAATCGCATGGGACATTGACATACAAACTGATATACTCCCCAAGCAGGAAGACTGGGTTTCTTAATAAGTAACAAACAAAAAGCACTGTCAAATTGTATAATTTGCTCTTCCAGCTGACTACAATGTGAAAATCCAAGAACACGAGAAACTGAGCAAATGCACAGAGCAAGCCAGAGACCTAAAAAGGGATATGGATGATGAAGACAATCAAAATAATACTTATAATAGTAGGAACACCTGGAACAATTCTGAAAAAAACTTTTAAAAATCTATGGGAGATATTGGAATCAGAGAAATGATTGTATACTATTCTAATGGTATTCTACAATGAACCTAACCCAAGGGAGGTCACTCGCATATTATGACAATGAATGTATATTAATCTAATGGAATTCGACGATGAAACTACACCCAAGGTAGGTCACTTGCATATTACACCAATGATTTTATATTAATCTGATGGAATTAGGCAATGAAGTTACATCCAAGGGAGGTCATTTGAATATTATACCAATGATTTTATATCAATCTGATGGTATTCGACAATGAAGCTACATCCAATGAAGGTCACTTGCATATTGCAACAATGATTGTATATTAATTTCATTGCATATTATAATGATGATTGGTATTCGAGAATGAAGCTACATCCAAGGGAGGTCACTTACATATTATGACAATGATTGCATATTAATCTAATAATATTCAACAATGAAACTACACCCAAGGGAGAACACTTGCATATAATATCATTGATTGTATATTAATTTAATGGAATTCGACATAAAGCTACATCAAAGGGAGGTCAATTGCATATAATAACAATGATTTAATATGAATCTAATCGTATTCGACAATGAAGCTATATCCAAGGTAGGTCACTTGCACATTATAAAAATGATTGTATATTAATCTAATGGAATTCGACAATGATGCTACACTCTAGGGAGGTTAGTTGTATATTGTAACAATGATTGCATATTAATCGAATGGAATTCGACAATGAAACTACACTCAAGGGAGAGAACTTGCATATTATAACAATGACTGTATATTAATCTAATCGAATTCGACAATGAAGTTCCATCCAAGGCAGGTCACTTGAATATTATAACTGATTGTGTATTAATCTAATGAAATCTGATAATGAAGCTACATCCAAGGGAGAACACTTGCATATAATAACATATATACTGCGCAAACCCCTTTCTAAATTTTTGAAAACGGACATATACTGCACACACACCTTCAAAATTGTCAAATCGGACCTATACTGCACAAGCACCTTCCAAATTTTCACATCTGACCTAGACTTCACAAGTACCTTCTAAATTTTTCAGATCGGACCTATACTGCACAAGCACCTTCAAAATTGTCAAATGGGACCTACACTGCACAAGCACCTTCAAAATTGTCAAATCGGCTTAGAATGAACAAGCACCTTAAAAATTGTAAAATCGGACCTATAATGCACAAGCACCATCAAAATTTTACAAACCGGACCTATACTGCACAAACACCTTCAAAATTGTCGAATCGGACCTATACTTCACCTATGACATACAATCCCAGGCGACGCTTGGTATTCTGCTAGTACACATCATCTTATGTCATACAATCCCGGGCGACGCTGGATGTTCTGCTAGTACATATCCACCTACTTCATCCAATCCTGGGCTATTCTGGGTGTTTTGTTAGTACATATATCCACCTATGTAATCCATCCCGGGCGATGCTGGGCATATACCAACCAATTTTTTCTAATCCTAGGCGATTCTGAGTGTTCTGCTAGGAAAAAAATCCATGAATTTTATTCCATTCCAGGCCATATTGGGCAATCAGCTAGTATATATGTCATGCTAGTGCTATGCCATACATTCCCGGGCGACGCTGGGCATTTTGCTACTATATATACACCAATTTTATCCAATCATGGGCTACGCCGGGTATTCTGCTGGTAAATATGCCAGGTATTAGGCTAGTACATATATCAACCAATCTTATCCGATCCCGGGCAACGCTGGGTATTCTGCTAGGAAACATTCAATGTATTTCCACCTACGTAAGGTAATTATATCAACCAATTTTTTTCCAATCCCATGCGATACCGACTGTCAGCTATGAAAAATTTTAATGAATTTTATCCAAGTAATCAGCTACTATATATGTCATGCTAGTGCTATGTCATACCATCCCAGGCGACGCTGGGTATTTTGCTAATACATATACACCAATTTTATCCAATCCCGGGCTGCGCTGGGTATTTTGCTGGGAAACATTCACTCTATTTCCACCTTAATCGGCTAACTATATCAACCAATTTTTTATAATCCCAGACGACGCCGATTGGTTTGCTAGGTAAATTCCATGAATTTTATCTAATTCCAGGCTGTGATGATTGGAATATGACATCTTGTCTTCAGTTAATATACGAAAAATATATAATACACATTTTTTTTTTACTTGGTCTTTTGGCTAAGACCAAAGTGTAGTACATGTTCTTAGAATTAAAGCGGTTTCATCTTTCGCCCCCTCCCCCACTAAGAAAATGAGGAGGACGTCATGCCTGGAAGCTCAGGCTGTAGAGAAAAAAAAACGTTACTCGAAAATAAGGAGGATTTATCCCTGGGATGTCACCAAATCCATTAACTCTAATTTCGTATTATATTAACATGTGTAAGTAAACAATCACTGATTAACTCGTATTATGCCTCCCACCTTCTCCCTGTTAATAGAATCAGATCATAGTGTAACTAATAAAAAAAAAGTAAATGGCCTTTTGTTTCATTTTATTTTATTGTGAAAACAGACATTGGTCGTTTCATGACAAATATTTTTAAGCTTAATTTTTTTATTTACTTATTTTTGTTTATTGTTTTTGGTTTAAGTCTCGGATTTTACTATTTATTACCTGCTAATAACTTTGGTAACGTTTCTATAACGTAAATGTTTATAGTTTAATTTGTATGATTGTTGCATTTTTTTACCGATAACAATCAGTATATGAAATGTTTTTAAATAAAGACTGCAATTTCAGCTTGCTGACGTCAAAGGAAAACTCTGAAGCTAAACCTAGGGGAGGGAGGACTCTTCAGTCCTTGACGACAACCTTCCTAGAGCTGGTGACTCAAACAAATCACCGGTTGGCAAACCTAAACTGCTTAAGAAGGAGATAGGTTCTGTCTATCGCCCGGCTTTCATACTCCTTTGCCTATTAGCCAGGCGTAGAGGTACTATCGCAGGGACTCGTCTGAATCACCCAGTGGTTGACATTGTTTTCTGACTAGGGCAATAAACGCAAGTGTTTCCCTCTCCCGCCACATCCCATCCCACTAAATTGGACACAGTGGGGTGCTTCAGTGCTATATATGTCGGTGCAGTTGGACAGGGTTGGCTTTGCCTAATGGATTGAGCGTACCGGATTGAGAGTTCCTGGGTGATGTTTCCTACTGATAGTGCAGATGCCCTAACTCTTTGGTAGCGCTTAGAACGGCTGCTCCATCAACAGTTGTATAATATCGGGATGTTTATAGTGCCATGTCGTGCATGGAAAGGGACCCTGCACTCATACCCGGTGGGCATTTCTGAGGCCACAATCCTGTGGGTGAGGACAACTTATGGTCTACTTGTATTGCATGTCTTGTATTCTGCACAATTACTTGTCCAGCACCCCCTCATTCACTCAACCTAACTAAAACTTTTTAATAAAATGAAATGACAGCTCAAGCAAAAGTTACGTTTAAACGAGGACCAAACTCAAAGAAAACCAGCATGCCTCCTCCCTTGAGGCTTGCATTTACGAATATCTGCGGGCTTAGAACTAACTTAGATGATGTTGAATCATTTCTCCTTGTAAACACCTCGAATATCTTAGCATTAAGTGAAACTAACCTTCACTCCTCCATTCCCTCTAACCACTTTAACATGCCTGGTTATCGCCCACTCTGTCGTAAAGATTTGGACAGACATATGCATGGGCTTGGAGTCTATATTCGTAACACTCTCCTCCTGACTAGGGAAATATAACTAGAATCAGACGACCAGACCTTCATGTGATCCAGACTAAACATGCAACATAATATTAGCTACTTATATTTTCTCTACCGCTTTCCCTCAAACCAAGACTGTACCCTAATAAACAAAGTCTCAGACAGCATAGATATAGCACAAGTACATGTATTTGGTGACTTCAATGTCCACCACAGTAACTGGCAAGGATTCTCTAATCACACAGACGTAGCTGGTAGCCCAACACAATGCTTCTCTATATCCCATTCCTTATCTCAGTTGGTTATATTTCCAACACGTTTCCTAGACCAGCAAGATCAACATTCCTAACTTCTAGATCTCTTTCTTACAACGGCTCCCGGTGACTGTACAACAAATGCACACAGCCCACTTGGGACTGCTAATCACGCTGTGATAATGGTAGAAATCAGCCTAAACTCTCGCCCTAAAACTGAAGACACTCTACTCAAAACAACGAGGTATTACAAAAAGACTGATTGGGAAGCCATCAGGGAACTATTCAGAGATGCTCAATGGCAAAATATATTTACTCTTCCAGCGGAACAGTGTGCAAATGAGACCACTGAATGCTTCAAAACTGCAATTGAAGCATATGTTCCCGCACGGAAATTCTATAGCAAGTCCCATTCTCCCCAATAGTTTACTTCTGCTTGTGCAGCTGCCATTTGTCAAAGGCAGCATGCGTTCCGCAGATTCAACCGACATAAGTCCAGCTCAAATAAACAGAAGAATATAGAAGCTAGAAATAAGTGTAAGAGAGTGATAGAGACAGTTACGACAGATTACTCTGAAACCACCAGAAAACGCACCGAAGCACAGCCATTAGGACCCCGGGATTTTTGGAAAAGTTACAACAGCGTAGTAAATAATGGACAGTCAACTATTCCCCCACTATCAACCAATCATGAGGTTGCTTGCACGGCAAATAACTAGGCTAATCTGCTTGCCAGTCGGTTTGCCTCAAACTCCACAGGGAACCCGGTACACCACTTCCTCCCTGATTTTCCTATGCGAACAGACGCCATAGTAAACGATTTAAAAATCACCCTTCTCAGGTACCTGCTATTATAAAAAAACTAGACATCTCAAAAGCATGTGGACCAGATCTCATCCCGGCTGTGCTATTAAAAAATGCCTTGCCGAGGTTGCTCCAGTTCTCTCCAAAATTACAATAAATGCCTTAACGAATCTTGCTTTCCCGACTGCTAGAAAACCGCTTCTGTGGTACCAGTCTTCAAGAATTCTGGTGAAAGAACTGACCCACTAAATTATCGCCCCATTAGCCTCCTCCTGCTTTTCGCCAAAATATTTGAGTCCTTAGTTAATCAATCCCTAGTTCAGCAGCTAACAGCTGCTAAACTCCTGACTGACAAACAATATGGATTCAGGCAAGCCCGTTCAACAGCAGATATCTTAACTGTAGTTTCTGAACGTATATACCGTTCATTGGACAAATCAGGGGAGGGTAGAGCAGTAGCCCTTGATATATCTAAGGCTTTTGACAGGGTATGGCACGATGGTCTTCTAAAGAAAATTAGATCATATGGAATCACTGGAAGAATTCATAATGTAATTGAATACTCCTTAAGTAAGAGAAAATCCAAGTTTTCCTCGACGGTCGTACATCTAAACAATATGACATAAATGCGGGGCTTTCTCAGGGGTCTATCCTCTGACCTCTATTATTCCTGATATTCATAAATAACCTCCCTGATAAAATTGGTTCGGAGATGGGTATATTTGCCGATGACTCAACTCTCTATAACAGATAGAGGGGGAAACAAATGAACACATATCCAAGGAAATGGCAGAAACACTAGAGGATGACCTCCAATCTCTTGTGGAATGGGAACAAAAATGGATGGCTTCATTCACTGCTGTTCAGACTAAGCTTGTTTCCTTCAATAACTATAAGTAACCTTCTCTACCACCAATAGCAATGGCCAAGAACACATTGCCTGAAAATACTTCTTTTAAACTCCTCGGCCTAACGTTTACAGGGAATATGAAATGGAATAGATACATTGAGAGCATTGGCAATGCTGCTGCAATGAAGGTGGGTTCCTTTACCGTGCTAGAAAACTACTTACGACTGACAGTATCCTGCACCTCTATAAGGCCGCCATTCGCCCATGTATGAAGTACTGTTGTCACATATGGGCTGGTGCATCTGCTGCTTGTCTTTCGCTCCTGGAAGGGTTCAAAAGATAGTCGCCAACATAATAGGTCCTGAACTGTCATCTAGGCTTCATCCTCTGTCCAATCGACGAGATGTTGCATCCCTCTGCCTGCTCTACAAATACTTTAATGGTGAATGCTGTGACGAACTGCAAACACTTGCACCTTCTGGACGTAACTACCCCAACAAACCTGACAAGCTACTAAGTCTCGTCCCTTTACAGTAAAGATCCCTAGGTGAAAGAAAGCGTTTAACTCCAATAGTTTCTTTCACAGAACTGCGGGTCTTTGCAAATCCCTTCCGGAATTCTGCTTTCCCAGCTGTACTGATATGCAGAAGTTCAAGTGTAATGTGAACAAACATCTTTCTACTCATCTCCCTTCATAATGATCCTGCTAATGAAGTCCCTGATAGAAGCCCCCTGCTTCAAAGTGGCACTCTGCCTTGTTTGGGGTAAAAATTGAAAAAAACATCAATGTACACAATATACTACTGCTCATTATACAATGATATCTAGAATCGAAAGAAAACCCCACAGAACTCCACTATTTGTCGTTATTGTTTGAGTTATCGCCACATTGATAAGAACTATTAAAAATGAACCAACTCTTACGTATAAATGCGTATTTCCCCGTGCGTACATAAACAGATTTATTCGGCTCCAGCCTGTCCAGTTCAAATTTTTCAACATGTTTGCCCCTTAAAAGCTATTTTGCAGGTTAAACATCATTAAAGGACTCTTTCCGCCGGTCGAGCGAGATGCAGTTTAAAAAAAAATAGAGGCAAATTGACAGACATACAGACAACCATAATGGGTTATGCAAATTACATTCTAAGCGAATCGAATTTCCAACTCTCAAAAGTTTCCACAGCAATCATCACTACCGCACTTACGAAACAACAAAGAACAACTAATTCGTTCATCGTATAACGCGATTTAATTATCTTAAAGCATTCACAAAATAACTGTTATTATATCTGGCTAAGGTCTTTTGTATTTTCTCAATTGTATTTTATTACAATACATTTCAGTATACAACATTAACTGTAACCTAAACCTCATCTCTTACTGAAAAGTAATTTCCATAGCAAAAAATGCACATCTATCTCTTTCCTCATACAATGAATAGTTTGGTTTGTAAGAATATAATAAAAAGGCTGACTGAGAAGCCATTAGAGATCTTATCAGAGATGCCCCATGAGGAAATATCTTTTCTCTTCCTGCTGAACAATGTGCAAACGAGACCACTGAATGGTTCAAAACTGCAATCGAAGCGCATGTTCCCATGCGGAAATTTTATAGCAAGCTCCACTCTCCCCAATAGTTTACTTCGACCTGCGCAAATGCCATTGCTCAAAGGCAGCATGCATACCGCAGATTTAACCGACATAAGCTCAGTTCAAACAGACAGAAGTACATAGAAGCTAGAAGTAACTTTAAGAAAGAAATAGCGACAGCTAAGTGAGAATTTATGGAAACCACTAAAAAACGCATAGAAACACAAAAACTAGGAACTCGTGACTTCTGGAAAATCTACAACAGTGTAGTAAATAATGGGCAATCAACAATTCCCCCACTAACCAACAATCACGAGGTTGTTTTCTCAGCAACTGAAAAGGCTAACATGCTTACCAGTCGGTTTGCCTCAAACTCAACACTGGACCCTTCCAACCACCCCCTACCTTAATTTCCTATGCGGACAGACGCCACGCTAGACGATCTACAAATCATCCCTGCTCAAGTACATGCTATCATAAAAAAATCTTGACACTTCAAAAGCACGTGGACCCGACCTCATCGTAGTTGTGCTATTAAAAAAGTGCTTATCTGAAGTACCTCTAGTTCTCTACAACAAACGCCTTAATGAATCTTGCTTTCCAGGCTGTTGGAAAACTGCTTCTGTGGTACCAGTATTCAAGAATTCTGGCGAAAGAACTGACCCAGTAAATTATCGCCCCATTAGCCTCCTCCCCCTTTTTGCCAAAATATTTGAGACCTTAATCAACCATGCTCTAGTCCATCACCTTACAGATGCTAAACTTCTGACTGACAAACAATATGGATTTAGACAAGCCCGTTCCACAGCAGTCATTCTAACTGTAATCTCTGAACGTATATACCATTCACTGGACAAAGCGAAGGAGGGCAGAGCGGTAGCTCTAGATATATCTAAGGCTTTTGACAGGGTATGGCATGAGGGTCTCCTCAGGAAGAGTAGATCATACGGTATCACTTGTAGAATACTTAGCATAATTTAATCCTTCTGAGATAAGAGAAAATCCAGGTTGTATTCGACGGTCGTACATCTAAACAATATGATATAAATGCAGGAGTGCTGCAGGGGTCTATCCTTGGACCTCTGCTGTTCCTGATATTCATAAATGACCTCCCTTACAAAATTGCCGCTGAGATGGGTATACATGCTGATGACTCCACACTCTATAACAGACACGACAGGAAAACAAATGAACACATATCTAAAGAAATGGCAGAAACTCTAGAAGATTACCTCCAATCTGTAGTGGAATGAGGACAAAAATGGGTGATCATATTCAGTGCGACCAAGACTACACTAGTTTCATTCAATAATTACAAGAAACCTTTTCTACCACCTATAGCAATGGCCAACGACTCTTTATCTGAGAGTACATCTTTCAAACTCCTTGGTCTAAAGTTCACAGGAAACATGAGCTGGAACAATTACATCGAGGGCATTGCCAGGGCCGCTGCAAGGAAGGTGGGTTCTCTGTAAAGTGCCAAAAAGTACCGACACCCGAAAGTATCCTGTACCTCTTTAAGGCAACCATTCGCCCATGTATGGAGTATTGCTGCCATATTTGGGCTGGTGCATCGGCTACTAGTCTCTCGCTCTTAAACTGGCATCTAAGCTTCAGCCTCTGTCCCATCGACGAAACGTTTCACCCCTCTGCCTGTTCTACAAGTATTATGATGGTGAATGCTCTGACGAACTGCAAGCACTTGTGCCACCACTACGTGAACACCCTCGACAGACCCGACAGGCTGCAAACTCCCACCCCCACATTATAGAAGTCCCTAGATGTAAAAGATCTTTCTACTCCAGTTGTTTCTTCCCAAGAACCGCTAGACTTTGGAATTCCATTCCAGGTCCCTGCTTCCCCAACTGTACTGACGTTCAGAAGTTCAAGTGAAACGTGAACCAACATCTTGCTGCCCAAATCCCTACATAGTGCCCCAGTAGTTGTTGCCTCTGTTAGTAGCCCCCTACACCAAAATGGCAATGTGCCTTGTATGGGGTGAAAATGTAATAAAAAAACGAAACCGTTTACAAACTGACGTTTTAATTTTCTAATTTCTAGGACATTAAGCAAATTGTTGATATTGTTTCTTTTACGACTAAACGATTCTAATAACTGTGGATAACAGTTACAGTAAGCAATACTAGAACTATAAAAACAATTTCATGATAACCTTACAGTTTTCACATATTCAACATAGGATATTCCAATATTAATATTAAAGACATTGTTGAACGTCGTTTACCTGGAGTTATCTAGTGAAGGCATGTGTAACCAAAACAGATAAGCAGTATAGTAGCTTGGTTCTTGGTTGTAAAGCTACATGTATTGTAGAAGCAACCAATACAATAAATTCTTTCTACACATTTTATGATAAAAAATATTCGGTGTCTGACAAATAATTCCGCGCAACGTCTTTCATTTCACAACCCTTTTAACTTTTTTTTTTTTTTTTTTTTTTTACAAAGGCGTCACCACATTATCAAGGCCCAGAGGCCACTCAAGGATAAGGGTTAAAGAGTGTACAGTAGAAATTGGTCAATATAGTAATCATTAGTAATGAAAATTTGGTAAATTTGATAACTTATATGGAACGGCTCATCAAGAACTTATTTACTTTAGACTTGAACACAACCATATTGTAGTCAGCCGGAAAGCAGGAAAACGGAAGACAATTCCACAGGCGTGCAGTTCTAAGAAAGAAGCTTTGTTCATGGAATCTACGTTTAGGTTTAGGCACAGATAAAGAGTGGGGGAAATTATTGATAGTGTTTACAGCTAGACGAGTGTTTCTTGTGAAAGTTTGGCGAGGGGGGACCATAGATTGAAGCTCAGTTGAACACTTTCCATGAAAATAACGATACATCAGAGACAAACTCGCAACATCTCTTCTGTGAGATAGAGGTTGCAAGGAGGAGAAAAGGACATCCCCTACGAGGCTACGAAGTCTATTTTGAACTCTATCAAGGCAGGACAAGTCCTTTCTAGCAGCTCCTGCCCAGATGTGGCAACAGTATTCCATCCTTGGACGTACCTGGCTCTTATATAGGTAGAGAATAGCATCAGCAGTGAGATATCTACTGGATCGATAGAAAGATCCCACCATTTTTCCAGCGGCCTTGGCAACATATTTGATATACGTGTTCCATTTAAGATCAGGAGTAATGGTCAAGCCCAGAAGCTTGTCAAAACTTGAGGCCTCCTGAAGACGAGAGCCATTCATTTGAATTGATGACGATTGTGAATTAGAATGTTGATGATGTAAAGAGAGAAGCTTGGTTTTAGATGCATTAAAAGTAACCAGCCACTCCTTTCCCCATTGTACTACGTGCTCAAGATCAGAGGAGAGAGAATTGGAGAGAACTTGGTCGTTTACTGTCTTAGATGTGCTACCATAAATGGTAGTGTCGTCAGCATAAATGTCTACAAATGATGTAAGGATATGATTTGGAAGATCATTAATGTTGATCAGGAAAAGAGTTGGGCCCAGGATGGATCCCTGAGGGACCCCGGCATTAATACTGTGAGCTTCTGATTTTTGCCCCTCAACTACTACTCTTATGAACCTATCAGAGAGAAATGATTTAATAATTGAGAAGACTTTTCCAGCTATACCATAGCTAGCGATCTTATGAAGTAAACCTTTATGCCATACCCTATCAAAGGCTTTAGATATGTCAAGAGCAATTGCCCTAGAAAGATTGCCACCGTCGAGAGATTTGCTAATCCTATGCGATATAACTGTAAGGACATCTGCTGTAGATCTAGCAGAACGGAAACCATATTGAGTGTCACTAAGAAGGTCATTTTTGTTGAGATGTTTGATTACTTCTGTATTTAACACAGATTCTAGCAACTTACTCATGACGCACAGGAGACTTATTGGCCTGTACTGAGAGGGGGATGAGCGATCACCTGAATTCTTAAATACAGGGCATACTGATGAGATTTTCCAGGGAGATGGGAAACTATTCTCCTTAAGACAACGTTTAAACAGTTTTGTAAGTATGGGCGCTAATTCAGGTTGAAGTTTTTTGAGTACTATAATTGGAATACCGTCAGGGCCAGTTGCTTTACTCGAATCAAGGTTTTTGATTAGCTTCGCAACATCACATACAGATATACGTATATCACATAGCGTGTTTTCTGATACAGGAGGAAATATTGGGGGTTGGCGGTCTTGGTCGCAAAGGGTAGAATTAGCTGCAAAGTTCTTGACAAAGAGTTTGGCTTTGTCAGATGCTGACGAGATTACCTCAGGTCCATTGATAATAGTTGGGATGGAGCACACGCTTCTGTTCAGGATTCTGTTTGCTATTTGCCAAAACTGGTGGGAACCAAGCCGCTGCTCAGCTACTTTGGACTTAACAGATTGAGCATACAACACTCTTGCGTTCCTTATTACTTTCTTACAATGGTTGCTGGCAGTCCTGAAAACGGCTTTAGTTTCCATACATCTATTACGTTTGAAGCAGTGGAAAAAGTGATTTCTGTGCGCAATGGCAGCAGCACATTCTGGAGAGAACCATGGCTGGCTGTTAGGTTTTTGCTGAAACTTTTTAGAGGGTATGAAATGGTCAATACCTACAATTAACCATTCAGTTAGGTCTAATACTATAGAGGACACATCCTTTTTAAACATGGAATGCAGAGGTAGATCAGATATAAATGTACGGAAGCTATCCCAGTCAGCCTTAGTGTATCGATATACTGTACGATGAAGAGGTACGTCTGAGGACTTATTATATTTCATTTTTATCTTGATTGATACAACAGAGTGGTCGGAAGATCCAAGAGGCGACAGAACAGAAACTGAACATAGTTCAGGGCAAGTTGTGAGAAAAAGGTCTAGTAGGCTCGCATACTGGCCGTCATTATCGGGCACACGGGTAGGTTCCTGAACAATCTGAGTGAGGTCATAGGCAATGGAGAAATCATGACAGAACCTCCCCTCATCATCGGTCTTGTTTGAGTGGGTCAACCATTCAACGTTGTGAACATTGAAGTCTCCACATATGTGAATGTTAACTGAAGGATAAGTAGAAAGGACTTGGTCAATTTTCTCAGATATGCTTTGAAAGATAGTAACTCCGCTGTTGTGGGGGCGATAGAGAGTAAATATAAATGCAGTAGTGTGAGCTAAAGCAACCCGGAAGCACATATAGGGTAAGTTAGGATCTTCCCTGGAGATGTCCCTCCCACATGGAAAGCTATCTTTAATATAGGCACATATTCCATGCCCATGACGATCTTGGGGGTCAGTTTTAGAAGTTAAGTTAGAGTATCCTGAAATTGCAAACTCATCTAGGGAAATAGCCTGTCCAATGCCAGTTTCACTTAAAAATAAAAGGTCTGGTTTAGTCTCCTGTAATTGGGTTTCAACCTCTGGAAGGTTAGAACGAAGACCCCTGATGTTGGAGAAGGAGACATGGTAGTAGGGGTCTACGTTGGAAGTTGGAGAACCGGGTTTAATCGTGTATTTTTTCTTGAAACTTGTCATGATGAAATTTTGGAATTTGTGGACTAGGTCGACAGATTTACTTAGAGCAGGACAGAGAGGGGAAATTAAGAGAGAAAAAGAAACGAAGAATTTTTTTTTATTTGTAGCTAATGATAAGGTAAAGCCGTAACAATTACCCACTAGTATGGCATCGAGAGGCCCCACCAGAAGCTACTGCATGGTCCAGAATCCATTCACCAAATGGCAATACAGCAGCCCCAGTACTTTGCACCTGCTGATAGGACAGCCTCCTTAGTGGTTAATCCAAGGTTCGGGTCCCTGACTATCAGGCGGATAACGTCAGCCCAGACAAAACGTTTACCTCCAGCACCCTTACTAGTGACATGGCTACAAGGATAGACATAGAAACAGAAAATTTCCGCCATCTCAGCAAACTGTTCGCAAAAATACTGCCAACCTAGAAAACAGCTTTTTCTTCTCCCTTTGTCCGAAAAATCACTCATTTAAAAAATGAAGACTGAGGGACAAATAAGAAGAAGCGAGAGTAACAGGAGCTGCCGATAACGCATCCACAATGCGTTTTCTAGTCTCCATTAAAAAAAAAAAAAAAAAAAAAAAAACTATTAAGTATTGTACTTAAAAGTCCAACAGACGTGTTTAAGGGAAAGTATGGTGATAGATTCCCCTCACACGCACTAAAAATGAGTATAATTCGTAATTTTTGCTATCAACTCGGTAGATAAATAAACATATGTACAAGGAAAGAAAAAAAAAAGGTTAGCATTTAATAAAACAGAAATACACAAATTAAATACTGAAATAAAATGGAGTTGTTAATATTTTAAATCTAAAATAAAAAGCATGATTGAAATCACTTATCTCAACAAAAACAATTCCGTCTCCAAATTGCAAACTGCATTGAAAGAAATTCAGTTAGTAGCGTTCAAAACATTTTTTTTTTGAAATTAGCCGTTGAAAGTCGTGATTTTATCCTGAACTTAAGCTAGTAACGTTTTAAGAAGCTTACGACATAAAAGAAAAGGCTGATGGTGGGGGGGGTTCTTCCGAAAGTAAGTTGGTGCCGTTATAAGTAATTTCGAGATAAGATGGAAGCCGGTATTGGACTAGAAAAAAGCTAGCATTTAATAAAACAGAAATACACAAATTAAATACTGAAATAAAATGGAGTTGTTAATATTTTAAATCTAAAATAAAAAGCATGATTGAAATCACTTATCTCAACAAAAACAATTCCGTCTCCAAATTGCAAACTGCATTGAAAGAAATTCAGTTAGTAGCGTTCAAAACATTTTTTTTTTTTGAAATTAGCCGTTGAAAGTCGTGATTTTATTCTGAACTTAAGCTAGTAACGTTTTAAGAAGCTTACGACATAAAAGAAAAGGCTGATGGTGGGGGGGGTTCTTCCGAAAGTAAGTTGGTGCCGTTATAAGTAATTTCGAGATAAGATGGAAGCCGGTATTGGACTAGAAAAAAGCTAGCATTTAATAAAACAGAAATACACAAATTAAATACTGAAATAAAATGGAGTTGTTAATATTTTAAATCTAAAATAAAAAGCATGATTGAAATCACTTATCACAACAAAAACAATTCCGTCTCCAAATTACGCATTGTCGTTATGGAAAGAAGTTCTCCGAAAAAAATCACGTAATTTAATCAAGTAGTTTTTATTTTACAGCGAAAAAAAAATTGTTATGATACCGAGCAAAAGGTTTGATTTTTAGGATGAAAATAGAATTAAAGATAGGGAGGGAGCATCGGCGCTTTATATTGAGTTATCTCCCCGTGGTGTGTTCAGCAAATTTCAAAATGGCTGACTTCAACGTGCTCTCATAAGAACGTGCTTTTCCGTTGTAAAAAAAAAACAACTACTAAATCAAATTTAATGAGTTTTTTTTTCGAAGATTCTCAGCTTAAAACGGATACGTACAATATAAGCTTTTTTAGATATTTTCATATATTTATCTCTTGACTAAAAGGCACAAGTATCCCAAAAAGAGTGGAATAAACAGGGACACTTCTACCGCATCCAGAATCGACCAACCAACACAATCCACGTACCGACCTGAACCTTTTCTCTTTTCACACTATTACTGTAATGTAAATGGATCTTGATGCCGATCAAACAAGTGTTTAATTCATTACAAATAGTAGGGATATCAGCGTGTATATAGTATTAGCGCGTATATACTATTGCCATTTTGTTAACTTGTAAACCATAGCAAATATGCAAAACAATGTTACATGTACTCGCTTCAGCTCTCGATCTCTTGCAATGGATAAACGAAAGCCGATATTTGAAAATTACACACTAAAAAGAAAAGGTTCTGAAAAATAGAAAAAAAAAGCAAGCAAAACAAAATAAGTGATGTTTGATTTTTTAAACATGTGTGTTTCTACTCTTGAAAATAAAATATATACCTATATCTCTCTCTCTATCTATATCTATCTAGCTGTCTTTCAATATCTATATCGATATGTATATATGTATATATATATATATATATATATATATATATATATATATATATATACGCACTTTTCTTTTTATAAAATCACAAAAAAATAAAACATTCCAAATTTTGTTACTAATTTAATTCCAAGCTTCTTTTGTCTTGTTTCCGCTTTCGATTATTGCATATTCCCGATAACAAGGTCTTAAACATAAGAGAAATAATGGAGCCACAAATCTGTTGAGATTCATTCAGGGTTAAAACATAACATAAATAAAATCTGGTGAGTCGCTATCAAAAATAATTAAATGTTACTCTTTTCAAAAATATAAGAACATTAGAACATAGAAGGGACGATTGATATGAACAGCGTCTAGAATATTTAAAACTAGCGGGGGTACCCGGCGTTGCCCGAGTGTTTGTTTCCGGGATGGGGGGAGTTTTAAAAAATGTTATGGAAGGTAAGTAGGAAGGATCAAACCCGGAGTCATGAGTAAAAGTAGGAAAATAAAGTGTGAAAAAAAAAACAAACATCTGCAACGTTAACAGTTCGGCCACCAAGAAAAGTCCATTCCAGTTGTTTAGGAAAAAAAAAACGACTACGGTAGGTCAGCGCGAACGTGAAAATATAATGTGAATTGTCCAGTACGCTAACCACTACGCCACAGAGCACTGCAACTTAGTTTAGTGATTTTAAAAAACTTCACATGAAAGAACTACGAAGCCAAACCGGTGTTCTCTTCTCAACTGTTCCTTGTGAACGATCCCCAAACGGTGTTAAGTGGTGGCAGGGGGAGGAGGAATTTATTAGAGAGAAAATATTTTACCACTTCCATTGATTTTAACCGATTTTGGCCGTGACTTCTCAGCAGAAAAAGTATAGAAATCTAAGATTATCGAGGAATTTGAGAAATAATAAGCCTATAACACATCTCAGATATTGTTCTGCCGTTTGTGCATATTATATTTGCATGAAATATCTTGATTTTTAATCCTATTAATGTCAAAATCAGACGGGAAAAAATGAGTTCATTTTATTTATATAGAGAAGATTATATTTTAGAGTAGTCATGAGGCTGGATGAAGAAAAAAGTCAAACTGATCTTCTCAAAAGCATGAGCCATGTTGGCAAATTTTTATATAACATTAAGGCAAGTTTTACATGTATATATTTAAAGAGATCTTAGAATACTATAATCTGGTTGTCACAAATTCCAATAGGGTAAGCCTACTAGTGGAAAAGAAGGTTGGACAGAATACATGACTATATACAAAGATTGGTTCTTAAAATATAAAATGCACACATTGGAATAGATGAAAGGAACTAGTTGGTTCAAATAGAATTCTAAGATTCTCCATAAAAACAAACTTCAGAGATACAGGGGTAAAATAGATATAATGAGCGATGAGCCGCAATTTCTTCAAAGCTATTATGGGAAAGCCCAATCAAGAGTAAAATTAATGATCTGGCTTTTTGCAAATCATTAATATAACGAATCCATGAAGTTTTATTGCACGGGACGGAGAATTTATTTTGAAGCCGTAGATAAAACTAGTCTTCCAAAATACGAAAATAGAAATAGGAGACCGAATGCAAAACAAAGAGCCGTTATTTAAAACTATTAAGAAAGCACGAATTAGACACGTCACTTGTATGTTAGTATTATTGCGAGAATGGCTACACAAGGAAACGTTCTAAGGAATATATCAATAAAAAAAAGATACGCCCAGTTTGTATGACACCCGATGGAGAGAACAAGCGGTTACTGACGCACATAATTTATACTATTGGCGCAGCAAATCTCGTTTCAATTAAGATGGAATTTAAAACCTATAGAGTATTAATAGATACGGAGGTAGAAGTATCTGAATTAAATATAATTGTTTCCAAAGCACTTAAAAATGGGTCTGAATCAAGAGAGAAAGTACTACATTTAAAGGTATCTTATAAGCCACTACTAATTTTCAAAGCCATCTCTCTAGATTGCAGGGTAAAGAATAGAAAGTCAGTTCACAAATCATAATTTCTTTGTTGTGAAAAATCTCAACTGAAGTATAATACAAGGCCGTTTATGGCTTAGGCCAAATAGTGTGAACATGCATTTCGATTCAGGAGCAATAAAGATTGAAAATAGATACACAGCGTTAGAGAATGAGACAAATAGTTCATAAGTAGTTTGACGTACAAGTTAGATTAAGGGCAAGGATTGAATTATAGGATTGATCAACTAAGCAGCCGATGCGTTAGTAAACTAAGTGAAACATTATTAGCTAATGTGGTTGTAAAAAAGTAATGTACCTAGTAACAACGGTCAATTAAAAAATAAAGGTAGTCTAATAGCTAGGTGTATTACTGCTTGTAGCATGACTGAGATTACCATGTGGGATGAACAGAAAAATAGCATATGTGCAAACAATTTAAAGGAATAAAAGTACCTGAGGAATTCAATTCAAAGTTCAATATATTGGTGTGTTGAAGTAAGGATTTGTTTGGTATGTAGAATAAATATTACAAAGACCGGATCAAATAGAGATGATTATTGATCCAGGAACGCATGATGTCCGATGAAAATGTCCGTATCAAACACAGTTTTAGCAAAAGAATACGTTAGGTTAAGCAGTAGATTATGATACGGATGGAAACATTTGAAAAATCAAATAGGCAGGGAAGTTTTTCTGAAGGATCAGTATACAGACAGGAAGGATGTATGAGATTTTGTGTAGAGTTAGAGCATTAAGACACTTTAAAACATGTATGGCTGAGCATTACCAGTTATAGATTAAAGAACAACAAAAATCTATCCACCTGCCACCGAGGTGTATTTCTTTTTAATGTGATTCTATTTTAATTCGCAAACACCCCCGGAGTCTTTAAGTAATTGTTTTTATATAGTTTAATAGGGAGATGACGACGTCGATTTGTCGTATTTGATTCGTATATTAATATTATAAAATACAATTTAATAGCATTACACTATAGAATGTCGTGTGTATACATATATCAAGTAATAATGGAGGTTCTGGAAATATAATCCGAGGTTCAAAGCCACAAAGTGTGAGGTCTTAAGATAAGATAAAGAGTAGCTGGAGTGCACAGTTAGTAAGAGGTGTATACAGCCAAATCTGGAAAAAGTAAAATCTTGGAAATTGATTTCGATTCCAAACACTGTCAGACAAGTTCATCCTTTCATCAGTATGGCCAGATACTATCGACGGTTTATATCATTTCCGATATCGCTGATATGCGGATTTAAAAAAAAAACACACACGCATGTCAGCTTTTATTCGATAGCCTAAATACGTAGCTCGCAGTAATGACACTATCTCGATCTGAAAAGAAAAGATTACATATTATATACGAATTTCTCTTATAATTCGAATACGACATTTCTGTCACAAATAGCCAATGATTGGCCTAAGGGTAAAGAGGAAGTAAAACACATTCCATAAAATTAATAATACCCGCAGGGGATTGTCAGTGATTGAAAAGGAATCATATGAACGTAATAAATTAAATCTGCATAGCGCAATGATTGCAATTTATACAGATAAACTACCTGGAATATTTACTGAAACTCTAATAACATATATATATATATATATATATATATATATATATATATATATATATATATATATATATATATATGGAATTTATAAAATTTCTGTGGCGATTAAGCTACACTGAATATTCCGCGTTTCATCCACTCTAGGATTCTTCAGGCTTATGCGCATGAGCCTGAAGAGTCCTGGGGGGGGTGAAACGCGGATATATAAAGTGTAGCTTAATAGCCATATGTATTTTATGAATTACTACCTAGCTCAACCTACGTATTGAGCACTTTTGAAGTAAATACTTAAATTTTACGCACAAATTTAATCTTTTGTATATTAATTTTATGTGAGTAAATGAAGCAGTTCTAAATGAAACATATATATATATATATATATATATATATATGAGAGAGAGAGCGTAAGTTATAAAATATATATGGGGATTAAGCTATACTAAATATTCCGCGTTTCATCCACTGTAAGACTCTTCAGGCTTATGATCAAATTTAGTGGTTTTTTGTCGTTTTATATACTCATCTACTATTGAGATTTTAGTTAGCCAATCAGCTTCCTAGTATCCACCGCGCCCTTTCTATCCGCCAATGAGCATGGACTTATCGGACAAAATCCTATTTTACCTCTGGTTGAGCTGTTCCTCTGTGTGTGCTCTATTTAGCCTGGATATCTAGTTTCTTGATCTGTATTAAATCTAGGTTAATTGTTTTTTAGTTTATATATAAATATATATATATATATAATATATATATGTACATACACATATTTGCATATATATATACATATATATATATATACATACATACACATATGTGTGATCGTTTATGTATATCCATGTTTATTTAATTTATTTATTTGTTTATTTTCTATTGCTTTTGTTAGTTTTAAAACTATTTTGTATCGCTATCCTAGAGTAAATTTTATCTTCATAACACAGTTGTTGTCTATTTCTCTTTGACAGTTTAATCGATGGTGGGGTTCTTTAAAGTACAGGATAACAAATTTTTCATGAAGACATAATCTTCATGGGTCGTCTAGGTCCCTACACGTGGTAGCTTGCCTTATTATTTTTCCATTCGACTACAGACGAATGGCCGCTTCTCTTTAAAAATAACAAAAACAAAGAAAATAAACAAATAAATAAATTAAATAAACATGAATATATATAAACGATAACACATATATGTAGTTATATATATGTGCATATATGCATGTACATATATATATATATATATATATATATATATATATATAAACTAAAAAAAAAAAAAAAACCTAACCTAGATTTAAAACAGATCAAGAAACTAGATATCCAGTCTAAATAGAGCACACACAAAGGAACAGGTCAACCAGAGGTCGAATAGGCATTTGCTTGATAAGTGCATGCTCATTGGCTGATAGGAAGGGCGCGGTGGATACTAGAAAGCTGATTGGCGAACTGAAACCTCAATAGAAAATGCGTATATAAAAACGACATACAACCACAAAATTTGCGCATAAGCCTGAAGAGTCCTAGAGTGGATGAAACGCGGAATATTCAGTGTAGCTAAATCGCCATATATATTTTATAACTTACTACCTAGCTATACTACGTATTGAGCACTTTTGAAGTAAATACTTAAAGTTTACGCATATTGGTTTATAAGATTATTTTCAAGAAAAATACAGGAGATATTCTATCAGGTGTTATGAAGGCACAACTAAAATAGTTTTTAACTTTTCCAAAAGTTACTTAAAAGTTATGAACAAATTATAAGGAATCATGCAAACTATTTTGATTTAATCATATGTTTGTGCGAATTGATCTGTTTTGGTTCTTTTTTTATTTCCAGGCACTTTTAGTTATTTGTCTTCTATGCTACAAGTAAAGTATCACCAAATGATCGGAAAAAATCTAGAGGATACGCACAAACAATGTTAAATATCTATTGACAGGATATTTGCAAGAAGCAGCAAGTTAATGACAAACTATTTGCTATATCTACTACCAGCAAAGCGCACCCCACAATAAATTTCCCAAGTCAAATAAGGAAAGCTATACGAAAATGCCCGAACCTATTTTCAATTAAAATAAACATACACCATATATATATATATATATATATATATATATATATATATATATATATATATATATATATATGCATACAAATTTGCCTAATTAATAAATACATGTATGTGTTGTTTGAAAAATTATAATTAGAATTTATTTTGAAGCCGTAGATGCAACTAGTCTCCCAAAATACGAAAATAGAAATAGGAGACCAAATACAAAACAAAGAGCCGTTATTTAAAAATGGTAAGAAAACACGAATTTGTCACGTCACTTGCATGTTAGTATTACTGCGAGAATGGCTACACAAGGACACGTTCTATGGAATATATCAATAAAAAATAAAAACGTCCAGTTTGTACGTCACCCAATGGAGAGAACAACTGGTTACTGCCGCACATAATTTATACTATTGGCGCAGCAAATCTCGTTTCAATTGATATGGAATTTAAAAATCATAGAGTATTAATAGATAAGGAGGTAGAAGTATCTGAATTAAATATAATTGTTACCAAAGCACTTAAAATTGGTCTGAATCAAGAGAGAAAGTATTAAATTTAAATGTATCTTATAAGCCACTACTAATTTCAAAGATATCTCCCTCGATTGCAGGGTAAAAAATAGAAAGCCCGTTCACAAATCATAATTTCTTTGTTGTGAAAAATCTCAACTGAAGTATAATACAAGGCCGTTTATGGCTTAGGCAACATAGTGTGAACATGCATTTCGATTCAGGAGCAATAAAGATATCTCTGATCATTCGATTACGACGTTTCTGTCACAAATCGTCCATGTTTAGCCTAATGGTAAAGAGGAAGGAAAACGCATTCCATAAAATTAATAATACCCGAAGGGGATTGTCAGTGATTAAAAAGGAATAATATGAACTTAATAAATAAAATCTGCATAGCGCAATGATTGCAATTTATACTGATAAAGCACCTTGGAATATTCACAAAATCTAATACAATGTATATATATATATATATATATATATATATATATATATATATATATATATACATGGCAATTTATGAAATTTCTATAGCGATTAAGCTACACTGAATATTACGTGTTTCATCCACTCTAGGATTCTTCAGGCTTATGCGCATGAGTCTGAGGAGGCCTGGAGTGGATGAAACGCGGAATATTCAGTGTAGATTAATAGCCATATATATTTTATGAATTACTAACTAGCTCTGCCTACGTATTGAGCACTTTTGATGTAAATACTTAAAGTTTACGCATTAATTTTTACTTTTGTACATTAATTTTATGTGAGTAAGTGAGCAGTTCTTATTAAATAATTATATATACATATATATATATATATA
Organism: Euprymna scolopes; assembly: GCF_053919585.1. Lineage (NCBI taxonomy): Eukaryota > Metazoa > Mollusca > Cephalopoda > Sepiida > Sepiolidae > Euprymna > Euprymna scolopes. The sequence goes on along the minus strand of NC_136513.1, from coordinate 16,141,820 downwards.
TATATATATATATATATATATATATATATATATAGTAAGTTATAAGATATATATGGCGATTAAGCTATACTGAATATTCCGCGTGCCATCCACTTTAAGACTCTTCAGGCTTATGATCGAATTTTGTGGTTGTTTATCGTTTTTATATACTCATCTTTTATTGAGATTTTAGTCAGCCAATCATCTTCCTAGTAACAACCGCGCCCTTCCTATAAGCCAATGATCATGCACTTATCAGATATAATTAATAAATGCATGTATGTGTTGTCATAAAAATTATAAGAAAAATAAAAAAAAACAGCAGTGAATTCCTATAAGTGAATATAGATATTAATAGTATTATTGATCAGCATTTTTTTTATTTTCTCTTACAAACCTTAGGAATCATAATACAATTCTAGTAAAGTTTTGCTATGAACTTTTCATATTACCCCCGAAATCGCATTCATTAAATTGCTAAAGTAATATATTAAACGTTATTCGCATTTTAATATGCTATTATACTAGTATATGTCTTTTTAATACTTATATAACGATTCATATGATTCCTGCCATTTCCATTTGCTATTTTTGCTACAGTTTGATATTAACATATTATCTTTATTAGTATATATTTATATAAATTCCAGTTATATACTTCCAATAATATAAAGTGTTTTTCTCATATTCATTTCCCTCCGTTTTTCTATATTAGAAAATTACAGTTGAAATATTTTCTTTCGTTTTTTAAACATTCATATTAAGCGAACACATATTGTGTTGTATGCGGGCAACGTTGAACCATTTCTTGTTCTTATTAAGCAAACCACAAATTGATATGAATATGTAGAAATAATCAAAACACACAAATCCTATTTGATTTTTCCATCACGTATGCGTTTTTCAGTTTACCTAATATTTTTGAGTAATGCAGTGCGTGAGGTTAAACAATAAATTTAGTCAGACAACGTAAAACTATCACGTGCTGAATTTTCGTATGGTCGAGTGATGGTAAAATAAACTCTCAATACAAGTCTATGCACGATGCGGGAGATGATGTCAAAGCCTAATCAAAGTATAGGACGCAAATCCCTGGTCAGCTACTTATACCTTTGTTGGAAACAATGCACAATGGAATCTCGTTGTAATCCAGAGAAAAAATACAAGACACAAAGAGAAGAGAAAACGCAGGCAGTGGCACACGAAAGGTTCTAGTAACATATTTTCTATCATCACCACCTCCAATCCCGTCACGCATGCTATTAGATCTTTCAATCTATCATTGAACCAGAGAGCTTATATTACAAACGTCAGCGAATATTTTGTAACCAACAGAGTGGCTTTTCCATTTTCACCAACTAGTGTTTACCTCAAGAAATTGAAAAAATGTTGTTTTTTTTTTAAATATACTTTAATTCATTCACGATTCGGTTTATTTTATTTTATTTTCATTAGTTTCCTAATATAGGTCGCTAATATTTTCCAGTTGTATCATTATACAAATGTTGTGCTTTTTACAAGTTTACATGGTTTCTGTGTTTGTACTTAAATGTCGTACTTACAAAACCGACAAGATCATTAATATCATTTGTAGTGCTTAATTTTACTTTTGTATAGTACACCTGCAGTAAATCATTCCTCTTTAATAGATATTTATATTGATTTTTTCCCATTAAAATCGTAATAAATGTGGTAATTTTTAATCACTCTATTGAATAGAGAAGCTTTTTTACAAAGATACGTATATATGTATAGAAAGAGAAAGATTGAATGAACGCAGAAGTGAAAGACTATGTGTATTCAAATTTGTAAAACTATTATAAGATGTAATCTTACCTGGTTCCCCGGAAAAAACATCGTGTAAATGTATAATCGCCAGTAATCCCTATATTATGATATTATTTCAAAGAATTTAGGATTATTTTAACATGTTGGACAGCTTTCTTGTATGTATATATGCATGTATGTATGTGTGTATGTGTGTATGTATGTATGTATTATGCATGTATTAAGATGTATGTATATATATATATATATATATATATATATATATATATATATATATATATATATATACATTCTGTTACATACGATATGGGCATCAGATATAAATGAAAAAAAGGGGGACTGGAAAGAGAGATATAGAATGAGGCTTCGTAAAGTTGGGCAAAGTCAACAAGATATTAATCTTCTTTTTATAAAATTAAAATATGGATGACATGAATGTTTATTTGATATGTCGATGTCTACCATCTCTCCAGAAGAGAAAATAACAAATAGTTATATTGATTTACACATTCTTTGCTAAATATTTGAGACATAGAAAATCACAATTAAATGCTTTTTTTTTAGTATATAAAGATATTAGAGTAAGGGGAGTTAATGAAAAGGATATAGAAATTCACGTCCAAATTGCATAGTAAAATATAAAGTGAATGTTTATGATCACATTGAGGTAATGTGATCCAATCTGTATTTTAAGCAATCCACATCGCAAGGTAATTGTCCGAAGGAGGCATTTTGCTGAAAATTTTCTTTGCTTATATAATGAGTCTGGTGAATACATTATTGTACGTTTCGGTGGATCTGTTTAAGTTTATAGTTTTATTTATTTAAAATTGTTATATGTATAATACATGAGCTTTAAATTCCCTTCTAAAATAACTTCAAATTGTGAATAAAATTAAATAATACCGCTTTCTAGTCAAATTAAATTATTAGAAACTGAACTCATATGAAAAATGAAAAACGAAAAAATGAAAAATGAAAAGGACAAATTAATAAATGAATTCAATAATCAAATAATAGATAAATAAATAAAATAAATAAACTACTAATGCTTAATAAATAAAAAAAAATAGAAAAAGAAATAAAAAGGGAAGGGGAAAAGACTAAGGAATAGGAAGATATAGATAATAATAATGAAAAAAGAATTAGAAGTGGATAGAAAAGAAGAAAAGTGATCGAGACAGAGGAACTAAAATTCGAAATCATACATCTTTTATAAGAAAACGGACAGGCCGCGAAATCCTGTCAGGTTAGGTCGTCTAGACAGATCCAAAAGGCATGCAGAAAACAGAGAAGAGAAAAAAAAAAGCAAAAAAAAAGCAAAACGCACACCAGGGCATGTACAAATGTGCCGCTTAAATAAGTTTAACTCCAATGACCTCAAAATTCACTCATCTAATCTATACGGTAACATTCCCGCTGATTTTATAAGTATTGATAATATTCTGTATATAACAAAATTAAACAAGAAAAATAAAGCAATAAATCATTATAGTAGTAATAATAATAATAATAATAATAATAATAATAATAATAATAATAATAATAATAATTATAATAATTATAATAAAATACTAATACTACTACTACTCGTAATAATGATGATGATGATAATAATAATATAATAATATCAATAATAATAATATTATTAATAATAATAATAATCATCATCAAAGTAACTGCTATTATTGTTTAACTGAACATAGAGAAAAACAGGGCAACGGAACTACGTCTTCTATAAAAACAGGATTGCAATATTACTACAAAGATGACTAATTTTTTTGGTGTTTGCGTTCATATTCATATAAGTTAATTGGAAAATTACTTCCGAATGGGGAATGCTCACGCTACTTGCGGGCAAGAAATAGAAATAGAACAAATATTTATAAACTCCTATATTAGGGGATGATAAAATCAAATTTGAAATAGTATTCAAACAAAGCACAGGAAGTGTCAATTATGTGCTGTTATTATTAGGTATTAAAATATATATTATGTAAATGTTTCTATAATGCCTTCGTATATAATATTGAAATAGGAATACATTAGTATATAGGTAAAATTGAAAGTTCTAAAACTATTTAAAGGAAAATCAATATGTCTTATTTAGTTTTTAGTTTTTAGTTTAAAGGTAATGTGTATTACGTCTAAAATTTTTACCCATTTACAGGTGTACGGAAAATCACTGTTTTCAGTTGGCTGTATTTAAACTTTTCCCTGTGTTTACAGCTAGACACTAGCTCGTTCTTGGCTTAGAGGAGGTGATAATATTAACTGCTTCGGATATACATAGATTACAAAATTTGCCCCCTAAGGTGTATTATCGATTTATTCATTATACTCCATTTAATTGAATACGAAATTTTATCGTCATTCAGGCTATTGGTTAATGTAGTTCAAGTCGTATCAGCATTATCATTATTTTTAGACCTTTCATCTTTTTTAATGAATGGAAGTCGTTTGGAATTCTTACTTTTATTAAGTTTGAGAATGCACCTATATAAGTGAATGTTTTCAATGTTTTATCATTGTTTTATGGTTACCCCCAATTTTTGGTGAATCCTTTATTGGGAGTTCACTTGAAAGAGGTTCTGAAGGTGTATAATGCGAGTGTTAGCTACTCTTTTGTTTTTTATTGGGAATAACATTATTAGATTTGCCATACTGGTTGTTGTTGTTGTTGTTGTTGTTGTTTGCTGTTGTTAGAAACCTGACCATGATTATCCCTGTATGTACTTGTGCCCAAAATGTTTGATTATATTCACTATTTTCGCTATTTAATGTGTTGTTCGCATGTTTCGGCAATTGCGTAAATGTGCAAGCGTATATCACGCCCTCATTTATGCTATCGTTTTTAAGAAGACATTTATTTTTATTTTGGCAGTTACATTTGTAGGTAGGTATTAAATCAGGAATACATACTGAGCTTGTTTAATTTTCATGTTAGTTGTCGAAATTAGTGTCAGTTCTAAATTAGGCATTGTAGAATTTGATATTTCTATAGAGCTTTTGTTTAATATTTAAAGGATGTTTCTATCTTTCTAAAGAATTTCTTGGGTATGTAATTTTGTATATTACAGCTGAATGAAGTATTGAACCATGTGGCATCTTTATGCCTGACTTTTCTATTTTTATTAAATTTTTTCAAGTTTGTAAAAACATAACATTATTACTTTTGACTAAAAAAAAAAAAAAACTAAATTATAAGTCGTGCTGATTTTTCTTTTAAATAGTTTTAGAGCTTTCCATTTTACATATTCTAATATATTCCTATTTCTATATTATATAGAACCTCACCATACACACGTTTATATAATGTATTTTAAATAACAGCATATAATTGACACTTCTTGGCCTTTGTTTTAATACAATTTCCATTTTTTTAGCATCTCTTAATAAGGGAGTTTATAAATCTTTTTTCTTTGTCTTTTTCTTACCCACAAGAAGAGTAAGCGTTCCCCATTGAAAACTATTTCCCGATTCATATTAATGAATATGCACCCATAAGACTAAAAAATGCGTCATCTTTGTGGTAATATAGCTACCCTGTTTTTATAGACATAGTACCGTGCCCCTGTTCTTTTTGTTTTACTAAACAATCATAGCAGTTACTTTAATTATTATTATTATTATGATTATTATTATTATTATTATTATTATTAATAATAATAATAATAATAATAATATTATAATTATTATCACTAATTTACAATAATCATTATTTTTATTGTTATTTATTTATTAAGGTTTAATCTTGTCATATAAAGGATATTATCAGTGCGTATAAAATTAGCGATAATTTTACTGTATATATTAGATGAGTTAATTTGGAGTTAATTGGAGTTACACTTATTTAAGCGGCAAATTACTACATAACCTGGGGGTGAGTTTTTATTTTTGTTAATTTATTTCTTTCCTTCACTCTTTCCTTCATGCCTATTGGATATGTGTAGACGACCTGAGCTGACCTTATTTCGCGGCCTGTCACTTTATCTTGCAAAAGTTTAACGATTTCGTTTTTTTTAGATCCTCTTCCTCGATCAGTTTTCGGTTTGATTTATTAGACCTATAGTGTATATCGACCAATCATTATTTAGAATATTACTGCCAATAATATTCTGTAAGACTTATAATCACAGGTTTCCATACTAGTTGATTGTTAGATAATTTTATACTGAAAAATAATTTTTGTGACTCCATGAAAGTAGTCAGTCTGCAGCCTATATAACATACTTCATTTATTTTACCCTAAAAATAACTTAAAATATATGTATTTAAAGCTTAATCAATACAAAAATGTAAGTACACCCATAAAAATCTACATCTCTAAAAAGTAAGTACAATCATTAAAATAAACTACATACCTAAATCTCTAAAGAAAGTATTGCTTTTCTCTTCCAAAATGTACTGTAACTCATTCGTGTTAATATGAAATGTCTACATAGGTAGCAGATGTAGTGAAATTTGTAGTGTAGCTCTCAGACTCTCTTTCACCAGTCACTGAAAGTTCAAATATAGCAACGAAATCTCTAAACCTCTTTAAAACGTGTTATTGTGCTGCATAAAGATGGACAACTTTACAGAATGATTGTCAATACCTTGAAACTGAGCTGCATCACACAGTGGCTTCGGCCAGCAATCATATTAAAGGAACAAAGTGAACTCAGAACAGGTATTGGGCAGGTCGTCAAGAGAAGTCTAGTGCACGCATTCAGCGGCACAACTACATGCTTTCTTTGCAAAATTAGCATAGGAGTGCTGTTAGAGTTGCGGCAGAGATGAAAGAAGTTGGGGTTCAGACTGTTAGTTTTAGATGATACGCCGCACACACCATTAACTACGTCTCATTGTTTTAACATCATTTTTCACCCGGATCTCCTGCAAGTAAATATTTAAATATTTGAGGAAAAGTGAGGGGGTCTTCTAAATTTTGTGTGATACAATATATATATATATATATATATATATATATATATATATATATATATATATATATATATATATCATTATATTTGGGCGGGTAAAAGATTTTATTATACCTATGAAAAAGGAAATAGTGAGTTTTTTATAGTATACATGATAAACAGAAGGACAGAGGGAAATATTTAATGAAGGAATAACAATAGATAATGGGGTGGAGTCCGCCGACCAGGTTTCGCCCTCACCTTTCAAAAGCAGAATCGAGGGATTTCTTTTTTTCATTTATTTTATTACTCTGAGTCACCTGTGAAATTCATCGCACATCGTGGTTTTTTTAAGCAAATGTTCCGTTATAGCGAAATAAAAGAACACCTACGATTTGAAAAGTGTGGGAGAACCCTAGTTGGAGAATTCTACCCCATTATCTATTATTTTTATTCCTTGATTAAACATTTTTCCTATAAAAAGTGACGAATTTATGGTGTTTGATAAAAAAAACAGGCATATATTTTTATAAATCGGAGAATACAAATATCAGAATAATATAGAAACGAGACCATGCACTTGTTGGCCTGAGGCACCTCGGCTCAGACCTTCTGGGTTTCCGAGTAGAGAAAATTGACAGGATTTTTACCCCTTGGGGTCGTGTGAAAAAGATTTAATTTTTGGTTCCAGATTTAGGAAATGCGGACGAATTGCTGAAATGCACACAATCAAAATGTATCTGGGGATTCCCAGAAACGTGTCTTGTCGTGATTGGTTTAGTGAATAGTAAGACCCACTCCTTGACCTTAGTATAAGAGCGCATACTCGGCACGAAAGAGAGATTGAAACCAAACCTCAAGAGCAACACACGCTACCGGAGGACGACACACACACCCTTCCCTCCACCCTCATCTCTCCTGACCGCCATCGACAGAACGAACAATTAGTTTTTGAGAAAGTCTTGATATTTTCTGGTGTAATCGAACTGAACGTTGTGTATATATTTTTTTACATAGGAATAACAATTTATCAAGGCCCAGAGACCACTCGAGGACTAAGCTCGAGTATACAGTAGTCAATTGAACTATATAATAATGGTTAATAATGGAAATTCCGTAAATTTGTTAACTTAAGTGAACGACTTATCAAGAACTTGTTTACGTTGGACTTGAAGACAATCTGATTGTAGTCAACTGGAAAGCAGGAAAACGAAAGATAGTTCAACAGGCGTGCACTTCTAAAAAAACAAGCTTTGTTCATGGGATCTACGTTTAGGTTAACGTACAGATAAAGAGTGGGGGGATTCTTGATAATGTTTTCAGTTTTCAGCTTTCTTGTGAAAGTTTAGCGAGGCAGACCATAGATTAATGCTCAGTCGAGCACTTGCCATGAAACTAACTATAAAGCAGAGACAACCTCGCAGAATTTCTTCTGTGGGATAGAGGTTGCAGGGAAGAGAAAAAACACATCTCCTACGAGGATACGAAGTCTATTTTGAACTCTATCACGGCAGGACAAGTCCTTTCTAGCAGCTCCTGCCCAGATGTGACAGCAGTACTCCATCCTTAGACGTACCTGGCTCTTATATAGATATAGAATTGTATCAGCAGTGGGATATGTACTGGATTGATAAAGGAACCCACCATTCTCTCAGCGGCTTTGGCAGCAGATTTGATGGATGTATTCCATTTCAGATCAGGAGTAATGGGCAAGGCCAAAAGCTTGTACAAACAGGAGGTCTCCCCCAAGACGAGAGCCATTCATTTAAATTGATGCCACATGGGAATCAGAAGGTTAATCATGTAAAAATAGAAGCTTGGTTTTAGATGTATTAAGAGTAACCAGCCACTCCTTTCCTCATTGTACCACGTGCTCAAGATCAGAGGAGAGAGAATCGGAGAGAACTTGCTCGCTTACGGTCTTAGATATGCAACCATAGATGGTAGTGTCATCAGTATAAATGTCTACGAATGATGTAAGGATGTGATTTGGAAGATCATTAATCTAGATAAGGAAAAGAGTTGGGCCCATGAATGACAAAAGTTTAACTTTCATAATATTAACTTTTTTCGTAGTTAGAAAACTCCAGTCTGCCTTACTTTTCCGGCGCACATGCGAAGCTTTTTTTTGCTTTTCAGCAAAACGGGGACTACCGGTAGAGTGGCGGACTACGACCAAAGCCAGACACGAATTGCCGACCTGAGCGGTGGATCCTTTCACATCCAGCGGCCATATTTTCCAGGATAAGAGACCCTGAATGTGTAATAGAATAACTGCCGAATAGACAAAATAAGTACAACAACAAAAATAATAAAAAAGAGAGACAGCAGAGAGTGAGGACAAAGAAAGACAAGAGACACGTTGGAAGATGAAACATTAAAAAACAGGCGTTAAACACACATTTGAAAATAAGACGACCGCGAAAAACTGAAAAATGTTTAAAATAAAACAGAGAAAAACAGATTATATTGATGTGATTCTTTATGTTATTCTTGATGACACTTAAACATTCATACAATTAGTCTCTATTAACACTGTTTCCTTAGAATCTAAATTCAAGAAGAAATTATTAAAATTGGTGAAAACTGTTGTACTCCCTTGTAACATAGCTAATCAGATCAGTTCCCCTAGCTCTATTCGTCCCAGGCTCTGTGACTTAGATAAAACCAATAAAACGGATATTCCTTTAAGGTCTATTATTTCTATGGTAGGGTGTGCCCAACACAAGGTTGCAAAATGGATATTCAACATATTACAGTCAGTAGCGAATTATTATTGTAACTACTGCTTAAAATATTCATTTGAGTTTGCTAATTTTATACAAAACTGTAAAGTTTCCAAAAAATGCATGTGCTCTGATGATATTAACAACTTATTCTCTTGTGTCCATATTTTGAAGAAAATAGATATCTGTACTAATTTTTTTATATCATAGTCAGATATCACCTCTTCCATTCCTGAAAATATATTTATTTTATTAATAGAAATTTGCCACAATATCGGTTGAATTCCGTTTCAACGATATAAGGTGTCGGCAAATAAATGGCGTGGCAATGGGTTTGGTCCTTGGACCAATAATGTCGAATATATTTGTGGGGTTCCATGCAAAACAATTGTTATCTACACCCATACAACCGCTAGTCTATTTTCGATATGTAGATGATACATTTTTCCTATCAATAATCAAACAGACGCAAAACATTCTTCACATTACTCAACGAAATGCACCTTGTATTAAAGTATACTTATGAGGCTGAAAGCAATTCTAATTTAGCCTCACTTGATATATTGATAACGAAAACTCTATTAAATTATCTGTCATCAATTTACCGTTAACTAACATTTAGTCATCTGTACACAAGGTGGGATAGATTTTGCCCTTACAAACGAAAATATGAGTTGATTTGGATCTTAACACATCGTGCCCTCATGATTCACAATCTAAATAGGATGAAGAACTAAAAATGATTACTAATATTTGCCCTTTAATGAGTACTTTCCTGATGTAATTAACTCCGTCATGAAAAGGAAAATAGATATTTAAAAAAAAAGATATAAGATGGCGGCTAAATGTCCAGTTTACATTCGTTTACCTTGCTTAGGCATAGTAAGTGAAAAATTCGCAAAGCAGATTAGCTAAGCTGTAGAACATTGCTATTTTGACCCCAATGCACGGGTGGTGTTTGCTACAAAACCTTTATTGCAATCCTCCTGAAAGGATGTTCTCCCCTCCATCCTATGAATAATATTATTCATCGATTTAAATTTAGTTGCAGTGCAACCTACGTTGGAAGAACAGCCCTCAGGTTTGATGGTCGCGCCCAACAACATGTACCTAGTAATATCCGGAATATAATCTACCAACCTACGGACACGTTGGATATTACGTATGGTTCCGCTATAACGGACCATTTATTTAAACCCCCTCGATGTTGAATGATTTTCACAAGTGACTAATTTTTTTATCCTTAGTCACGCTCACTCGTTATTTTATTTAAAGGTCTTGCAGACCATTCACGTCCAGTTAAGGATACCTTATCTCTGTAAACAGAAGTATTGTCTTTTAGGTTCGGACGTGATTTGTGTCTAAAGCGTTTTCTTCCCTGGATTTATTTTAGTCGTTCGTCTAATTTTTTCTCTCTTTTCCCCGATTATTTGTTTTATTTTAGTCGCTTCACGCGTTTAAATTTGTTTCGCGATTGTAATAAAATAAAAAAAAAGAAAGGTATCGATACTGCATTTGAAAAGTGAGGGCGAAACCTGTTCGGCTGACGCTAGCCCATTATATATTTTTTATTTCATTAAATATTTAATCTCCGTCCTTTTTCCATAGCTATAATATATATATATATATATATATATATATATATATATATATATATATATATATATGTATTACCATGTATAAATACATAGACACTCACACACAATCATTACACACACACAGACACACACACACACACATATATATATATATATATATATATATATATATATATATATATATACTAGCGTTGCCCGGTTGTTTGGATGTGTATGTGGAGCAAAAGAAAGTGGCAGTATGAATGCAGGCTCGAACCCGTACCGCGAAGGAGGAAAAGAACGGGAAAAAACTTACGTCTTTGCTGTTACGACCATCGCCAAACCGGAAGTGACGTATGTGTAAATTAAGGCTAGACAAGCGAAAGGAGAGGATTACTTTCAAAAATATCGGCGAAAAAGCAACTCTCTGTAGAAATGTGAGCAATTGAAGGTTGAGATATTAATGTTTTTTAGCCAATTTTTCGATATTTTTCGTCTAAAATGTCGAACTTCAAAACGATACTGATCTTGGTAAAATCCGTCGCCACTCTCGAAAATTTTATGGAAACATGCCAACAAAAATACATACATACATTTATATATTTGTAACTACTTCGACCAAACCGATTAAAGAGCTTACCCTATCTCTGAATACCCTTTATGTCAAATTTCAAATGTTTAGACCAGAAATTGTCTGAGTAATTTGGTAAATACCGAAAACGCCAAATATTTTTTTAAATGTGACTCCTATTATGATCCCTGAAAATTTATTGTTTTGGGTTCAAATAAAGTTATAAAATTAGATCAATGTCCAAAGTACCTATATAAAAAAATTCAAGTTTTAGGATCCAAATTAGCGGAGCAGCTTTGTAGAGTTCTCAAAGCTCAAATCAGTGAATTTTGACCCCCCCCTAACAGACAAGTTTATGACCGAAAACGGATTACAAAGAAGTTTCTTATCTCAGTACCCTGCATATCAAATTTAGAGTCTGTAGACTGAAAATTGACAGAGTTATTGTGTAGCGAAATGTACACAGACCCACACGCAGACACACGCATATATTTTTTTCGCAGCGGCGCTGGCAATGTTTTCAATATAATTGTTCCAACTCATGTTTCCTGTGAACGTAAGATCAAGCAGTTTGAAAGATGTACTCTATGACAGGAAGTCACTGGCCATTGCTATTGGTGGCAGAGAAGGTTTCATGTAATTATTAAAGGAAACCAGTTTATTCTTGGCAGCATTGATTGTGACCATCCATTTATGTCCCCATTCCACTACAGATTGGAGGTCATCCTCTAGTGTTTTTGCCATTTCTATAGATTTGTTTTCCTCTCATGCCTAATATAGAGTGTAGTGTCATAAGAATATATACCCATCTCAGAGGCAGTTTTGTCGAGGAGGTCATTAATAAATATTAGGAACAATAGAGGTTCAAGGATAGATCCCTGAGGCACTCCCGCATTTATATCACACTGTTTAGATGTACGACCGTTGAGGACAACCTGGATTTTTCTCTTATCTAAGAAGGATTTAATTATGTTTAGTACTCTACCAGTGATACCGTATGATTTTCCTGAGGAGAACCTTGTGCCATACCCTGTCAAAAGCCTTATATATAACTAGAGTTATCGCTCTGCCCTCCCACGCTTTGTCCAGTGAATGGTATATACGTTCAAAGATTACAGCGAGGATGTCAGCTGTGGAACGGGCTTGTCTAAATCCATATTGTTTGTCAGTAAGTAGTTTAGCACCTGTAATGTGCCGGACTAGATCATGGTTAATTGTGGTCTCAATTATTTTGGCGAACAGTGGGAGGAGGCTAATGGGGCGATTATTTGATGGGTCAGTTCTTTCGCCAGAATTCTTGAATATTGGTACCAGGGAAGCAGTTTTCCAACAGCCCGGAAGCATGATTCATTAAGATATTTGTGTGGAGTTTGGAGAGAACTGGTGCTACTTCGACTAAGCAATTTTTAATAGAATAGCTGGGATGGGATCAGGTCCACCTGCTTTTGAAGTGTCAAGGTTTTTTATGATAGCGTGTACCTGAGCAGGGGTGATTTTTAGATCGTCTAGCGAGGCATCTGTCCGCAAAGGAAAGTCAGGCAGGAGGTGGTTGGAAGAGTCCAGTGTGGAGTTCGAGGCAAACCGGCTGGCAAGCATATTAGCCTGGTCGGTTGCTAAGCAAACAATCTCGTGATTGTTGGTTATCGGGGGAATTGTTGATTGCCCATTATTTACTACACTGTTGTAGATTTTCCAGAAGTCACGATTTCCTAATTTTTGTGCTTCGATGCGTTTTTTAGTGGTTTCAGTAAATTCTCTCTTAGCTGTCGCTATTTCTTTCTTTAGGTTACTTCTGCATTCTATATACTTCTGTTTGTTTGAACTGGACTTATGTCGATTAAATCTGCGGTATACATGCTGCCTTTCAGCAATGTCAGTTGCGCAAGTCGAAGTAAACCATTGGGGAGAGTGGGGCTTGCTATAAAATTTCCGCATGGGAACATGTGCTTCCATTGCTGTTTTGAACCATTCAGTGGTCTCATCTGCGCACTGTTCAGCAGGAAGAGAAAAATATTTCCCCATCAGGAATCTCTGATAAGATCTCTGATGGTTTCCCAGTCAGTCTTTTTATAATATCTCGTTGATTTGAGCACTGGCTCTTCAGTTTTGGGTCTAGAATTTAGGGCGATTTCTACCATTATCACTGTATTGTCAGAGTTCCTGATTGCGCTGTCAGCATTTGTTCTACAATCCTCGGAAACTGTAGTCAGAAACAGATCTAGAAGTGATGCTTGTTGTTCTTGCTGGTAAGGGAAAGGGTTGGAAACGTAACCGTTTGTGATAGGGAGTGAGACATAACAAAACTATGGGTTGTGCTGCCCACTGCATCTGTGTGAGTAGAGAATCCAAACCAGCTTTTGTGATGAACATTAAAGTAACAAAATACATGGACTTGTGCCTTATTCTCGAGGGAGAGAGCTGTTTTTTTACACAGCTAAAGTAAACCCATATTATTTTTTGGTGATATAAAGTTTTACTTTGAATAGTAGCATAACATACATATTACCTATTTAATCTTATATTACCAGCAAGGGAATTTTTTTTTGTATCTCATACCTCAAAAGGTACAGCTTTGAAATCGGTATTATTCAACTTACAAAGTTTTGAAAACAGTCATATTGGAATTTTGCCTTGGCCGAACTTAATAAGGGGCATTTGAATGCTACATCGAAAAACGTCTATCTAAAGTTTTTGTAAATAATAACAAATGGTCGCCAAGGATAAAATTGTCAGAGAGAATATAACACACCAAACCGTTCGAGTTGTCATTTTTTCGTCACCACCAAAACTCCACCAAACACTGTCTAACTCTCTATCTCCCTCCCTATATATCTATATATTTATCTATCTAACTATCTATCTATCTATCCATCTATCTATCTAGTTATCTCCCTTAGTCCATATCATATTAAGCAAGTATTATTGCAAGCATGAAATTGACACTTTTTTAAATACCCAAAATAATAGTGATTGTTATATACATTCACCAAACATTTTGGCAAATGCTTAATTAATAAGTAGAACTACAGCCAAACGTAATAAAAGTTTCAAGATTTTTGAAAAATTAAATCTAACAATTTTCGGCTATTTTACTGGCTAAAAAGTCCAAAATACAATGTTCCATAAAACTACATTGATTTTACTTGCCAAGCGCCTCTCTGTAATTTTGCACCTCGGGGGAGATTCACTTGGACAAATGGAGGCAGACGAAGAGACATAGTGAGATTTAGTAATAAGACTAAAACATCCAATCCCACCTGCGCTTGTTATTGAAGCATGTTTTATCTCTGCTGCACTACCTAGATGTTTTTTTGTCAGTTGATAACAAAACGTTTCTGAAGAATATTTTCGCATTTATAAAAACACCAATCATGAGTGATTTCGTTTGAAAAGCACTTGTTGTTTCGATAAAACGAGCAGGAACAGTTTTGTTAAAGGCGATAAAAAGATAACGGCGTGTTTTTTTTCTGTATGAAACCTGCTAATGACAAGCGATGCATGTGTGACCATATTTTAAGTAGAAACAGCGTATAAAACATTTGTTATATAATCTTGTATTTACAGATAAGTTGGTTCTTTGTTAAATATATGCATCATGCTATTATCTGGATAATTATATTTGTATTTACCTGTAGATCAGTTTTTCTTATCATGTAAGTTATTTTCTGCACTTGATGATTTTTATGTCTTATTTTGTTTAACAAGGTCAAACTATTTTATAATATTTATCCTCAAATACCTTCATTTTTTTTTTTACTTTTTCTAGTGATCGCATTATTATTTCAACTGAAGCAGTCTTATTCATATTCTATATTTCTGCCGTTATTTGGCAACATGCGATTAATTTTCTACATGCTTTATCTGCCCGCCGAAATCTATAACTCGCAGTTTTATGGCCTTCTTGCTGCCTCTTATTACGTCCGGTCTTATTACTTGGGTTAGTTTTACTTTTCTATTTAATATCTGAGAAGATATACTTTTCGTTTCTCACTTCTGGTTCGTTAATGGCCATACAATATTTCTGCTTGTTCAAGGTTCATATATTTACGTGGTTTCTAAAAGACTACCTTCGTCCACGAATTCTGTATGTTCTTGTATCCGTTTTGGTCTTGTTCACTCAGTATACTAATGCGGTTCATTGTTTCTTAATGTAGTATGTTTTATCGCTTTATTTTGTTCCGTTGTCTGTAGAAATTCAGTTTCTGTGTTTAAGCGTCTTTTCTATATATTTTTATATGCTATTCACTTGGGTAATCTAAGACACCGTCATTGTGATGTTTTCTCTTCTCATTGATTCATGGTCAAAGTATATTAGATTGGTGCAAAAATAATGTGTTTTTTTTTTTGGCGTTCATCTTAAAAATATAATTACCTTTTTATAGTAAAATTTATAACCGAAATAAGAACGATTATAATGCCAACGAGAAAGAAATGTAATGATCACATTATTATAAACATTCGTCGTACTGGATTCGATAAAGTTTTTGAATTCCGATTCGGCATAATCTCGGCTTTTGAAACTCTTTTTCGCTGGATGTTGTTTAGATACTGTAAAACACGATACTCGGTGGATAAGAGGTCTGATGAATATGGTGGACGATGCAGAGTCTCATAGCCCAATTTCCTCAGCTTCAGTAGGCTCAGCTGAGTAACATGAAGGAGAATTGATCTCTTCATATTGACCAATCTGGGGCACATGCGTTGAAGTTTCTGGTGAATTTCGTCAATTTTTCGGCATTACTACTCCGCCGTAAAGGCGTTGCCTTGGTTCAAGAAGCTCTGATTGATGAGACCGGCCGCAAACAACAGAGCCATCACAATAACTTTCGGGGGTGAACTTCCGCTTTAAAAAGTGTTGTGGAGAATATCCGGCATTTATCTAATTTGCCGAATATCATCAATTATCGTAGAGGATTTACTTCTCATCACAGTACGCAATCAGTTCGAGGAATGTATCGTTCTTGTTTCGCAAACGGAGCGAAGGAGGCTCCGTAAAATGACGATTTTGTTTTAGTATCGTTTAATTCACGCGCCACGCATTTATCCATTTTTTTTAACTTACCTATGTTTTAAATAAGGAATGAGTGTCGAGTAATCGATGAGTTCAAGAGCAACTTCTCGTGTGGTTCTGCGAAGACGCCTATCCTAAATCGGCACTGCTTGAGTCCAGAGGCAAGAAGGAGTCGAGAGCGATTCGAAACAATGTTGACATAAGTAGAGAGCACATGAAGCAGCTAGTGTTCTCAAAGAGTCACCCATTTAGAACAATGTTGCTTAAATTGAGTGATCCCGTTTGTTATTGTTTACACTACAATGAAATTATTATTATTTTTTTAATTGAGGTGTGTATGTTAATCATCGTTAATTTGTGTGCATCCTGTTACACACATTGACTGTTATGACTATCCATATCTACCTCTCAAGGAATTCATGAATTCATTGTTGCTCATCTTTTTAATGTTGCCCAGATATTTAGATAGTCAACACATGTTTCTCGTTGTCGGACTCTGCTTCTTATATCTATTATCTTTCCTCTCAAGCTAATGTATTTTATTCTTTTTTTTCTGAAAACATGTCCCATGAGTTTCAGTTTTTTTTCGTATGTTTCTTATTAGAAATCTTTCTGTGTGTGTGTGTTTTTTTTTTCATTTCTAATACCTCCTGTTTTTTTTAATGTTTCTGTCCACGATATTTTCAAAATTCTCCTCACACAAAACACAGGCTAAATTTTTCTTTACAAAAGGTATTGAACAATGTTTCAAAAAAGAATTCATTTCAATTGTTCTACTTATCCGTAATTTTCAATTAACTTACAAAGTGATCAATTTATATCCATCACACTAACCATCCCTTACTGTCTGTTTACCTGCTCTTATTTAATAAATTACATCTCACTAGCTTCTATTATTTTTTTTTCTCTCTTGGTTTCTTAATAGGAGAAGAAATAATAACATAAAATAAAATTTTAAGTGATACATTATAAACCAACTACACATTTAACCGTGAAACAGACAAAGGAGTGTTACTTTATGCCAAATTGATGGTTGATGATGGTTAAAGTTATGTTAATCTCTTGCATAAATACTAATCTCTGTTAACTGAATCCCTAAAGAACAGATACCATAATAGTTATTTCGCTGCACATGTTCATAATAAAAATCCAGAAAAAAATCGACCAGATCGGTTCAGTAGTTTCTGGAAAATCTTCTTAATTAAATGTGTTATTATAGTAACAAATCTATATTAATCCTTACATGTGAATCGAACGGATAACATAATACTACGACCACCGCCAAAACCGGAAGTTAGATAGGATTAAATTAAGACAAGACAATGGCGAAGAGGGGATGACATTCGAAAATATCGGCGAAAAAAGCGACTCAACCCTATAGAAATGTGGTCAGCGGAAGGTAGCGAAAATAATGTTTTTTACACAATTCTTGGATATTTGTCGTCTGAGAGGCCAAACTTCAAAACGATACTAATCTTGTGAAAGTCCTCTGCTTTTGTCGAAATTTGTAGGCAGACATCCAAACATACATACAAAGATACATTTATATATTGATTGTTCAAATTCTCGAACCAAACCGATTACAAATGTTGCCCTATCACTGAATATCCTTTCTGTAAAATTCCAAATGTTTATAACGGAAATTGTCTAAGTAATGTGGTAGAGATCGCAGCGATCATTTTTTTTTTAATTTTGGCTCCTACATGGCCCCTTTACCTTTATTGTTTTGGACCCCATTCAAGTAATTAAGGTAGATCCATGTCCAAGAAACCTATATCTATATTGTGTATGGAAATGTACACAGAATGAGACACTTTCACTTTTATAGATATATACTATCATTTAAGCCCGGGTCTTTGGAGGTGTATGTTGAGAAAAAAAGTGATAGTAGAAAGGAAGGCTCGAACCCGTACTGCAAAGGAGGAAAAGAATGAGAGTGAACATGTTATTTGCTATTACGACCACCGCCAAACCGGAAGTGACGTAGGTTTTTATTAAGGTTAGACAACCGAAACGATAGGATGACTTTATCGGTGAAAAAAGCGAACCGCCACGTAGAAAAGTGTCCAGTTGAACGTGAATACATTAATGTGTTTAGCCAATTTTTCGATATTTGTCGTCTGAAAGGTCAAGCTTAAAAACCGATACTGATCTTGTGAAAATCTGTCCTTGCTATCATAAGTTTTAGGCAGACATGCAAACAACATACATACATACATACATTTATATATTGATTGCTTGAATTTTCGACCCAAACCGATAATATGCGTGCCATATCTCTGAATAGCCTTTATGCATATTTCAAATGTTTAAACCAGAAATTGTCTGAATAATTTGGTAGAGAACGAAACGCTCAATTTTTTTAAAAATTAGACCCCTATTATTACCCCTACAAATTTATTGCCTTGGGTGCAAATCAAGTTATTAAGTTAGATCCATGCCCCAGGAACACATATCTGAGGTCTTAATTTCATGGACACAGCCAAACCGGAAGTGACGTACGTTTTAATTAAGGCATACAGAAATGCACCCCGACAGAAACACACATAGACAGATACGTCCTTTTTATAGACATACTATAATTTCAGCCCGGCGTTGACTGGGTGTTCGAAGTTTTATGTTGAGCAAAAAAAAAAAAGTTGTAGCGGAAGGCAGGCTGGAACACGTACAGTGAAGGAGGAAAAGAACAGGAACCAATGTGACACCTTTGCTGTTACGACCACGGTAAAACCGCGAATTGCGGAGGTATAAATTAAGGCTAGACATTCGAAAAGACGGGATGACCTTCGAAAATATTGGCGAAAAAAAACGGCCCTTTACGTAGAAAAGTGCACATTTGAGGGTGATGAAATTAATATTTTTAGTTAAGTCTTCACTATTTTTCGTCTGTAGGGTTGAGCTTCAAACGATACTGATCTTGTGGAAATCCGTCGAAAGTTTGTTTGAGACTGCAGAGGTCAATTTTTAAAAAATGTTGACCCCTATTATGACCCGTTTACATTTATAAGTTATAAAGTTAGATCCATGTCCAAGGTACCTACGTCTAAAATTTCCATTGTTTTTACCCAACATTAGCGGTGGTGTTTAGTAGAGTTCTTAAGGGTCAAATCGTTGAACTTTGACCGATTAAAAGACACATTTCAGGTTGAAAACGGATTATAAAGCTTTTTCCTAAATCTCAGTACCCTGGCCATCAATTTTCGGTTTTGTAGATCAAAATTGACAGAATAATGGCGAGGGGAAATGTACATAGACACACACAGACACACAGACACCTTCACTTATTAATATATATATATATATATATATATATATATATATATATATATATATATATATATATATATACTAACATTTCAGCCCGGGTGTTTGGATGTGTATGTTGAGCTAACAGAACAAAAAGTGGTAGTAGGAAGGCAGGCTCGAACCCGTACCGCAAAAGAGGAAAAGATCGGGGAATAACTTAACGTGTATGCTGTTACGATCACTGCCAAACCAAAATCGACATTTGTTTAAATTAAGGCTAAACCATCTAAAGGAGAAGATAACTTTAAAAAAATATTGGCGAAAAAAAGTGACCCTGTAGAACAGTGCGTAGTTGAAGGGGAAGATATAAATAATTTTAGCCAATTTTTCGATATTTGTCGTATGAAAGGTCGAACTTTAAAACGATATTGATCTATGTAAAATCCGTCCCCTCTATTGAAAGTTCAGGAAGACATGTAAATAGACATAAATACATACATTTATATATTGGTAACTTAAAATTTTCCTCCCCAACTGATGAAAAAGCTTGCCCCAACCCTGAATACCCTTTCTGTAAAATTTCAAATATTTAGACCAGAAATTGTCTGCGTAATTTGAAAGAGACCGCAGGCGTCAATTTTTTTTTTAATTGTAACCCTATTATGACCCCTTAAAATTTACTGCTTTGGGGTCAAATCAAGTCATTAACTAAGATCCATGTCCAAGAAACCAATATCTAAAAAGTAACGTGCGTAGACCCAAAATTTCCGTAGGAGTTTGGTAGAGTTCCCCAAGGCCAAATCGTTAAACTTTGAACCCTGATCGCCAAATTTATGGCGAAAAAATGATCACATCGATGTTCCGAAATCTAAATACCCAGTATATAAAATTTCAAGTCGGTAGACATAAAAAAGTGACAGAGTTATTGCGTAGGGAAATGTACACATACACTCCGCACCGAAACAGACATGTTCAATTCTGATAAAAAGAGAAAATGCATGTTTCTTATATTCTTAGTCCAGAAATCCACTCCAAAAAGTATTAAAAAATGGCGAAAATGAAAAAAAAAAATATGGCACTCTTGCAGAATTGGATCCGGATCCTCCGGAGTTACCATCAATCATGGCTTGGGATCGGCCAACATTCAGTGGATTAAGCTGAAATTTGCTAAACCATTGAAACGCTAAATAGTTTTCCTTTTTTTTTCTATCCAAAAATGTGAGTTTTTAATTAATATTTGTGTAAGGGGGGGGGTTACTATACACTGATTCGAAAAAGTTGTTCAAAAACGAATAAACGAAAGCAAAGGTAAGGTAAATCACGTTTCTATCTAACTGCGTAACTTGTTAGTGTTTTTATTTTATGTAACATGTTTAATCGGCTCAAAAACGCAGTGTTTATATATGTATTTGAAAAAGACGAATGGTCGTTGACTCTGTTGAATACGTTAAGTTTGGGAAAATCAGTTAAAAACTATACAAAACAATGTCAGACACCTACTGATTATATGTTATTGTGACATAGACTGACATATTCGGTGGGTTTCTGATAGTATTTTGTATAGTTTTTAGTTTTAAATCATTTTCTCAAACTTAACATCATCAACAGTGTCCATCACCGTTTGTATTTTTCAAATACACTGATAAACACTGTTCTTCGAGCCGATTAAACGTTATAGTAAATAAAACGGGTTTGTATTACTAAACACAGAAACGAAAAAGTTGTTGAAAAATAAATATAACAAATTCATTTTATCAAAGGCAAGATAAGTTACTTTTCTACCTAAGTGGATAAGATATTAGTGTTTTTATTTAGTGTAAAATGTTTAATCGGTTGGAAAAAAATGTAGTGTTTATCTGTATATTTGAAAAATACAAATGGCGGCAGAGTGTTGAACACATTAACTTTGGGAAAATGAGTTAAAACTAAAAAAACTATACAAAATACTGTCAGGAACACACAATATATTTTTCTGTGACATAGGCAGACATGTACTTAGTGGCTTTTAACAGTAGTTTGTATAGTTTTTTTTTTAGTTTTAAATCATTTTCCGAAACATAATGTGTTAACACAGTCTGCCGCCATTTGTAATTTGTAACTATGACAGTAAACGCTGTGTTTTTTGAGCCGAATAATAATTTTGGATTAAAAAAATATCCATTTCGGTAATAAAGTAACATATCTTGCCTTTGATAATATTTGTTAATAAGGTCACGTGAGTCAATTAATGGGTGCTAATGCACTTACTGATCCGCGCACTTTTTTTTTTAAATCGTATTTCCAAGCTTAATTAAAGTTTTATGTTTTTTGTTTTTTTCTTAGATTAGGTCCACCTCCACAATTTTCTTTTAAATGTTAGTTATCGAGATATAGATAGTTGTTTTATGCATTGTATTCTTTGGTGGTCATCTTTGTTACGCGCGTAGATTTGGTTATGACGCGCGCAAGCGTGTAAAAAAGACGGCTGCCAGAGATTACCATGCATTATACAAATTTTTAATATGTCGATAACTACTTATTTCTGCAAAATTTCAATGTGATTTCCGTATTCAGCATAGTCGAAAACCTTCAAAAGTCGTCATTTAAAAGAAAATTGTCGGGGTGGACCTAATCTAAAAATTTACCGTTTCTTTCATTCAATTGTAAGGTTTAAGTACAGAATAGGTACAAAACACCCTCTTCTCCCAATGTTAAGAATGGCTTTTTAAATAATAACGTTATTATTTCAGCACGGATCAATAAGTGCACGAGTACCCAATTTCTTTAAAAAAAATCATTTTTCTCATATAAAAAACAACTTCTGTAAACGAAAAAAAAAGGAAAAACGTGCACTTTCAATCTTTGTTAAAAAAGACTTTCTTGAAAAAAAAACAAAAAAAAAATACGGTAAAAAAGCAAAGAACAAAACGTTAATCGGTATTCATACAGAGAGTGATAGGTGCTTAAATAATAACGTTATTATTTAAAAAGCCATTTTTCGCATGGGGAGGGTTTTTTTACCTATTCTGTACTTTATCCTTACAATTGAATACAAACATATCTTAAAACATTAATTAAACGTAGAAATGCGATTTAAAAAAATAGCGCAAATCACTCTCTGCATTAGCACCGAAAGTACAGAATAGTTAGAAAACATCCTCCCTCCCCATGTAACAATGGCTTTCTAAATAAGGTTAATGATTCAGTACTGTTCCTTGTCTGCTTAAGTTTAACTTTTGTTTATTAAATTGTTAGGTGAAAGTCTAGAATAGTTACAAAACATCCCTATCCCCATGTTAAGAATGGCTTTCTAAATAACAACGTTATTATTTCAGCGGGGTAGTTCTCTGCATAAGTACCATGTTTTGTTTTTAAATTGTTAGGTGAAAGGACAGAATAGTTAAAAAATATCATCCCCACGTTAAGAATGTCTTTCTAAATAACATTTTTTCAGCACGGTATTTTCTATGCATATGTACTATCTATTTTTCTTTATTAAATTGTTAGGTGAAAGTATAGAATAGATGCAAAACTCCCTCCCCATGTTAAGAACAGCTTTCTAAATAATGGTATTATTTAAGCACGGTACCTTCTCTGCATAAGTACTATCTTTTGTTTATTAAATTGTTAGGTGAAAATATAAAATAGTTACAGAACACTCTCCCTTTCCCATGTTAAATGGCTTTCTTAATAGCGTTGTTTCAGCACGGTACCTTCTCAGCATAAGTACCATCTTTTGTTTATTTAATTGTAAGGTGAAAGTATATAATATTAACAAAACACCCTCCGCATGTTAAGAATGGCTTCCTAAATAACGTTATTATCATATTATTATATTATAATGGTACTTTCTCTGCATAAGTACCATGTTTTGTTTATTAAATTGTTAGCTGAAAGAACAGTACTCATGCAGAGAGTGATCCGTGTTGAAATAATAATATTATTATTTAAAAACCCATTCTTAACATGGGGAGCAGAGGGTGTATGCTAACCTTACAATTGAATAAAAAACATATAGTAAAACTTTAATTAAACCTGGAAATACGGTTTAAAAAAAAACAAAATAAAACTCAAAAAGCAAGCGACACACTTTTTTTAAGATAAACTAATGAATTATGTTGTTTTTTTTACTTATCGAGTAAACAGAAAATGAAATCTACTTCGTTTCGTCAATTCGTGGCTGTGAAATGAATCGAACCGGAACTTCAGTTTTATCAACAAAACAGGTTCGCCCTAACGGTTACGAAAATATATTTATTTTATTTAATATTTTAATAATTCGCGAGGTGAATTTATTTTAATAACATAAAACACCCCACTCGACTCTAAAAATGGGTTGTCTGAAAATTTCGAATCAATTGGTAACGTAGAAATATGGTTTTATTCACTTATAACAAACCAAGAATTACATTTATATATATATATATATATATATATATATATATATATATATATATATATATATATATATATATATATATACTAGCTTTTCCGCCCGGCGTTGTCCGGGGGTTTTGAGGTACATGTTTAGCAAAAAAAAATGCTGTCTAATGTTTTCACTTTGACCCCTAGTGTTGGAGGAGTTTGGTAGAGTTCTCAAAGGTCAAATCGTCGAACTTTGACGCCTTAGCAAATTCCTGGTCGAAAACCGATTACAAAGATTTTCCCAACTCTCAGTACCCTGCGCATCAAATTCCGAGCCTGTAGACTGAATATTGACTGAGTTAACAAAATGTATACATGCATACATACTGAAACATTAACTTTTTTTGGCATATAGATAGATAGATACA
This sequence comes from Euprymna scolopes, assembly GCF_053919585.1. Taxonomy (NCBI): domain Eukaryota; kingdom Metazoa; phylum Mollusca; class Cephalopoda; order Sepiida; family Sepiolidae; genus Euprymna; species Euprymna scolopes. Next base: position 16,117,246 of record NC_136513.1, on the reverse strand, counting down.
TAGATAGAGAGATTAAACAAAAATATATACGCAGACTTAAATATATATGGAAACAATTTTGTGCTCCCTGTAAACTTTTTACGCAAATATTATGCAAGGATACATCATGTAGACTATCTGCATGAATATAATTACATGCAATCTATATATCTATAAAAGTGAACGTGTATGTGTGCCTGTGTGCCTGTCTGTCAGTATGTGTGTCTGTATACATTTCCCCACGCAATTTTTAAGTCTGCAGACTCGAAATTTGATATACAGCGTACTGAGATTTGGGAAAATCGATGTGATCCGTTGTCGGCTAGATATTTCGCTGTTAATGGGTCAAAGTTAAACGATTTGACCTTTGAGAACTCTACAACACTCCCCCAACAATTTTGGGTCTATGCACTAGAAATTTTAGATATAAGTCCCTTGGACATGGATCTAACTTAATCACTTGATTTGAGTCCAAAACAATAAATGTTAAGGGGTAATAATAGGTGCCAAAGTTTAAAAAAATATAACCTTCTTTTTTCTTAGCATACACCTCCAAACACTCGGGCAATGCCGGGCTTAAATGCTAGCAGTGGACTAAAGATGATCATCCTATAAGAAAACCGAAAAAAAACTAAAAAAATAGGAAATAAATAAAAATTAATGTTTAAAAGAATATGCAAATTAGCTTGATCTTTTGCTAGTGAATGCAATTCCACGAGCCATATATGAGAAAATTGTATTTTCTTTTTAAATAAATAGAAAATAGGGGTTTTAATATGAATATCAATACAAGCAAAAGAAAACCGAATTTATGGGAATATATATATATATATATATATATATATATATATATATATATATATATATATATATATATATATATACTAGCATTTCAGCCAGGCGTTGCCCGGATGTTTGGATGTGTATGTTGAGCAAAATAAAGTAGTAGCAGGACGGCAGGCTGGAACCCGTACCGCAAAGGAGGAAAAGAACGGGACAAAACCTAACGTTTAGGCTGTTACGATCACCGCAAAACCGGAAGCGGCATTTTTTTAAATTTAGGCTAGACAATCTAAAAGAGCGGATAACTTAAAATATATCGGCGAAAAAAGTTACCCCCCTGAAGAAAAGGACCTATTTGAAGAGGATGATAATGTTTTTAGCCAAGTGTTCGATAATTATCACATGAAAGGTCGAACTTTTAAACGGTACTGATCTTGGTAAAATCCGTCGTCTCTATTGCAATTGTACGGCAGACATGCAAACATAAATACACACATACATTTATATATTGCTAACTAAAAAGTTTTGATCCGAACTGATAAAAAACGCCCTCCCTATTGCTGTATAAAATTTACAATATTTAGACCTGAAATTAGTCTGAAGAATTTGGAAGAAGCCGCAGACATCAATTTTTCAAACAAATTTGACCCCGATTATGTCCCCTTACAATTTATTGTTTTGGCCTCAAATCAAGTTATTAAGTTAGATCCATACCCAAGAAACCAGTAGATAAAATTTCTAGTGCGTAGACCAACAATTGTCGGAGGGGTTTGGTAGAGTTCTCAAAGGTCAAATCTTTAAATTTTGATGTTTTAATCGAAAAGATTTTCGCCAAAACCCGATCACATTGATTTTCCCAAATCTCAGTACCCTTTATATACAAATTTCGAGTCTGTATACTAAAGATTGGCAGAGTTATTTCGTAAAGAATTATATACAGACACATACAGAGACACACACAGGCACACACAGACACGTCCACTTTTATATATATATATATATATATATATATATATATATATATATATATACTAGCATTTAAGTACGGCGTTGCCCAGGTGTTTAGATTCATGTGTTGAGGAAAAAAGTTGTACTCGGAAGGCAGGCTCGAACCGGTAACGCGAAAGAGGAAAAGGACGGGGAAAACGTGACCTCTTTGCTGTTACGACCACCGCCAAATCGGAAGTGACGTAATAAAAATAGAGGATAATATTTAAAAATTATCGGTTAAAAAGTTACTCCCCTGTAGAAAAGTGACCAGTTTAATATGAAAATATGAATGTGTTTATCCAATTTTTCGATATTTGTCGTCTGAAATTGCGAAGTTCAAAACGATACTGATCTTGTAAAAATTCATTGCCTCTATCATATCATTTTGGGTGACATGCAAACATACATACATAAATTCATACATGATTGATTGCAACGTCTTGTCCGACGAGAGCCACTCTCTCGGTCACTAAAACCCATGTGCCCGAATATGACTTTTTTAGTCTTGCAAGTGACTTGCACACCCTCAAGCAGACATGCCACTGAAAACTTTCACTGATTTATACGAAACTAACAGCAGCGGAACCTGTATTATAGTGCGCTTTCATGTGATTAACAAAACCTGCTTAGACAACAGAGTCTTATCACACACCTCACAGATTCAGAGATCTCCATGCTTTGGCGCCATGTTTGGCATTTCCTACATGCTCTCAAGCTTCGCTCGGACTATTTTGGCTGCTTCAAAGTGTTCTGCACCCCTGTATATCAGTGCCCTCCACTGCTTGCGATCATAAGCTAGTGACTCGCAACTGTCAACAGGAATATGAACGCTCAATTGACTCTCCTTGATGCTATCACGAAAACGCGTTTTGGGCTTGTGCTGCGGTCTTTTTCCAAGAAAGAGCTCACCATATAACACTTTTTTGGGGGGTCGATTGTCTTCAAACTGGATTAGATGAACTTGTTCTTAATAACAATGGTAGCAATACTGGTTGTTTTGTCCTTTTTTAAGACATATGTATCAGGGACAAAGCTATACCATTTTAAACCAAGAATGTGTCTAAGGCAGTGCTTATGGAACCTCTCGAGCAATTCTATATGTGATCGGTACAAGGTCCAAGTTTACGATGCGTAGAGTAGGGATGGTACTACACATGCTTGATATACTGAAATTTCAGTTGGCAGAGTCAGATCACCGTCAGACCAGACTCTATCTTGTAACCTTCCAAAAGCATCAGATACCTTGCTGATTCTCTGTCTTATTTCCGCATTAAAAGTGCAATCATTTGATAAGGCACTTCCAAGGGAGACAAAATTTTTACGACTTCAAGGCGCTTTCCACAGACGAAGATATCAGATTCCACATACAGATCATCGGGAGCGGGAATTTACATGACTTTAGTTTCCTTAATGCTAACTGTCAGTCCGAACCAGGTACAAGCATTTGTAAAGAGATCCATCACTGGTTGCATATCTAGTGGGGAGTATGTTACCAGGTCAGCATCATCAGCAGTCAACAGTTCCATAACAAATCCATCACTTACAATTGTTTTGGCTTCTTCTGAGGTTGAACATTTTTCCAGTCGTTCGCAATCTAATATAAACACCCATATCACAATCGTGGAAACCATACCAGAGCACGGCAGTCAAATAGAGCGAAAACAATGTTGGTGCAGCTATATCACCCTGCTTCACACCATTATCAATGAGGAATTCTTCCTAAAGCCGACCATTGAAGTTGACGCGACCTTTCATACTATGATGAAGTTGCTTGAACTTGTCTGTAAAAGCAGGTGTACAGCCAAATTTTCCAGCACTTTCCAGAGAGCCTCGCGGTTGTCTGTGTCAAACGCCTGGGTAAAATCCACAAACACTTGGCAAGAGGTATACGCTGCTCAATAGATTTCTCCAAGAGCTGTCTAGCCGAAACCACCATATCCACTGTTCCTCGCCCACCTCTAAATCCAGACTGGGATTCCGGAAGGATATTAGGACATACATACTTTTTCAACCGGTTTAGCAAAAGCCGTGCAAACACCTTTCCAACCGCACTCAGCAGCGAGATACCACGATAATTTCCACAATTAGACCTTGTTACCTTTCCTTTGTACAACATAATCAAGATGGCATCTACCAAATCTTGGGCAACCGGGTCACCCTGCCATACTGACAGTATCAAAGATTGGACCACACAATGTACATTGACACCACCATGTATCAGCTGTTCAACAGGGGTGGCATCACACCCGTGGGCTTTGTTCGAGTTTATCTGTTTTATGCAGTCAACTGTTTCCGCAAGAGCCAGTTCAACATCAAGGCCCGGGCAAAAGGAGCATTGAGGGATACTTTCTATTGAAGCATCATCAACATTGGATGAGTTATGAAAATATATCATGAAAGTGTTCATTCCATCGATGCATAATTTAATCTGAGGTTATCAGCAAGGTTTTCCCGTCCTTCGCCAGGAGTGGTGTAGTTGAAGAGGATTTCGGACCATTAGCCTTATGAAGATGAGTATAGAATGTCTTGACATCTCTATGATCGTAGGCAGTCTGTATCTCCCTGGAGAGGTCAGACCACCATTTGTTTTTTTTATTTGGCGCACACAATACTGAACCTCACTCCGAACAGAAGAACAGTGGGCAGCGAGCGCTGACTCGTTCAGAGGTGAAGAGTTAGGAAGTTTCAGATAAGCTTTCAGCTTTCTATCAATTTGAGGCTTAGTTTGATTGTAATTATCAGCAAACCAATCTCTATGTCTGGGAACCTTCAACCCAAGAGCTTTAACACCTTTTTGGTATATTGTATCTCTTAGTGTCTCGCAGTCGCAATCTGAGAAATCCACGTGGTTGAAAGCAGATTTCAAGGAATTTCGTACGACTGGATCCTTCAATTTGGAAATATCAATACGTTTAGGTACATTGACATCATTGAAACGGATTTTTTTGCGAACTGTAATTCTAAGTGTAACACTGACCATAAAATGATCAGTACCACAGTAAGCACCACGCATTACTCTAACTTTGCAAAAATTTCCAAGATCACCACGTCTACACAGTATGTAATCAAGCAATTGGTCCTGTTTAGATTGGGGATGGAACCAGGTCTCGTGTTGGTGATAACAAGATTTAGTTCACTGCAGAGATGGAGAAGCAGCATATGATTTGAATTGACTCTACCTATGCTATATGGACCCAATGGAGACCAAGTCTCATTGTCTGATCCAACCCGTGCATTGAAGTCACCAAAAACTACCAAACTCTCAGCACTAGTAAAACCGGTGATAATAGATCTAAGCATATGATAAAAGGAAGTAATATCGTCTTCAGGCATATAACGACTAGCAGCAAGGGGATTTCTCAATGTCATTGCACGGTCATTTATGCCTACTGGCTGTTCGATCTTGTCAATTAAGGAGGTTTTTACTGCAAAACCAACACCAGCCTCACGCCTCTCCTTTTGAGCTCTACCAGACCAGAAGATCGTGCAGCCCGACTCGCGCTCAACCAGTTGATCCTCACCTGTGAAACGTGTCTCAGAGAGTGTAGCAATGTCTATATTGTATCTTTGCAATTCCTCAATCAAAATTGCAGTATTCCGTTCTAGTCTTTTACCATTGTCAATAAGTATCTCACATTGCAGCAACAGAGCTGGAGTGGATGTCGTTTAGCAAATTATCTTCTGTTCCTCTTAATATGGACAGCCATCGCCGATAGGCCATTTCTTTTCTTTCTTTTTTTTTGACAAATATCTTAGCAAGTATCTGTACAAAGATGTTATTTCAGAGATTTTGCTTTGTACGACAGCTACTCTCTCTCTCTCTCTCTCGGTTCAAAATGTTGATCTCCAGCAACAAGCAAGAGCAAGATAGCCAGCAACAAATAAAACTGCAGACCAGCTAAATGCGGGCACTGGTCTTCCATGGCTGCCTTGACCATGGCTTTCTGGAGCCCTCTCCACCCCAGATAAAACAAATCCATTGCATACAACATGTAAAACAGAGCAGTCATGTATCTTGGTGTTTTTTTTGTTGTTTTTTTTGTAGAGAAGTGTTTATAAACGGAATAATTCCTCAATGTGTGTATTCGTTGCATTGTAAACATCATGACTATAGCCCAATAAAAGACAAGCCCAATTAAAGAGTAATAAAAATTGAATATGCCAACGAATAATAAACACTTACAAGCCTCCACCCCTTGGAAACACTTCAAATGAACTACGAATATTGTCATTTTTACATCTCCAACACATTTCAAAATAATTTCTGACGAGGACGCTTCACAGAACGTCTGAAACGCGCGTAAAAACGATTTCAATGACTTAAAAACATTATTACAATGAGCCAAACATAAGTCTCAATGAAAAACCAAGACACGTAATAATAAAATAATGTTAAAAAAATACATTGTTGGTGATTAATCCCTTATTTTAATATACATCTTTCTTTCGTTGGAATTTCTGAACCCATTATATATATATATATATATATATATATATATATATATATATATATATATATATATATATATATATATTAAAGCTGCGGTGCAGCGAAACAGTACTGTATGTGGATTACCATAAATGCTCCATATGTTGTGTAGAGAAAATTAGGAAGTTATATATAAGTTTTTAAAGCGAAAAGCAATGCGGAACGGACGGAAATCACAAGAGCTTAGAAATGAATTACACACAAACAAACTGAGAAATATCTAACTGTTTATTCATCTATCATTTTTCCCCTTATACATAATTTACTTTCAACTAGGTTTTTGCTTTGTCCGGTGTATTTAAAATATTTTTGTTGTATGGAACATCTTTTCGTCTTTCTGCCTCCCTTTTCTTTTCTCTTTTTAATAACTTATTCATTAATTATATTTATAATACCACCAATAGTAATGAATACAAAATCTTAATAATAATAATAATAATAATAATAATAATAGCAACAACAACAACAATAACAATAATAATAATAGTAATAATAATAATAATAATAATAATGATAATAATAATAATAATAATAAAAAACAACCCACACATACAAATAATAATGACGGAAATACAAAAACTAAAAGCTACAAAACCCTTGGAAAGAATAGAATTGGACCGAGTGTATGTTACAAACGTAATAAAAATTAATAAATGAGGGAAGGGGTTTGAGATTAATAAGAAAATGTTGCTAATGTAAACATTTTAAAAATATTTCCTTTTTCCTTTTTGTTTTTTCCCCCAAGTCCTGTATTCGTCACATTATTTTTTAAAGTTCATTATATATCATAAACAATAAACATTCTATTCAAGTTAAATAATCTTTCAGTGACTTCTTGGACATACTGTCCAAACATTAAACATTTTCCCGACTCTTTTATACTTCTATTTGGTCTGCCTGGCAACCGGCCCTGCCCCTATTTGTTAAGTAGGAGACGGGCGTGGAATGGGTTGTGGTGGCGGATTATAGTCGATATTTCACTTCACGCAATGCATTAGTTCTCTTGAATCGGTGACAGCTCACATTTATTCGTTCTCTCACGCACTCTGCAGAGTAGCGCCCCCAGTTTAGCAAAGAGCAAAATTGTGTCATTAAGGATGCAAATAGAACACAGGACAAACTATTTCGTTAGTTTTAAATATTAATAGCTTATGTGGTTTCAGTTGAGGAAAATCGATTGTGTGGGGTCGATTCAAATGAAGACAAAAACAACTCAGTAAAAATTCACTCATTATGACAATTTCTATTCTTGTCAAGATATGAAACACTACTGATTTTTATTCTGTAAATATTTTAGCAGTTTCTACTTCGTTCTTTTATTTAACAAAAGAGCATTAAAAATAATCTCGTTGAAAAGAAAGCAATTATTTTCTATTGAGGTTTTCTAATATTATTTTTATTCTTCAATCAGGTTTTCATTTTTCTTTTTTTTTTCAAATGTTAAACTTGTTTTATCGTTTTAATCATTGCACTCATTTACATGAGCGAAAACGGAAAAGCGGTAGACCTGGAAGTCAACGTTTAGCTTAGCTCTTGTATGGACTTTATCAAGAGCAAATGCTTAAAGTGGCACAATGAAATATATTCTGTCTTTATAAAGCGATGCAAGATCCTGGCGAAGCATGGAGTTCAAGTGCTTCCGCTCTATTTAAAACTCATATCGCTGAATTTAATTTATTAGTTTATTGTCACTTTTTAACATGTAACTCATTTATTAATATTTATGTTAAATAGAGAACATTTGTTGTAGAACCTCCTAAATTATGTATTGCGATATATAACGGACTTGTAATTTTGCTTCTGGCTTTAATAGGGCGTCACGGACGGTCGTGTTTTGAAAATGTACGAAAATTTACGCTTAAAATTAATAATAATACACTAAAAGAAATACAGCTTGAACAGAAGTAAGGGGGCAAGAAACTCGACATTGCCCTGGAATGATTATGAACATAGATATGATACATTTGAGTCTTCAGCACGGATAAAGGAGAAGGTGATACTCGATTTTTTCTGCAATTACATTTAAATAAGTATTGTTTTTTTATGTTATTTAGGCGAAGATAAAATAAGAGATATTTGTTAAAATAAACAGTAGATTTTTTGCAGTGCAATGTAGACTACAACATATTGTGGACTAAATAACTGCAAGGAGCATTGCCAAGCTTACTCACGGTACACAACAGGAGGGTCGCTAACTATAGCTGTCAAGCGATTTGATTATAAAATGGACGGTTACGCCGGTTTTAAGGACAATATAGGTATAGAAGGGTGGAGCATCTGTTAATTAGTTTCAACTTCCTAAATGGTCTTTCCATCAATAATTATTGCGACTTGACAACGTGTTGGTTTAACATCCACACTGTTCTTCCTTATATGCATGATGAGGTCAACCTGTTTGCTCTATTAGTGGATGTCGTTTAGAATGTTATTAGGTGCCTGAGGAGAGTGTGTCATCAGTAGTAAATCATCAGCGATGATGAGATATGACAGGTGTTCACCATTGATTTTGATTCCCCTACCATCCCACTCAATCTGACGGATTATTGAATCCTGGAGATAGGTTGTGAAGAGTTTTGTGCGAGATGTTTTCACCTTGCTTATGTCCTATGCTGCCACCTCTCTCCAGCTTGATATTGTTGTTGTCACGAATGAGCTTTAAAGTAGACATAGCCTCACTGTACATGTCTTTCAGCAAGGTGATATATGTAGCGTCCTTGGTTCTCAAGGCTAGTGAACAGTGGATCAGACTCTATAGAGTCGAACACCTTTTAGTAATCCACAAAGGCAAAGCACATTGGAATCTTGCACTAATTGGCTTTCTCTTGCAGTTGACTGACGGCCTGAATATCCTTGATGGTTAGTGACCTTCTCTTAAAATTGTTTGTTCTTACGGTTGATGATTGTTTAGTGTTCCTAGTATACGTATTAATAAAAATATAGGAGTTTGAAACATTCGTTGATCATCGATCAATCCAAAGCAAAGTTGGATCTCTGCTAGCGGAAACTAAACAAAAAATGATTTTGTTGGATTTGTAAGCATAAAAAGGAGGAGAGAGACAGCAAACGTGTGAGATAGAGACAAGGAGAGAAGATAAAGTAAGAGAGAAAAAGAGAGTGAGAAGGCAGGTAGAAAAAGATTAGTTTGTTTTGATTACTTTCTAATAGAAATAATAGAACGACGTAGGAGAGAGACAAAAAGTGGGAGAAACAGACAAACACACAGGCATAGATGGAGAGAACGACTATGTGTGGTTCGTTTAAACAAGATTGGCTGTAAGTAGAACATAAAAGTGAATTTTCTGCTTGTTGAATATTTAAACCTTCTAAATAAAATCAATTAATAAAAAGGTGCATGTTTTCAATTTTGACGGGAGAAAAAAAAGGAAACGTATTTTTTTTTCATTTTTGCGAATTCGAAATATTATTGTTATTATATTATATTAGCGAAGTTGCCCGGGTGTCTGGAGGTGTAGTAAGGAACATCGGTGTGGAATTAAAAGGTGGTTCAATCAAGTGTTGTTTTAGAGTCGTTCTCCGGCATTACCTGTTTAAAGTAAAGAAGCTCGCGCAGGATTAAAAGAAAAAAATAATAGTAACGGTAGGGTGAAAAATAGCAAGCAGTTTAGGTGGAGAGAAACAAGAAAAAAGTGGTAGTAGGCAGAGAGGACCGAACTCGTAACGTGAAGGATATAAAAAGGTTCAACCGGAAGTTAGGAAGGTTGCAATTAAGCGAAGTCGATCCAACCGATGCGATGACTTGCGAAAATGTTGACGAAAGAAACGACTATTTCCTGTACAAATTTGACAAGTTTATGGTGAAGGAATGAATATTTTGGAAGGATTTTTCGATATTTATCGACCAAAATGCCGCGCTTTAAAACAGTGGGAATCGTGAAAATTTCGACGCCTCTGTCGAATGTTTTTGCGAGTGATAAAAACAAAAACACATTTTGGCCTTTATATATAAGACGAGCGGGATCACTCAGCGTTGCTCGGATGTGGTGAAGTTTGTGTGTGGAGTAAATAACAAAATAATGAAATAATAAGCGAACGAAGAAAAAATCATGAAAAAACCCCGTTAAAATATCGAGAAAAAAAACAGTGAACCTGATAGATTATAAAGATTACGCGAACGAAAAAATAGCATAAGTAACCGTTTCAATGTTCGAACAACTTTACAATATCGGAAAAATAAAACTGGAATGTTATAGAGATTGAAAACAAAGGGGGGAAAAGAATAAACGAACAAAACATTGCATAAATAACCCTGATTAAATATTTAAATTTAAAAAAATAGAAAAGAAACGTCCCATATGTCGGCGCTAACGTAAATCCCAAAGATTAGCTGTCACTGTAACAACTGGTCAACGATTGCATCAGGCGAGTAAGGTTGCTTTGGTCATTTAAACTAATTCAAGAATCAACGTTTTTCGCGCACTCGTGTTTATTTTAATTGTAATAAAAGAAACGATTTTTACGTTACCCTCCCTTATTTCGAACGTGTTTTTTCTAATGTTCACATAATGTTCTAGCGAAACGTCACCCTTTCAGACAGTACCGGTTCCGACCCGGTCCCATGCAGCTGCAGATATACATACTTACATATACATACATTTAAACAGACAGATGCGATTTATATAATAGACTAGCCTGAGTGCCTGGAGTTGCCCGTGTTGTGGAGGTGGATGTTGAGCAAAAAAAGTGGATGTAGGAAGGCAGGCTCAAACCGTACGGCGAAAGAGAAAAAGAACATGAAAATAATACTGACGTCTTTGGCGTTGCAAACCGGAAGTGGCGGAAACGTCGCCAAACCGGAAATTAAGTCTACTCAATTGACAAAGCGGGGTGCTTTAGAAACTATCTGTGAAACAAGCTTCCTTTCCCTGAAGATAAGTGACCAGTTGAGGGTGAGGGCATTAATATTTTTAGCCATATTTACGATATTTTTCTTCCGAAAGGCCGTCTTTAAAAGGACACCGACCTCCTGATAATCCGTCGACTCTGTAGAAAATTTTAGGCAGACATACATACATACATTTAATCAGACAGGTAAAATCCATATGATATACGGCGTTGCTAGGCGTTGCTAGGCATTGCTAGGCGTTGCCCTGGTATTTGGGGGTGTTAAGCAAAAAAAAGTAGTAGCAGGCAGGCCGGCTCGAACCTGTACCGCGAAAGAGGAAAATAATGCGTAAAAATGTGACGTCTTTGTTGTTTCATCTATAGTCTTACCTGAAGTAGCCACAGTTTAAATTAATTATAGTCAATCGAAAGGGAGGGCATTTCGAAACTATCGCCGAAAAAAATTTACCCCTCTTTGTAGAAAAGTCCACGTTGAGGGTTAAGGAATTAATGTTTTTAGCCAATTTTTCGATATTTGTTGACACAAGTGCATGTATTAAGTGACTTCAATGCCAACCTCATCAATTGGCTTGGATTCTCTACTTACGCAAACGCGGCTGGTAGTACAATACATAGCTCCTCTATAGTTCAATCCCTATCCACACCACCAAGGACAGTATCCATGATTTCTAGATCTGTCTCTGACCACAGTTCCCGATGATTGTATAACGAATGCCCACAACCCACTTGAGAACGCTGATCATGCAGTGATAATGGTCTTAATCGCCCTAAACTCTAGAGCCAAAACTCAAGAGCCATTGCTCATAACAATGATATATTATAAAAAAGGCTTACTGAAAAGACATCGGGGATCTCATCAGAGAGACCCCAAGGGACATATCTGCTGAACAGTGCGCAAATAAGAACAATGAATGGTTCAAAACGGCAACTGAAGCATATGTTCCCTCGCGGAGATTTTATTGCAAGCCCCCTCTCCCCCATGGTTTACTTATATTTGTGCAACTGCCATTGCGCAGAGGCAGCAAGCGTACTGCACATTTATCCAACAGATCTCCAAATAAAACAGACAGAAGGGTATAGAAGCTAGAAGTAACTAACAAAAGCGATAGCTAATAGAACATTTACTGAAACCACAAAAAAACGCATCGAATCACAGATATTAGGAAACCGTGACTTCTGGAAAATGTACAACAGTGTCGTAAATAATGGACAATCAATAATTCCAACTATCCAACAATCATGAGGTTGTTTGCTCAGCAACCGAGAAGGTTAACATTCTTTCCATTGTTTTGCCTTCAACTCCACACTAAACCCTGCAAGAAATCTGGCGAAAGAACGGGCCCAATTAAACTATCGCCGCATTAGCCTCTCCCAATTTTCGCCAACATATTTGAGTTCATAATTAATCAAGCTCTATTCAATCACTTCACATATTCTAAACTTCTGGATAACCAACACTATGGATAAAGGCAATCTCGTGTAATTTCTGAACGTATAAACAATTCACGGGATAAAGCAGGGAGGAGAGAGCAATGGCTCTAAATATATCTAAAGCTTTTTACAGAGTATGGCGTGAAGGTTTTCCTGAGAAAATAAAACCATATTGTATCACTGGACGAATACAAACATAATTCAATTTTCTTAGATAAGAGAAAAATCCCGGTTGTAATCGACGGTCGAACATCTTAAAAATATGATATAAATGTGGGAGTGCCACAGAGGTCTATCTTTGGACCTTTATTAATCCTAATATTCAAAATAACCTCCTTGACAAAATTGCCTCTGAGATTGTTTTATATGCTGATGACATCCCGATTTATAACAAGAACGAGAGGAAATGGCAGAAACACTAGAGGATGGCCGCCAATCTGTAGTGGAATGGGGACAAAAATGGATGGTCACATTCAGTATTGCCGAGACTAAACTTGCCTCCTTCAACAATTTCAAGAAACCCTCTCTACCAACAATAACAATGACTAAATATTCATTATCTGAAAGTACTTCTTTTAAACACCTCGGCCAAAACTTAACATGAAACATGAGTTGAAGCGATTACAGAGAGAGCATTGCCAGGAGCGCTGCGAAGGTTGGCTCTTCCTTCCGTGCTAGAAAGTTACTAACGCCCGAAAGCGTCCTGTGCCTCTATAAGGCCAACATTCGCCAATGTATGGAGTATGGTTGTCATATTTGGGATGGTGCATCTGCTACTAGTTTCTCGCTTCTAGACAAGGTACTTAGGAGATTCGTCAACATGTTAGGTCTGAAACTGTTATCAAAGATCCAGACTCTGCCCTACCGAAGAAATGATGAATCATTCTGCTTGTTCTACAGGTATTTTAATGGTGAATGCTTTGACGAACTGCAACCACTTGCGCCCCCACGACGTAAATACCTTCGAAAACCCCGACAAGCAGATAATTCCCACTCCTACACAGTAGACACCCCTATATGTAAAATCGCTTTCTACTTCAGTAGAACCCAGAACCGCTAGACTTTGGAATTCCTTTCCGGGGCCCTGCTTCTCCAATTGTACTAACATGCTGATGATGGTAACCGCGACGGATAGGAATTTCGAATCTCCTAACTACATTCTCAGCAATCACTGCCATCCGTAGTTTGTTTCGTCTCACAACGTTTTGGTCAAGTAAATGCCTGGCATGCTTTGGGTAGGATTGAAACCGCTATCTTACACTTGACGAAGGCCAGAGGAATAGTTGACCTAAACGTCGTGAAAAGCAATAACCACTAAAGATGAAAACAACAACTAATAAAGATGAGAATAATTATCCGAAATAAAAATAAATTAATATATATAATACTCATCACACAATGAATTCCACTTAAGGAATAATATATATACCAATCGGTACGGACCCGACTTTGGAAGATCAGATAATAAATAAACGTGGATTTATAAGATCAAAGAATCCAACCTTGATCGCCCTTCGGGGCCCGGGGTGCAGTGGATAGAGACGTGTAATCACTACTGTTCCAGATGGAATTTGTTTGAAGATAGCGGTTTTATTCCTACTGGTGATCTCAAACCCGGCGGTTGTTGGCTTGCAGAGACAAATTCCTTTTTTATTATTTCTTTAATTTTCTTGTCCTAAGCTAGAAAAATGTAAATATCAATACACAAAAAAACAAATTTGTACGAGTATATATATATATATATATATATATATATATATATATATATATATATATATATATATATATATTTAAAGTGATGGTTGTGTAGTTCCAACGAGAGAAAAAATGTATATTTAAAAGAGTGTAGCCATCAACAATTGTGGGTTTTTTTTTTTAAAGGTTTTCATCATATCTTTATTTTAAAATATTTTTATAACGCGTTTCGAGCTTAGGGTGTGCTCTCTTCAGATGTTTTCGTAAGAAGTTTTTCTTTAAAATAGGAGTTTGTACAGTTACCTCCGCTGATATTAAATATGTTTTTTCTCAGTGATGCGGGTGTTCAGACATTCTGGCTCCAACTGTAAGTGTTCAAATATCCGGTCAAAGTTATTTTCAAAGAGTGTTTTTTAGTCCATATGGTGAAGGTTTTTATGCTTTTTTAGGGTTCTTTTTGAAGACTTTCTTTCCCCATGTATAGCATACGCTCACACACAATCACACACGCATACATATACATTCATGTACATGTACACATGCACACGCACACGTACGCAGGAACACACACATACACACACGTACATACATAGAAATATATGTAGGAGCATACATATATACATACCCACCTACACACTCACACACGTACTCGCATACATCAACCGCTAACAATTATTTTTATTTTTTTATTTTATATATATATATATATATATATATATATATATATATATATATATACTTTTTTTCCAACCAAAACACGCATGTATATATGTGCTTAATCATTCAGACATACGTACACGCACCCACACACACACACACAAGTAAGATGGAGAATAGGTAGAAGATATATATATACACACACATACACGCACATACACACATATATGTACACACATATATGTATGTGCACATACACTCACAAACATCCACATAATATGTAGGCACATACACATACACATACATATGCACACACACAGACATATGCAGGGGCTCACACATACGCGTATATCCATATCCACACGAACACATTTACCCACTCATACATGTGCATACATATGTATACATACATACACACACATACATACGGATGTGTATACACTCATCCACCCATATATATATATATATATATATATATATATATATATATATATATATGGGCACATGCACTCACAATCACACATACACATACATATTCCTACATCCCACCTTATGTATATATTGGTTGAAGTTTTCTTTCTAATTCAAGCACATATGCATACATGGATTCGGTCACCCAAAAATAAGTGCACGTATACACACAAACAAGATGTAGCATAGATAACAGTTGATATATATATATATATATATATATATATATATATATATATATATATATATATATATACACACGCATACACAATCATATGTGCACACCCACGCACACACACATATACACACGCACACACGCTCGCACATACACATACATACGTATAATTTCTAGTTGTTTGTTTAGTTAAGAGAAATGGTACTGTACTGGGTATGGGCGCGCGCGCCCGCGAAAGATTGCGTGTGCCTTATTGTGCTTTTTTTGTCGGTTCGTGTGTGAGGGTGCACACCTACCCAAGCATGCATGCGTGTATGTGTATTTTGTGTTTTGCCTATTTATGTGTATAATTATGGAGAGATGTTTAAGGCGGGGTTAAACTTTGCTATGAAATTTTTTTCTTGTGTTAGCAAGTAGAAGTAGTTGTAAGTTTGGAAGATGGGCATTATCTCGAATCTGCCTCCACTGCATGTGTGTATATGTTGTGATACATGTAGGTGTCTATTTTCCGCGATTTTGATGTTGGATCGGTGTAGGGCTACTCTATTACTAAGGTTTTTTGTAGCACTTATGTAGGATTTATCGCATGCTGGACATTTTATTACATAGATCACGTTTGTTGAGGTTCAATCTAGGTTTTTTTTAATTTTGAATATTTGTATGGGGTTCGTAAATGTGTATGTGTTTCCCTCTAATATTATGTTGCAGACTCTACATCGTTGTTTGTTGCATTTTGTGACTCCTTTTGTTGCGTCTTGATTGAGTTTGGATGAGGTAAGAATGCGTTTTAGGTTTTTGGGTTGGCGTTTGCTTTTTATTATTTTTGTTGTTTTAAGGAAGTTGTTTAGTTTGCTGTTTTGGTTAAGTAGGACGAGGTTTTTCGTTATCTCTGTGAAAAGCTCTGGGTTTTTGGTGTTGTGTGCGGAGACGTATGTTAGGATTTGTTCTTTGTTTCGTTCTTTAGGGGTTCTCAAATCTTCTACTGGTATATTTGTCGCAAGTTGGATCCCTTTGTCTATAAGTTGTGATGGGTATTTTCTTTTTCTTAAATTTATTCGTAGTTCTTTGAGTCGGATTTTCCGAAGGTTATATGCCCGTGATTATGGTGCAGATTCTACGTGCTAGGGTGTAGGGAATTGATTTTATGCAGCTTTTAGGGTGGTGACTTTTAAAGTGTAGGTATTGTTGGGTGTCTGTAGGTTTGCGGTAAATGTCTGTGATAATGTTATTGTCTTTAATCTTTATCAGTATGTCTAGGAAAGGTAATTCTGTAGAGCTTTGTTCAATGGTGAATTTAATTTTTGGGTGTAGGTTCTGGAGTATGGTGTGTAAGTCTGTGATGCCCCCCATGTGGGTTTCCATAGGATGAAGCAGTCATCTAAGTACCTTTTCCATGTTTCTACAAACAGTATTTTAGTGCTGTGGCCAAATTTTTGTTCTTTTTTTCATATAAGATTTCTTCTAGGTAGGCTAATGTAAGGGTTGTGTAAGTCGGTGCCATTTTCGTTCCCATTGCTGCACCTAGTGTGTTTTTTTACAAAGGTATCACCACATTATCAAGGCCCAGAGGCCACTCAAGGATAAGGGTTAAAGAGTGTACAGTAGAAATTGGTCAATACAGTAATCATTAGTAATGAAAATTTGGTAAATTTAATAACTTGTATGGAACGGCTCATGAAGAACTTATTTACTTTAGACTTGAACACAACCATATTGTAGTCAGCCGGAAAGCAGGAAAACGGAAGACAATTCCACAGGCGTGCAGTTCTAAGAAAGAAGCTTTGTTCATGGAATCTACGTTTAGGTTTAGGCACAGATAAAGAGTGGGGGAAATTATTGATAGTGTTTACAGCTAGACGAGTGTTTCTTGTGAAAGTTTGGCGAGGGGGGACCATAGATTGAAGCTCAGTTAAACACTTTCCATGAAAATAACGATACATCAGAGACAAACTCGCAACATCTCTTCTGTGAGATAGAGGTTGCAAGGAGGAGAAAAGGACATCTCCTACGAGGCTACGAAATCTATTTTGAACTCTATCAAGGCAGGACAAGTCTTTTCTAGCAGCTCCTGCTCAGATGTGGCAACAGTATTCCATGCTTGGACGTACCTGGCTCTTATATAGATAGAGAATAGCATCAGCAGTGAGATATCTACTGGATCGATAGAAAGATCCCACCATTTTTCCAGCGGCCTTGGCAACAGATTTGATATACGTGTTCCATTTAAGATCAGGAGTAATGGTCAAGCCCAGAAGCTTGTCAAAACTTGAGGCCTCCTGAAGACGAGAGCCATTCATTTCAATTGATGACAAATGTGGATTAGAATGTTGATGATGTAAAGAGAGAAGCTTGGTTTTAGATGCATTAAAGGTAACCAGACACTCCTTTCCCCATTGTACTACGTGCTCAAGATCAGAGGAGAGAGAATTGGAGAGAACTTGCTCGTTTACTGTCTTAGATGTGGTACCATAAATGGTAGTGTCGTCAGCATAAATGTCTACAAATGATGTAAGGATATGATTTGGAAGATCATTAATGTAGATCAGGAAAAGAGTTGGGCCAAGGATGGATCCCTGAGGGACACCGGCATTAATACTGTGAGCTTCTGATTTTTGCCCCTCAACTACTACTCTTATGAACCTATCAGAAAGAAATGATTTAATAATTGAGAAGACTTTTCCAGCTATACCATAGCTAGCGATCTTATGAAGTAAACCTTTATGCCATACCCTATCAAAGGCTTTAGATATGTCAAGAGCAATTGCCCTAGAAAGATTGCCACCGTCGAGAGATTTGCTAATCCTATGCGATATAACTGTAAGCACATCTGCTGTAGATCTAGCAGAACGGAAACCATATTGAGTGTCACTAAGAAGGTTATTTTTGTTGAGATGTTTGATTACTTCTGTATTTAACACAGATTCTAGCAACTTACTAATGACGCACAGGAGATTTATTGGCCTGTACTGAGAGGGGGATGAGCGATCACCTGAATTCTTAAATACAGGGCATACTGATGAGATTTTCCAGGGAGATGGGAAACTATTCTCCTTAAGACAACGTTTAAACAGTTTTGTAAGTATGGGCGCTAGTTCAGGTTGAAGTTTTTTGAGTACTATAATTGGAATACCATCAGGGCCAGTTGCTTTACTCGAATCAAGGTTTTTGATTAGCTTCGCAACATCACGTACAGATATACGTATATCACATAGCGTGTTTTCTGATACAGGAGGAAATATTGGGGGTTGGCGGTCTTGGTCGCAAAGGGTAGAATTAGCTGCAAAGTTCTTGACAAAGAGTTTGGCTTTGTCTGATGCTGACGAGATTACCTAAGGTCCATTGATAATAGTTGGGATGGAGCACACGCTTCTGTCTAGGATTCTGTTTGCTATTTGCCAAAACTGGTGTGAACCAAGCCGCTGCTCAGCTACTTTGGACTTAACAGATTGAGCATACAACTCTCTTGCGTTCCTTATTACTTTCTTACAATGGTTGCTGGCAGTTCTGAAAACGGCTTTAGTTTCCATACATCTATTACGTTTGAAGCAGTGGAAAAGGTGATTTCTGTGCGCAATGGCAGCAGCACATTCTGGAGAGAACCATGGCTAGCTGTTAGGTTTTTGCTGAGACATTTTATAGAGTATGAAATGGTCAATACCTACAATTAACCATTCAGTTAGGTCTAATACTATAGAGGACACATCCTTTTTAAACATGGAATGCAGAGGTAGATCAGATATAAATGTACGGAAGCTATCCCAGTCAGCCTTAGTATATCGATATACTGTACGATGAAGAGGTACGTCTGGGGACTTATTACATTTCATTTTTATCTTAATTGATACAACAGAGTAGTCGGAAGATCCAAGAGGCGACAGAACAGAAACTGAACATAGTTCAGGGCAAGTTGTGAGAAAAAGGTCTAGTAGGCTCGCATACTGGCCGTCATTATCGGGCACACGGGTAGGTTCCTGAACAATCTGAGTGAGGTCATAGGCAATGGAGAAATCATGACAGAACCTCCCCTCATCATCGGTCTTGTTTGAGTGGGTCAACCATTCAATGTTGTGAACATTGAAGTCTCCACATACGTGAATGTTAGCTGAAGGATAAGTAGAAAGGACTTGGTCAATTTTCTCAGATATGCTTTGAAAGATAGTAACTCCGCTGTTGTGGGGGTGATAGAGAGTAAATATAAATGCAGTAGTGTGAGCTAAAGCAACCCGGAAGCACATATAGGGTAAGTTAGGATCTTCCCTGGAGATGTCCCTCCCACATGGAAAGCTATCTTTAATATAGGCGCATATTCCATGCCCATGGCGATCTTGGGGGTCAGATTTAGAAGTTAAGTTGGAGTATCCTGTAATTGCAAACTCATCTAGGGAAATAGCCTGTCCAATGCCAGTTTCACTTAAAAATAAAAGGTCTGGTTTAGTTTCGTGTAATTGGGTTTCAACCTCTGGAAGGTTAGAACGAAGACCCCTAATGTTGGAGAAGGAGACATGGTAGTAGGGGTCTACGTTTGAAGTTGGAGAACCGGGTTTAATCGTGTATTTTTTCTTGAAACTTGTCATGATGAAATTTTGGAATTTGTGGACTTGGTCGACAGATTTACTTAGAGCAGGACAGAGAGGGGAAACTAAGAGAGAAAAAGGAACGAAGAACTTTTTTTTTGTAGCACATGATAAGGTAAAGCCATAAAAATTACCCACTAGTATGGCATCGAGAGGCCCCACCAGAAGCTACTGCATGGTCCAGAATCCATTCACCAAATGGCAATACAGCAGCCCCAGTACTTTGCACCTGCTGATAGGACAGCCTCCTTAGTGGTTAATCCAAGGTTCGGGTCCCTGACTATCAGGCGGATAACGTCAGCCCAGACAAAATGTTTACCTCCAGCACCCTTACTAGTGACATGGCTACAAGGATAGACATAGAAACATAAAATTTCCACCAACTCTGCCAACTGTTCGCGCAAAAACATTGCCAACCTAGAAAACAGCTTTTTCTTCTCCCTTTGTCAGAAAAATCACTCATTTAAAAAATGAGGACTGAGGGACAAATAAGAAGAAGCGAGAGTAACAGGAGCTGCCGATAACGCATCCACAATGCGTTTTCTACCCTCCATTAAAAAAAACAAACTATTAAGTATTGTACTTAATAAAAGTCCAACGGACGTGTTTGCATGTAGTTGGTATTGTTGGATTCGAAGGAATTATTATTTAGAATTATGTCTATACTATCGATAATGAATTGCTTTGTGAATCTGGGATGTAGTGTTTGTGCGTGTCTGTTGATCCAAAATATTATTGCTTCTTTTCCTAATTCATGGGGTATATTACTATATAAACGGCTGACGTCAAATGTAACTGATAGTGTCCCGTTTTCTACTGTATATGGCAAGGTAGTAAGAAAATGGATGTCGTCCCTTATGTAGCTCTTAACTTGATCTGTGAAAGGTTGTAATAAGATGTCTATTAAGTTGCTAAGTCTGCTTTTCGGACAGGCTGGTCCTGCTACAATGGATCTAAATGTAAGGTCACTAGGGTTTGGAGCGCTAATATATTCTGAGTTTTGTGTATCGATGGCAAGTTTTATTGTGCCAGATTTGTGTATTTTCGGCAGTCCGTAGAAGTTGTTGGTCTTTGTAATGAAATTTGTGAGGAAGTCCTTTTCTTTCTTTTTTAATATTTTGTCGTGTGTTGTACAAAGTTTTGTGATTTTGGAGATGATGGTGTTATCTATGTTGGTACTAATGGATTTATAGTAGTGTTTGTCATCCAGTAATTCTGTAATTTTTGTTTCACAATACGTTTTGTCCATGATTACTACGGTACTGCCTTTGTCTGCTTCTTTTATTATTATGTCATTATTATTACGGATCTTTTCGAGTGCTTGTTTTTGCTTATGTGTGAGGTTGCTTATGGTTTTGTGTTTTTTTGGAGGTTAAGGTTCCAGAGATTTTCGAAGTAGCTGTTTAGTTCTTTTGTGTTGTTCTGTTTATTAGGGAAATATGTTGATTTGTTTTTTTACTAAAGAATCATCTTTGTCCCCTTTGTTATCTAGTGTTTCTATTAGTCTAAATTTCCGTTCGAATTCTTTAAGGTCCTTTTTTAGTTCTGCTATATTGCTTTTAGGGGTGGGGCAGAATTTGAGGCCCAGCTTCAGTATTTCCATTTCGTTCTTTGATAAGGAGTATGTGGATAAATTGAAGATTTTGGGTCTAATTTTTTCTAACCTGGAATTGTTGTTCCCTGGGGGCTTCCTAAAATTGGTGGGAGTTGTTTGTTTCCTTGTTTCGAGGAGTGGTGTGTTTTAGGGTGATGTGATGTCTCCTTGTAAAATGAGTGTTGTGTACAATATTGTGAGGGTTCAGTGATAAATGATTGAATGAGTTGTCGTTATATGTTGTTTGTGTTAGATAGTTGTGTTTTAGTTGGAATTAGTGTTGCTGTTGAGGATACATGCATTGTTGTATAGGGGTGTGTTGTCGGGGTTTGTTGTAGGGAAGGTATGTTTGTTGGGATTGGTGTTGCATGGGATATTCTGATTGTTCCCGTTGATGGGGGAGGTGCCTTAGGGGTTTGTTTCTTTGTGTGGGATATGAGAGGTGAGAGTTGTAGGTAGTGTTTTGAATTATGTGATGTCTCAGGTAGTTGTGTTGCATTGTGGGGATGTTTTGGTAGGGGTCGTTTAGTAAAGGTATCTTTTCGTTGTTTGTGTTAGCGATGTAGTGTCTGTGGGAATGGACTTTTGATTGTGTTTGCTGAATTGGGTGGTAATAGTAAGGTTTGTATTGCTTAGGATTGTATATAAGTGGGTATTTTTGTGGAAATGCATTGTGTGGTATGTTGTCTGATGTGTTGTGTTTGTTAAGGGTGCGGGTACTTGTGTAATTTTGAGGTGTTATTAGTGTGCGTTTTGGCTGGATCAGTTGTTGGGAATTTGTGTAAGACGTGGATATATTGTGGTTGCTTCTTTGTGTGTAGTTGTATCTGTTGTGTGGATGTGTTTGTGTATGGTGTATGTTTCGTTTCTTACCTTTGTTATGTGATCTCTGTGTTTGCGGATATCGTGTAAGAGTGTTCTGTTCCTGGTTGTCCTTGTATGTGTTTGTCAATTGTTTGCTTCTTTCTTTTTCCGGCAGGTTTTTTAGCCAGGTTATTTTCCGTCCAATGATTTCCCTGGATTTTTCCTCCTCTTTTTTGCATTCAGAATCCCAGAGTTCCAAGAGGGGTTGGTGTGTTTCCTTGGGGCAAAGTTCCTTGATTTTTTTAAAAATTTTATTGTCAATTTCTGTGTACTTCTCCGTAGAGTGTACTTTCTTGTCTTCCCGTATGTCGATTTCGGCCTGAAGTTTTGAAATACTTAGGGCTTTTTTGATTTTCACTTGTTCCTCTGTATCTTGTGGTGTAATTTTTTTCCGGAATTTATATGGAATGAATTGGTCCTCTATCGTTAGAAATGTCTTGTATGTTGTTGCGGTGTCGCTGCATTTTACTGCATGGTAAAAAGCCATTTTTCCTTGTTTAAGGAGGGTGTTCCAGTTTTGGAGATTCTGTTTCTTGGTTTTTAGTAATTCATTCTGTATGTATGGTCTTCTAAAGTATTCCAGGTATTCTTGTTGTGTTTTGAGTTGGTTAATGATTTCCTCAAATTGGATATCTTTCTTATCCTGTTGGTTGGAAATGAGCTGGATTATTCTGTCCATTTTCTCATTTAGTTGCTGCAATCCGTCCTCGAGATGTTTGTGTTCTATGGAGAGGTTTGTCTGTTAATCCATCAGGTCCTCCAGAGATTTTTTTCTTGTTGCTGGCATTCTGTCGTCATAATTATTTATATTTAAAGTGATGGTTGTGTAGTTCCAACGAGAGAAAAAAATGTATATTTAAAAGAGTGTAGCCATCAACAATTGTTTTTTTTTTTTTTAAAGGTTTTCATCATATTTTTATTTTAAAATATTTTTATAACGCGTTTCGAGCTTAGGGTGTGCTCTCTTCAGATGTTTTCGTAAGAAGTTTTTCTTTAAAATAGGAGTTTGTACAGTTACCTCCGCTGATATTAAATATGTTTTTTTCTGAGTGATGCGGGTGTTCAGACATTCTGGCTCACACTGTAAGTGTTCAAATGTCCGGTCAAACAGACTTACACACCATACTCCAGAACCTACACCCAAAAATTAAATTCACCATAGAACAAAGCTCTACAGAATTACCTTTCCTAGACATACTGATAAAGATTAAAGACAATAACATTATCACAGACATTTACCGCAAACCTACAGACACCCAACAATACCTACACTTTAAAAGTCACCACCCTAAAAGCTGCATAAAATCAATTCCCTACACCCTAGCACGTAGAATCTGCACCATAATCACGGACAATAACCTTCAGAAAATCCGGCTCAAAGAACTACGAATAAATTTAAGAAAAAGAAAATACCCATCACAACTTATAGACAAAGGGATCCAACTTGCGACAAATATACCAGTAGAAGATTTGAGAACCCCTAAAGAACGAAACAAAGAACAAATCCTAACATACGTTTCCACACACAACACAAAAAACCCAGAGCTTTTCACAGAGATAACGAAAAACCTCGTCCTACTTAACCAAAACAGCAAACTAAACAACTTCCTTAAAACAACAAAAATAATAAAAAGCAAACGCCAACCCAAAAACCTAAAACGCATTCTTACCTCATCCAAACTCAATCAAGACGCAACAAAAGGAGTCACAAAATGCAACAAACAACGATGTGGAGTCTGCAACATAATATTAGAGGGAAACACATACACATTTACGAACCCCATACAAATATTCAAAATTAAAAAAAACCTAGATTGAACCTCAACAAACGTGATCTATGTAATAAAATGTCCAGTATGCGATAAATCCTACATAAGCGCTACAAAAAACCTTAGTAATAGAGTAGCCCTACACCGATCCAACATCAAAATCGCGGAAAATAGACACCTACATGTATCACAACATATACACACATGCAGTGGAGGCAGATTCGAGATAATGCCCATCTTCCAAACTTACAACTACTTCTACTTGCTAACACAAGAAAAAAATTTCATAGCAAAGTTTAACCCCGCCTTAAACATCTCTCCATAATTATACACATAAATAGGCAAAACACAAAATACACTTACACGCATGCATGCTTGGGTAGGTGTGCACCCTCACACACGAAACGACAAAAAAAGCATAATAAGGCACACGCACACTTTCGCGGGCGCGCGCGCCCATACCCAGTACAGTACCATTTCTCTTAACTAAACAAACAACTAGAAATTATACGTATGTATGTGTATGTGCGAGCGTGTGTGCGTGTGTATATGTGTGTGTGCGTGGGTGTGCACATATGATTGTGTATGCGTGTGTATATATATATATATATCATCTGTTATCTATGCTACATCTTGTTTGTGTGTATACGTGCACTTATGTTTGGGTGACCGAATCCATGTATGCATATGTGCTTGAATTAGAAAGAAAACTTCAACCAATATCTATATAAGGTGGGATGTAGGAATATGTATGTGTATGTGTGATTGTGAGTGCATGTGCCCATATATATATGGGTGGATGAGTGTATACACATCCGTATGTATGTATGTGTATGTATGTATACATATGTATGCACATGTATGAGTGGGTAAATGTGTTCGTGTGGATATGGATATACGCGTATGTGTGAGCCCCTGCATATATGTCTGTGAGTGTGCATGTGTATGTGTATGTGTATGTGCCTACATAGTATGTGGATGTTTGTGAGTGTATGTGCACATACATATATGTGTGTACATATATGTGTGTATGTGCGTGTATGTGTGTGTATATATATATCTTCTACCTATTCTCCATCTTACTTGTGTGTGTGTGGGTGCGTGTACGTATGTCTGAATGATTAAGCACATATATACATGCGTGTTTTAGTTGGAAAAAAAAAGTATATATATATATATATATAAATAAAAATAATTGTTAGCCGTGGATGTATGCGAGTACGTGTGTGAGTGTGTAGGTGGGTATGTATATATGTATGCTCCTACATATATTCTATGTATGTACGTGTGTGTATGTGTGTGTGCCTGCGTACGTGTGCGTGTGCATGTGTACATGTACATGAATGTATATGTATGCGTGTGCGATTGTGTGTGAGCGTATGCTATACATGGGGAAAGAAAGTCTTTAAAAAGAACCCTAAAAAACCCATAAATCCTTCACCATATGGACTAAAAAACACTCTTTAAAAATAACTTTGACCGGACATTTGAACACTTACAGTTGGAGCCAGAATGTCTGAACACCCGCATCACTGAGAAAAAACATATTTAATATCAGCGGAGGTAACTGTACAAACTCCTGTTTTAAAGAAAAACTTCTTACGAAAACATCTGAAGAGAGCACACCCTAAGCTCGAAACGCGTTATAAAAATATTTTAAAATAAAAATATGATGAAAACCTTTAAAAAATAAATAAATAAACCACAATTGTTGATTGCTACACTCTTTTAAATATATATATATATATATATGTGTGTGTGTGTGTGTGTGTGTGTGTGTGTGTGTGTACAATTTATACACGCCCCTTTGAAGAGCAGATACAACTCTTGTTGTTTCTCTTACAATCAGTTTTTGTTTTCTTTTTGGCCAGCTAGTTTCGGTTCTAGTGAAGAAATAAATTTCCCGTATTCGCGAACGTTTATTACCTTCATAAGCCGTCCTCCGCGAATGATGCACAAAAATCATGTAATGAATTGAATGCAAACAAGATTAAAATCGTCGTAAATAATTAGGATAATTTAAGTTTGTCACCGCTTGGCGCTTCGTATTGTTCTTGATAAATAGACGGTTTTTAATACTGATTAATAAGGCTTCAATAATTAGGTGGCGTACATCCCAGTGTTTGACAGCTTAAATGGCAGTGATTTTTAACATTATGTCTCTAAATTCTGTTTTTGTCTTCGTGTGCTTTGAGGTGCTGATAAATGCAGCAATTTCTAGTTGATGGGCGACGTGAAAAATATCGAAAAAAATTGGTTAAATAATGAATTCCTTTACCCTCAATCAGGCATTTTTCAACGGGGAGGGGTAGCAACAAATTATCCTTTACTGACAATACATGCGCAAACATGTTCTGTTTTGAATTAGTTTAAATATAAAAAAAAACGACCTAACTTCACTCACGTGATTATGGTCAAATAGTTATAGTAACAGCGCCATTATCTTAAGATTGTACGTTTGAGCCTAGTTATTAGATATAAATATATTCTATTTTTCATGTTTTAATTTTGAAACAGGCTATTTATATCATTTTTCTGTTCGTTTTTTTTTTAATATTTACCAGCGTGTTTGCTGTTGTTTATTTGTTTTTTATTTTATTTTTCCGATTCTTTCAGGAAGTTGTAACATTTAAACGGGGATATTTAAGCTAATTCTTTTTCGTTTGCTTATTCGTAATTTTGCACTGCGTCTGCTGTTGTTGTTCGAATAAAAGAGAAAGTTATAATATTTAAACGTGGTCATTACGTTCGCTTATTCTTTGTTTTATATCTTATCCTGATTGACCTCGCTACACCCAGGCTAAGCGGGGTACACCGCTAGTATATATATATATATATATATATATATATATATATATATATATTGACACTTACATACATAGTAGCTGTCTACAATATTGACAGACTATGGATACTTACCGTAAGTAATTCCTGTGCATGGAATTTTTGTGCAATTCCAAACCACGCCTCTCCTTAGTCGGCATAGTTAAATAGAAATGGCAACTTGAATTTCATGACGAAACAATGCCGATATAAGCAGAGGGTACATACAAGACCAGAATTCCCAAATTGTAGCCCAGCTTGCACTTGCCTTACTCAACGTTTCTTAACTACTCCAATCTGACGACAAACGATATGTTACCATGATTATGTGGTAGTTAGATAGATAGATAGATAGATAGATAGATAGATAGATGGATAGATAGATAAATAGATATTAATACATACATACTTACGAGTAGAATATCTTACGCGGGACTTGTATAACATTATTTTTAAACTGTAATGTTTATTTCTATGAACGGTTTCTCGGTCCCCACATCTTTTAATGGTAAATACAATGTTCCGACGTTACACATCTAGTTAACTAGAATTTATATGGAAAAATTCATAATCATATATTCAATAGCTTGGAATTTTGCTAATCGCATACATTATATTGATACTCACGCATCGATATTAAGTAATTCGCTTATCCATTACTTTTTTATTAATAATAGTCGATTAATTCGTCCTAGGACCAGAAAACAGTGCATTATTGTCCTTGTTTTTGTCGCGAGTACGTATCCGAAGAGTAAGATGCAAATATTCAACCGGGGATCACACCAATCTACATAAAAAAAAAACATAAAAGATATCAATGCATATCTACCTGAAGATCAAAACAAGGATAAGAATATGCTGTTGTCATAGCTCTACTCATCACGTAATATTGTGGTTGTTGCTGATAATTTAAAGGGGCCTTGCTTGATTTAGAAATATATCATGTACAAACAATATATATATATATATATATATTAATAAGTAGCCTCAACACTTCTCGAGACCAAATGAGCCTGAACAAATGTTTCACCCCATGTTTTTAGTGCCAACAATATCGGTGAAATTGCCTTATTTTCATTAAAATTGACGGAAAAATGCTTGTTCTCGTTGGAGCCTCACTTCCATGCGTTAAATATAATAATTCATCTACCTTTTCGCAGTGTCTTTGTCCGTAATGTTAGGTTATCTTAAGTATTTTTATATAATGATTTGAATTAAAGTTTAAGATTCCAAAGTCAAACAGCGTACCTCAATTGTGCCCTAAACAGAAACATTTATTTCGAACGCATCCCTGTCATTGCAAAGAACACACTGTTGTTTTATAAAAATTATTGTTATATAATTGCTTGATCAAAATGTAAATTACAAAAAGCAAGTCTCATTGTTTACTTGTGCTATAAATAGAAACATTTATTACGGTTTCGTCCCTGTTTTGTCAAAAAAACTATTGCTGATTTTATATGCAGGCCCGTTAAGCTTGTGTAATGATAAAACTTCTCAAATCCATTTGGTATATTATGCTCCATAACGATGTTGCCTATGTTTTATACCGGACTGTTCCTTCTTTAATCATTTCTTCGATTATTGATTAACGCTGTTCTATATTAATAAAACTTACAGAAGAACATTCCCACATACATAAGTTATATTGGCGTGAACTTTTATAAAATTTGCCATTTCGGAATAATAAGGAACTAACCAACACGCACCTAAAGTGCTTGCATTCACCACACTGGCGGTAAATTGAGTTTCGCCCCTCTTCCCCCTTTCTTGTGATTCAACACATGCCTATGACAGAGAGAAAAACAAAAAAGGTTTCACTTTTAAATTCAACATCATGGAGTTCAATTCACTTCCCTCTTTTTCTCTTTTCTTTCTTTTGTTTATACACACTGCTACAACGCAGAGAAAAAACTACGACTAACAGAAAAAAAAACTCACTCGCGCCCGCTCCTATGACAAGTCTGAATTTATATGCACGTCATTCGATTTAAGGGCAAATGTTTTTGATTGGTACCCTTGGAGAAATGAAAGAAAGATTTTCTTTTGTATTGTCTCCGTAGTTGTTTTTTCTTTTTCACTGTCTTTGTGTGTTTCTTTCAGTCTCAGTTTCACCATTTCTCTGGATTTTTGCAAGTCTCTCGTTGTGCCGTGGATTTTTCTTTCGAGTCTTCATCCATAGTCTATCCTGGGCACGCAGCAGATGTCACCAATCAGCGACCTCTAAATAGAGATCTTCTTGTCACATACGAGTCTATCTTCAGTCACGGAGGACAAGGTGAGTTGTGCTTGTTCTTTGCAGGGAATTCTTCGCAAGATCTCTTGGCGCAGTCATATACGCTGATCGATTTCGTCGAAGTCGATTAAAACTTCGGGTTGATATGCCGCTGTCACCTAGGACGTCATTAGATTTTCATGCACAGAAAAGAAAGCCAGACTGATATATAATAATTTTGCTTGGTTAATTCAAGTTAGATATAAAAAAATATGTTATAAACTTACATACAATTGTTCAGTTGTTGATATTTAACAAACCATTATTGAGTCCCAATAAGCTTTAATTAGTCTCTGTTTTGCGGTACTGAGGTCGGGGATAAAGGTGTAGACACGAATTTTTCATTAGTATTAATATTGCTCAACACTCAGCTCAAATTGCCGATTTTGGCGCGGAAAATCGCTTATGTACGTGTTATATATTGGTTATCATTGAAGGCACTATTTACGTTTACTATATAACATAAGAAGATTCCGTATGCGTATGATTGTCTCTAATATAAATGGTTGTGTGTTTGATTATCATAACGGGAATCGTGTGTGTGACATGTAATTTCTGAACCTACCTCTGCTTCTTCAAAACGGACCATCTGGAAATTTCTCATCCTGGAGGGAAACTTGATACCTGTTTGACGAAGATTTATCACTCCAAGACGATGAATGTGTTTTATAGTTTTTATTTCACTTTCCCCAGAGGTCCTGCAGAAGGTCGAAGTGAAATCTGCTTGTGTGTGTTCTTCTTCACACACGTAAGCGTTCGTCTCCCCCCTCCCCAGTGAAGGGGGGGAGACAACAGAAAAACGTCCGTCTTCTCCAAAGCCCAAATCAAATCTCCCCGATCTCCTGATCACGTCATACATACGTAATTTGGTCAGCTGACCTTCGGTTCTGGTAATCGTGTCTACCTCCACGTTTACTCTCTCCTCTCTCTCTCTCTCTCTGTCTGTCTGTCTCTCTCTCTCTCTCTGTAACATACGGAGGTATCGGGGGTAGGTCTGGCTACCGCTTAGACCAATAACCGGTTAGTATATCATATCAGAGGACTTCCCGTTTCCCTGCATGAATCTGCGAACGCCCTTAGTAGTGTTTCTTACCATCGAAAAATATTGATTCCGTGATCACTAGGCCTGGCATTGTTCTCAGAGGCCAGACGTCCCTGAGTTGGGATTCGCTGGTACCGAAAATGGAGTTATATTTCGTTATGGTTCTCAAAATTATATCAAAGTGTCACTTTCTCCAAACAATCAGATCTATATGTCGGTTTCATAAAAAAATGATAAAATTCGTTACTTAACTTCCATTCAGCAGGGTCGGCCGCTGTTGCCCGAGCATACAATACTACTTAACCAAGTGCACAAGCATAGCTGTCCAGGATTCCGCAGAGTTTCGAGAGCCTCAACCTCCCCCATATGTGAACCTTACCGTTCCGCAAGACGAGCACGTCACAAATGTCCCCGACATTCGGAATATCGTTTCTAACAATACTAAATTTCGATATCTTAATGTGTATTTATGTTAAATCTCAATTGGTATTCCTGAAATGTTAATATTTAATATATTTAAGTATTCCGTTTTTTTTAATTTACGTTGCGAAATTCAAAATTCTCAACCTGAAACGTTAGTCTGTCTTTGTTTTACGTGATAATTACAATTCATGTAATTTTCATAGAACAAAAAATATGAATCAAAATCCCTGTGGAATGTTCGTGTGTTCTCACTGATTTTACCGCTGTTTCCCGGCAAAATGCCCAACATAACAAGGCAACAATTAGATTTCGGCTGATAATAAGGAATCAATTAGATTATTAACTATTTTTTGAACCATTGTATACTTTTTTCTTGGTTATTGTATACTTTTTCCCACATCGGAGGCATGTATAAATGATATGACAAGAATAAGAAGTTATGTATGAGCTAATCCACCTGACAGTGCATACATCCACAATAGTGTGTCAAAGTAATGTTACATGATTTGAGAAGAAATTTTCATCAAGTAGCAACCTAGAAAGTTTTATAGACCAAAAAGACAAAGAAAATTTTATAGACCAAAAAGACAAAGAACATTTTATAGACCAAAACGACAAAGAAAATGTACTTTTAAACATCTATTAATTTAGCTGCAAGAATAAATAAGGTAATTAAGGTTGTTAGAGGATAGCAGCAAGAACACTAATGAAGAACCACTATACACTCCTCGATACGCTAACGACGCCCACTTGCCTTAATATATACTTCTTGAATGAATAGGATAGTGTCGAATGAACTAGAGTTAGGGCATGCACATACTAAACTGTGCCGGTTTAAGGATAGAAATAATTATTTAAAATATTTTGCCATGTTACAAACAAGAAATGACTTACCGTGGCAAGGTTAGCAATAATGCTGAATATTAATTGAAATCGTTTATATATGGAATGGGAACAAATATGTAAATCAAGTAATTCTAAGAAATATCATGTTTTCATCCTTAATTCATGTCATATAATAGCATATGATGAAAACTTACTTTATTAAATAAAGTAAATTTACCAAAAATGTTTGCATTATCTCTAAACCCAAATATGTATTTTTTGTCAACTTAAGTAGCTCAAATTACATAAAGACTATTAAACATGCGGTAAATAGAAAAATAGAAACCTTTATAACGTATTTTACAGCGAGCATTACAAGTAAAGGGTCTAAAACCTTATTTATTTCAGAAGAAACATGAACAATAAAATGAAATAAGTAAGTAAATAACAAAATATAAACAAAGAGGGCAATATCTTTGGATTATAATCGGTTAATGCCTCGCCACCTCCAGCTGGAAGATTCTATTAATAAACGATGCTGCTAGGAACTGACGAAGACCATTAATTTACGTTCTTCTAAAAAAAAAAAAAAAGAAACCAGGAGTGGATTTTTGTTGCGCGTAAGAAACCCACCATATTTCTGGTGACCAGTTGCATGCGTTGTCTAGGACCGTGTGTGCTTAATCAACGCACATCCATTCTCATTCGTCAGGGGTTGCTTCGCTAGTAAAAAGGTACAGATCCGTCGTGTGACCCGTGTTACATCGATCCGAAGGGAAGACTCTGTGTTTGCATGTTACCATACGGGCATTTTATTGATATTTATGCGCCCAATAGCCACGTTAAGCTTGCTGCATTTTTCGGCGAATTGAACAAATCCTGGATACTTCTCGAACGGTTATATTAGCGGAAAACGGGAAAGCAGTCCTTCATCCCGAGTTAGATAAATTTAGGTTACCGTTTAGGGGAATTAACAGAGATGGAGATGGTGTATTATTTCGTGAATTTGTAGATAAGTTTACGAGAAATTACTAAATGAAAAGCCCCGTGACTTAATGTGGATTTGGACAAGTAGATGCAGCTCCGGTCCGATACAACGTTCAAGTTATATCGACCGGTTCTTTGTTAGCTGAGTCGACGTAAGCATAGTCCAAGTTTCCATAATATAATTTACTCGGATCACAGACTTATTACTGTTTGAATAAACTTAGATTGACCTACGCCTACATAAGCTGGTTACTAGAAGATCAACACGTCAATGTTAGACGTGGAGGGTTTCCGTGACGGGCGATTAAAAACTTTAAAGCGGGAATTGCCGGAATCCATCATTGGAAATAAGTGCTGGGTAAAACTTAAGGAATCCATAAGGCCCTTTGCTGCCAGTTTTAGCAAACGACTCAATCTAAAATCTAAAGCAGTAAAAGCGACACTAGAGTGTAGATGAGATCGAGCGATAGTCGAGGGGGGTAGTCGAGGGAGATAGTTCTACCGTTAATATAATTACGGATCAGCTTTCTTCCATTACCGAAAAGGAGCACCAAACGTTAGTAATTAGGGCTAGGTTAAAAAGAATGCCACAGGAAGCAACATCCATTTGGGTGTTGCATATCTGTTATACTGCATAACCACTTGTTCAGCACCCCTTACCTTAAGTGAAACTCTTAAAAAATGGCAGAACGATCGAAAATTACGCTTAACCCAGGACAAAACTCACACAAAACCAAATCGCCTCTTCCTTTGAGGCTTGCATTTGCAAACATCCGTGGGCTTTGAACTAATTTAAATGATGTTGGAGCAATTATCCTAAGAAAACCCCGAATATCTTAGCAATAAGTGAGACTAACCTGAACTTCTCCGTCCCCACCAACTACTTTAACATACCCGGATATCTCCCACTCTGCCTAAATGACTCTGACAGACATATGCACGGGCTTGGAGTCTATATTCGAAACACCCTCCCCTTGACTAGAGAAACAAAGCTAGAATCGGACGATCAAGCCTTTATGTACATTAGAGTTAATATGCAACATAACATTAGTTACTTTTATTTTCACTAGCGCTTTTCATCGACCTAGGGCTGTACCTTAATAAACAGGGCCTTTGGCAGCATAGATATCGCGATTTCCCTCAACACTAGCCCTCAAGTGCATGCATTTGGTGTCTTTAATGCTCACCACAGAAATTTGATTGGATTTTCTACTTACACAGACACAGCTGGTAGCACAACATATAGCTTCTCTATATCTAATTCCCTATCACAGATGGTTACGTTTTCAACCGGTTTCCCAGACAAGCAAAAATACCACGCATCACTCCTAGATCTGTGTCTGACGACAGTTCCCGATGATTGTGTTACGAAGGATTACATCCCTTTTGGGAACGCTGATCATGAAGTTGTAATGTTTGAAATCGCTGAAAACTCTAGGGCCAAAACTGAAGCTCAAAATAACGATATATTATAAAAGGCTTACAAGGAAGCCATCAGTGATAAAATCAGAGACACAACCTGGCTAAATATATTCACTTTCTACTGAATAGTGCGCAAATAAGACCAGTGAATGGTTTAAAACGGCAATTGAGCACATGTTCCCAAGCGGAACTTTAATAACAAGCCCTACTCTCCGCACTACCCTTACTTCTACTTGTGCAGTTGCCATTGCTCAAAGGTTACATGCGTACCGCAGATTTAACCGACATAAGTCCAGTGCAAAAAGACAGAATATATGAAAGCCAGAAGTAACTGTAAGAAGGAAACAGAGAACGCTAGTAGAGAATTTACTGAATCCACAAAACAAACGAATTGCATAACAGACATTAGGAACTCGTGAATTTTGGAAAAACTACAACAGTGTAGTAAATAATGGGCTATCAACAATTCCACCACTATCCGACAATTATGAGGTTGTTTGATCAGCAACTGAGAAGGCTAACATGCTTGCAAGTCGGTTTGCCTCCAACTCCACACTGGACCCCGCTAACCACCCGCTTGCAGACAGCCCTTTGCGAACAGACGCCACACTACACGATCTGAAAAGCATCCCTTATCAGGTGTATGCTATCATAAAAAAATCTTGACTTCAAAAGCATGTGGACCTGATCTCATTCCGGTTGTGGTCCGCCGAAGTAGCTCCTGTTATCTTCAAACTTTAAAACAAACGCCTTAATGAATATTGCGTTCCTGCTTGGTGAAAAACTGCTTCTATTGTACCAGTTTAAAGAATTCTGGAGAATGATCTAGCCCAGTAAATTATCGCCCCATTAGCCTCCTCCCTCTTTTTTACAAAACATTTCAGTCCATAATTATTCAAACCCTAGTTCGTCAACTTACAGAAGCTTATTTTCTGACCGACCAACAACACGGATTTAGGCAAGCCCGTTTCACAACAGATATCCTTACTGTAATCTCTGAACATATATACCATTCACTGGACAAAGCAGAGAAGGGTAGAGCGGTAACTCTTGATAAATCTAAGGAGTTTGACAGGGTATGGCCTGAAGGTCTTTTTAGAAAAATCAGATCATACGGTATCACTGGAAGAATTTTTAACACAATTAAATCCTCCTTAGATAAGAGAAAAATCCAGGTTGTCATCGACGGTCGTACATCTAACAAATATGATATAAATGTGGGAGTGTCTCAAGGGGCTATCCTTGGATATCTAATGCTCCTAATATCCATGAATGACCCTCCTGAAAAAAATGTCTGTGAAATGAATATATATGCTGATGACACAAATGAACACATATCTACAGAAATGGCAGACACACTAGAGGATGACCTCAAATCTCTAGTGGGGGGACAAAAATAGATGGATACTTTTAATGCTGCCAAGACTAAACTTGTTTCCTTCAATAATTACAAGAATCCTTCTCTACCACCAATAGCAATGGCCAAATACTCTTTATCTGAAAGTACATCTTGAAACTCCTCGACCTAATGTTCACAAGAAACACGAGTTATAAAAATTACATTGAGAGAATTGCCAGGACCGCCCGAAAGTATCCTTTACCACTATAAGGCCACCATTCGCCCATTTATGGAATATTGTTGTTCTATTTCGGCTGGTGCATATGTTACTAGTCGCTCGCTGTTAGACTACGTTCAAAAGAGAGTCGCCAACCTGATAGGTCCTGAACTGTCATCTAAGCTTCAACTTCGGTCCAATCGACGAAAAGTAGCATCCCTCTGTCTGTTTTACAAGTACTTTAACGGCGAATGCTTCGATGAACTGTACGCACTTGTACCACTCGACGTAAATATCAACGACACACCTGACAAACAACTAAATAAGACCCCTTCGCAGTAGAGATGTCTAGATGTAAGAGATCCTTCTTCTCCAGTAGTTCCTTTCCCCCAAACCGCTAGGCTTTGTAATTCCCTTCCGGGTTTCTGCTTTCTCAACTATACTGATATGCAGAAGTTTGTGTAACGTTCACAGACATCTTGCTGCCAAACGTCCCCCATAATACTCCTGTAAATTATGTCCCTGATAGTAGAACCCTACAGCTATGTGGCGATGTGTTTGGGTGGAGTGAAATATAAAAAGATCATGGGCAGTGAACTGTGAGCAGAGGCATTTCGACAAGCTACTAATCAGCACATCGCACGTGTAACATTGCCGAATGGGTGTACCGTGAAAACAAACCATGGTGTACTGGAAGTGTTTAGTTCATATTTCCAGGATCTTTTTTCTATAGAACCCGGTCTGCCCTTAAAATAGTTTGACACCAATTTGGCTGACTTTTTTCGGCTTTCGACGAGCAGAGTGGCTAGGTTCGAAGGTGGCATAACGGAGGATGAAGTAATTGAAACCTTAAAGTGGGTCGGACTTAATAAGTCCCTTGGGATCGATGGTTTTCCCTATGAAGTATATTTGAGGTCGTGATACATCTTTGTTCCCTTTTTGACAGTTTAAACCCATGGCTTAGGAACAACTCAATCTCCAAGTACTGTAACATAGGCCTCGTGAAACTTGTCCGCAAAAACAAAGATGGTGATTTGTTTGATAATCATAGGCCTTTACGATGCTAAACGCTGCGTAAAATATTTTGGCCAACCTTCCTGCAAATTGCTTGTAGCTTGTCCTGGATAGTCTTATTAGCTCGAGCAAATCTGTATCATGAAGGGAAGGACAATCCAGGATAAACTGCATACGATAAGCTTGATGATAGAAAAAGTCGACACTCAGGCCCCGCTGATCACTTAAGAGCATCCAAAGGTTGAGATAGAATTGATCATCGGTACTCGGAGTCTGTTTTGCGGCGGTCAGTTTTGGGCCGCAATTTCGCTCGTGTATTCCTCTTTATGCTAACCCCGCTGGGGTGGTAGAAGTGAATGGGAAGTGATCGAGGCTCTTCAAATTACCACGTTTTATTCGTCAGGGTTGCTCGCTATTCCTGCGTAGGCTAATGCTGAATCCGGTCCTACGTGGAATCGTCTTACCAAATGCGGATGCCCAGATGTAATACTCCGCGTACGCCGACGATGTAACAGTGCTTGTAACGAGCAATGCTGATATTAGTGTCGTCGGTGTAGAAATCAGATTGTATGGAAAGGTAACAGGGGCGAAAATTAACTGCGACTAGCCTTCGGGTTTGCGCATCGGTACCAGGACGGGGGTTCACCTTCAGGGACCCTTTAGTTTGTTACGGACATTGCAAGCAAGCAAAAAAAAAAGAAATGTTCACATATGCATGTGCGTCCACTATAAATGGTTATACATGCTGGTAGGCATGTCACGAACTGAAGATGTCCAAAACAAGCTAAGTGTAGCTAATCCATCCTTATCCTAATAAATTGCCAACTGTTTTTTTTTTTTTTTTTTTTTACTTTCTTGCCAACTGTATTTTATACTTTTTCTCTTTTAAATTTGCATTTTTAAAAATTTGAATGTATTCTAATGGTATACGTATATATTGTCTTCATCTGTTTGAGTTCCTTGCGAGCCCTCTTATGTAGTTCTTAAAATTCGACTTGAAAAATTGGAAAACATAGGCATTAGAGATTTCTTAATAGAAGCGAGCATTTAATTCTTCTAATGTAGAAGTCAGAACAACGTTGTTTATGTAATATACTCAATATCTGCAATTACCATATGCTCGCTTGTATTAACAAAGTGGGCTCTATGAAATCCACACCGGGTGCTAGTGCACTTACTGATTCGCGCTGTTCTTTTTTAAGCATATTTCCAAGTTTATTTAATTTTTTATGATATGTTCTTTGATTAAATTTTAAGGGTGAAGTGTGGAGTAGGTGGAGAGCACCCTCCCCTCTCCGTGTTGACAGTGGGTTTTTGAATAGTAACGTTATTTGCGTCTAGATCACTCTCTGCACTAGTATCCTAAACCAAACCACCAAATATAGCTTATATTTAACTTTCACTATATTTGAGACTGAAATATACAGTAATCTAAGCTGTGTTACTAGGGCTATTTTCTAGATAGATACAATGCTTAAAGTCTGACCTAAATGACTGCCTATAAGTACGGAATACGAATCACCATGAACCAATTGTTTCTCTTATAACTGAAAAAAAAAACACCTGACAGCTTGCTAAGACATTCCAATATACATTTTACCCCCAAGGCGACTGCGTATGTCTAACTTCCATGCTTAAAAAAATAAAAAAATGCCCCCTCCCAAACCAAACCTTACTTTAAACTCTACATCCTAATGGAAATCTACTGTTATTTGTAAGTAAATAGCCCCCGTCTCTTGAAAGCTAACTATCTGCTCTATCCCCCAAGCTATCACTAAACTCCTGTATTGCACACGCCTTTGTACTGGAATTTAACTCCCAGCTCTTAACCTTCATGTGCTAAATGCTTAATAGTCATCGCTAAACATCTATACATTCTACATCTAAGACATTCATTATAGTTCATTCCTATCCAGTTTAGCACTACACAGCCAAAGTATGTACACAGAAGCAAAGCGACCTGTATTAAATAACCATGTCTCCCACTAGATAGTTTTGCAACGATTAATACGAAACTGAACCGACACTCCTTGTTATGCAAAATGTCCCATGCCTCTTAACTGAAAGCTGAAATTATCTTCCTTTAATAAGACACACATTTCATACAACTCCAACTTATTCGCATCTATTGAAAACCAGCCCATATATCTATTTACCAAATTACACATGATGCAAAACTTAACTATTGTTTTAGCCGTACTGTATTGCACTTACGTCTTAACCTACCTGTCATCTAAAATATACAGATATTAGGCACAGCTCTTGGTTCAATATTTAATACCTACTCATACTGTAACGTTATCGTAGACCTAAGCTAACATATACATAAAATTAAGGAAAACCCTCCAACCACAGTAACTTCTAAAAAGCCTGCTTACAAACTTATTTGCTTACACTGCATAAGCGTTACGTAACCCCTTTATCCAGTAACAATGAAATAGCAATACCCCTTAATCACTTCGAGGAGTGTAACTATTCAGCAGATATTTAACCCTACAAACTTGTCAGTAACACTAACTACTAACTAACAACGGGGGACGCAGAAATACCTGGATTATGACCAAGGTGCGGAGCAAATTCTCTCAGTTCTGACGGACCCAGTAGATCTTCCCAGATTATCCTTCTAGGAGAAGGAAAACTCTGAAACGAAACAAAGGGGAGGGCGGCCTCTTCAGTCTTGGGTGACAACCTTCTTAGAGCTTGTAACTCAAATAAATTACTGGTTTGCAAATCTAAACTGCTTAAGGAGTAGATAGGCTCTGTCTATCGCCCGGCTTCCATACTCCTTCTTTGCCTGTTAGTCAGGTGGAGAACGATATCACAGTGATTTGACAGAAACACACAGTGGTAGATCATATTTCCTATCTAGGGCAATGCATTCCGTTTTCTCCACTCCCGACACATTCAACCCTCAAAACTGGGCACTTGGGAGTGCTTGAGTACCACATATGCCTGTGTAATTACATTTGGTTGCCCTTCTTCTGATGGGTTGAGGGTACCAGATTGACAGTTACTGGCTGCTGTTTCCGATTGGTAGTACAGAACCCCAAATCTTTGGTAGCGTTTAGAGCGGCTGCTCCATAAACAGTTGTATAATATCGGGATGTTTGTAGTGTAATGGCAGGCATGGAAAGGGACCCTGCACTTATCACCGTTGGGCTTTCCTAAGGCCACAATCCTAGTTGAAGAAAGGTCAGCTGATGGTCTACTTGTGTCGCATGTGTGATACTCTGCATCACCTCCTGTTCAGCTTCCCCTACCTAATCTCAAACTCTTTAAAATATATAGTGACAGTACTATCGAAAAAAAAGCTTAAACCAGGTTTAGGATCAAACAAATTCAACTTGCCCCCTCCCTTGAGTCTTGCATTCACGAACATCCGTGGACTTAGAACTAATTTAGCTGATGTAGAAGCATTTCTCCTAACAAATACCTCGGGTATCTTAGCATTAAGTGAGGCTAACCTACACTCGCCCATCCCCCTAACTACTTTAACATGCCGTAAAGATTCTGACAGAAATATGCACAGGCTTGGAGTTTACATTCGTAATACCCTTCCCTTGATTAGAGAAACAAACCTAGAATCGGGCGATCAAGCCTTTATGTGCTTTAGACTTAACACGCCACACAACATAAGCTACTTTTATTTTCTCTACCGTTCTCTCTGTACCCAGGACTGCACCATAATAAACAAAGTCTCTGACGGCATAGCCACATCACTCTTCCTCGTCACTAGCGCACAAGTACATGTTTTTGGTGACTTTCATGCCCACCACAAAAACTGGACGGGGTTTTCTACTTAAACAGGCACAGCGCACAGCACAACATAGCTTCTCTATAGCGCACTACCTATCACAAATGGTTACCCTCCAAACCCGTTTCCCTGATCAGCTAGAACACCACGAATCACTTCTAGATCTGTTTTTGGCCACAGTTCCCGATGATTGTACAACGAATGCCAACAGCCCACTTGGAAACGCTGATCATGCACTGATAACGGTTGAAATCGCCCTAAACTCTAGAGCCAAAACCGAGGAGCTAGTGCTAAAAAAACGAGATATTATAAAAAGGCTGACTGGGAAGCCATCAGAGATTTTATCAGAGATGCCCGATGGGGAAATATATTTCTCTTCCTGCTGAACAGTGTGCTAAGTAGACCACTGAATGGTTCAAAACTGCAATTGACGCATAAGTCCCCATGCGGAAATTTTATAGCAATCCCCACTCTTCTCAATGTTTTACTTCGACTTGCGCAACTGTCATTGCTCAAAGGCTGCATGCATCCCGCAGATTTAACCAACATAAGTCTAATTCAAACAAACAGAAGTACATAGAAGCTAGAAGTAACGTAATGAAAGAAATAGCGACAGCTAAAAGAGAATTTACTGAAACCACTAAAAAACTCATAGAAGCACAGCAATTGCGAACTCGTGACTTTTGTAAAATCTACAACAGTGTAGTAAATATTGGGCAATCGACAATTCTCCCATTAACCAACAATCACGAGGTTGTTTGCTCAGCAACCGAGAAGGTTAACATGCTTGCCAGTCGGCTTGCCTCAAACTCCACACTGGACCCTGCTAATCACCCGCTCAATGACATTCCTTTGCGGAGAGACGCCACACTAGTCGATCTGAAAAGCATCGCTTATCACCCCCTACCTGACTTTCTCTATACGGACAGACGCTAGACGATCTGAAAATTACCCCTGCTCAGGTGCATGCTATCATAATAAATCTTTACAATTCAAAAGCAGCTGGACCCGATCTCATCCCAGTTGTTCTCTTAAAAAAAGTGCTCAGCTGAAGTAGCTCCAGTTCTCTCCAAACTCTACAACAAACGCCTTAATGAGTCTTACTTCTCGGGCTGTTGGAAAACTGCTTCTGTGCTACCAGTATTTAAGATTTCTGGCGAAAACAGACCCATTAAATTATCGCCCCATTAGCCTCCTTCCACTTGTTTCCAATATATTTGAGACGTTAATTAACCATGCTCTAGTCCATCAACTTACATATGCTAAACTTCTGACTGATCAACAATATGGATTTAGAAAAGCCCGTTCCAGAGCAGACATCCTTACTGTAATCTCTGAACGTATATACAACTCACTGGACAAAGTCAAAGAGGGCAGAGCGGTAGCTCTAGATATATTTAAGGCTTTTGACAGGGTGTGGCATGAGGGTCTCCACAGGAAAATTAGATAATACGGTATCACTGGTAGAATACTTAACATTATTAAACCCTTCTAGATAAGAGAAAAATCCAGGATGTCCTCGACGGTCGTACAACTAAACAATATGATATAAATGCGGGAATGTCCCAAGGGTCTATCCTTGGACCTCTTTTGTTCCTAATATTCATAAATGACCTCCCAGCTAAAATTGCCTCTGAGATGGATATATATGCTGATGACACCACACTCTATAGCAGCCCCGATAGGAAAACAAATGAACACATATCTAAAGAGTTGGCAGAAACACTAGAGAATGACCTCCACTCTGTAGTGGAATGGGGACAAAAATGGATGGTCACGTTCAATGCCGCAAGGCTAAACTAGTT
Source organism: Euprymna scolopes (assembly GCF_053919585.1). NCBI lineage: Eukaryota > Metazoa > Mollusca > Cephalopoda > Sepiida > Sepiolidae > Euprymna > Euprymna scolopes. The sequence continues at coordinate 16,074,986 of NC_136513.1, read as the reverse complement.
TCCTTCAATAATTACAACAAACCTTATCTACCACCAATAACAATGGCCAACGACACTTCATCCGAGAGTACATCTTTCAACCTCCTTGGCTTAACATCCATAGGAAACATGAGTTGGAACAGGTTCATTGAAAGCATTGCCAGGGCCGCTGCAAAGAAGGTAGGCTCTCTCTACCGTGCTAGAAAATTACTAACACCCGAAATATCATGTACCTTTATAAGGCCCCCATTTGACCATGTATAGAATATTGCTGTCATATTCCGGCTGGAGTATCCGCTACTAGTGTTTCGCTCCTGGACAAGGTTCAAAAGAGAGTCACCAATCTGATAGGCCCTGAAATGGCATCTAAGCTTCAACCTCTATCCCATCGACGAAATGTTCCATTCCTCTGCCTGTTCTACAAGTATTTTAATGGTGAATGCTCTGACGAACTGCAAGTACTTGTGCCCGACAGACAGCTAAATCTCACCCCACACGGTAGAGATCCCTAGATGTGTGCACTCGTCCGAGAGGGACACAGGTTTCCTCGACGTAAAGGCTCCTTCTATGCCGAGTCTGGTCGAGTGTTGTAAGTGTGAAGGAAAGCCTTTCTAAAAATCAACTGTTGTCTCAAAAGGATGTGAGTAAATGCAAGACGCAAGGGAGGAGGTAATCCTATTTTAGTGAGGGATGTTATTGGTGGTCTTCTTTTGACGAAGGGGCAGTTTCGCCCAATATGATCTTGCGCGCCTGGGTCGGGGTGTTTCACTAACGAGGAATCCACTTTTACCTGGCTGTTAATTCGAGCTGCTCTCTTGTTCGGTAAGCGACTTCACTCGGCTGGTTGGCTTTTTCACCTATTTGAAAACGGTGCGGCGTTAAGGTCGAGACTTTATGTCACACCTTCGTTTATTGTCGCATCGCAGTGCCGCTAATTGAGTTTCTCACCGGTCTCATGGTTCGCATACTGAATATATCCTCTCCCACTTTGGTTCCTATCAATGTATGTAGCAACTGGTCATCGACAACTTATAGGCTTAGAAAAGAAATGTTTTTGACCTTGCTAACTGTTATGAGATGTGTGATTTGGAACACACTTATAGGAGTGGTCAACGAATCTGAGGACTCCGCTCATTATACGAATCTCCCGTTATCATTTGAAGGTGCGTATTAACGCCGAGATTGTGAGACTCTCTTCGTTTGAATTTGTTGAAAGGTGGGTGTATATTGATCGTAGCTGTCGTGTGAATGCAGCAAGTATTGTTTGGTACTTGAATGTGCCTTAGGCAAAAGAATTTTGAGTAGCAAAAACGAACGTCAGCTTTGACACGCTTTTTCGTCAATATTTTTCCAACGTTTTAGTCTATACTAAGGACCAGTTTTGTAGGATTTTGTGTTCATAACCGAATTAGTGTATGATAATGATCATTAGGCCTCGATTTTAGTTCGTCCCTTTATCTTTTTTACCACATTCCCTTGTCTCAATTAGGTAACAGATCGCCGAGTGGGCAGTCGAAAGGATAGTGTGGGCCCTAACGCTTTATTACTAACACCACTTCGGGAATCTTCGAAAGGGAACTCATATCACTGGCAAATAAAGCGATCTAAATTTAGTAAATAGAGGAGGGGGTTACGAACATTGTATATATTTCATTTTTATATTGTAAACATTTTTTTATTCCCTCCCCCCTTTTTATGGTTTTAATTAAGTTATCATGGTATGGTGTTTTTATGTTAAATGATGACACATTTATACGCTGATGGGTGTATACTATGAATGTGGTATTGTGGTGAAAGTAGAGGGAAATTAGAAACATGTAAACTAAAATTAGTTAGCATTAGTCAGCAAACACTGTCCCCTATTATACTACATAGTCGACCTTGTGCCAAATATTTCTCGTTTTTTAATAGATTTTTAAAAATTGAAAATAAATAATTTCCCCCAATATAATAAAAAAAAGTATTGCAACCGTTTCATTTCATACGGTTTAATGCGTTATATTTGCTGCTACATCACCCGAAAAACAAGATGTTTGACCTTAAAATACGAAATACTCTTAATAATACGTCACCCAAAGAACAAGATATATGATCTGAAAATACGAAATACTCTTAATAAGACGTCACCCAAAAAACAAGATGTCTGACCTTAAAATACGAAATACTCTTAATAATACGTCACCCCAAAAACAAGATATTTTACCTTAAAATAGGACAGTACAAAAACAAGATGTCTGACCTTAAAATACGAAATGCTCTTAATAATACGTCACCCCAAAAACCAGATGTCTGACCTTAAAATACGAAATACTCTTAAGAATACGTCACTCAAAAACCAAGATGTCTGAACTTAAAATACAAAATAGTCTTAATAATGTACATGTAATTTAGTTTCGTAGAACAACTTGAAAATATGCCTCGCTATTTTACTCCAGTTAACCCACACTTTATAATAATTATTAGTGTTTAAATACACTAAAATCATTTCCTATGAACGTGCTTGTAATACATTTAGATTAAACTCTATACGACAATCTTGATCAGGATAGTTCTCTTATAACCAATGATGGCTACCAACAGAAAAAAAGGTAATGCGAGTGTTTACTAAGCTTCATCTTCAACACTACAGTTATGCGTTTTTCTATTAAAAACTTGCTGCTTTGTTTTTATGATAACACGGACTAAAATATTCAATGATTACTATATTGATTAAAAATGTAGTTTGTTATTTTGAAGGGATGATTGGAAAGATGAATACTATATTTGACGTTGGAATATAGGAAATGTCTTCATTTATGTACGTTGTATTGTGATATTTAACAGATATAGAACTTCTAATTAAATAAAAAGATCGGTATACACAAAGAGGGAATTATATATATATGTATATATATGTATATATATATATATACATATATATATATATATATATATATAATATGCATTTTCGTCATTTAAAGCTCATTATAATGATTGCACCCGATACGATTTGAACTAAGGACAACAGAATATAGACATCTTTCAGCGACCCAATTAACGTGAGCGTTGAAATGAATTTTATTGTTTTGTTTTCAATATTTTGAACGAAACCATTAATTTGTAAGAAAGAAACTTTTGCTTTAATAATATTCTCTTCACTATTACACATACACTTGCACACATATATGCAAATATTGTTATTAAAGAGGAAGTTTCTCTCTTTTCTCTATCTCTCTCCCTCTCTCTCTCTCTTCATATATATATATATATATATATATATATATATATATATATATATATATATATATATATGATGTCTCGTGTCGCGGGGTTTGAATCGTTCGACTGGTAGTAATCGTGACACCCTGCACTGAAGAATCCCGAAAGGATGAAACACTAGTGTCTGTAAGTATTTAATTATTATAGAAAAAATAATTATGACAACCCCTTTAAGAAATTCGTTTCTTATCGTTGAGCACTTCCTGTTGAATTAAATGTCGGTCAATTTAGCTCTTATGCGTAGATCATCGTATAACGATTTGATCACTGTCTGTCTGACGTAATGAACATTTAAATTAAAATGTTTAAAATTCAACGCTATTTCACACGGTTAATAGTAGCCGAATGGATACGGCCTCCGCTAGTCGAGCCAGAGATATCTCGTGTCGCGGGGTTCGAATCATTCGACTGGTAGTAATCTTGACACCCTGCACTGAAGAATCCCGAAAGGATGAAACACTAGTGTCTGTAGGTATTTAATTATTACAGAAAAAAAAATAATTATATATATATATATATATATATATATCGCCTTTTTCTAAATTTGAAATTTACCGGAAAAAAGGTATGATTGGAAAACTGTATAGTGTTCTTTTTGTTGTTGTTTTAATATTTCTTGAGAATTTCTTACACACAGAAACATGAATTTTAAGCGGAACACACACTTCAGTTATTATAACGAAAGAACCATCAAAACTAAAGCCAACATTAGCAATAGTTCAAACAGCTTTTCAAAGAAAATGATATATTAGATTTGTGACACACGGAAAATTCTATACTGATTTTCTAATCCTCTTTGCTAAATCAGCAAAATTAAAATTCCTGTCGAAGTCCGGCGTAAAATAAATGAAAATATGTTCATTTATATAATATTATGCGTGTGTCTTGTTTTATTAGCTCGTACATTAATCTTTGAAAATGGAACAATACAATTTTAGTAAAAGTCAAACGGATTAAAAAAAGGCCAAACTGCCGAGGAATCTAGCTACCCTAGACAAGATTATAAGAGTTACATTTCTGTTTGTAGCCTTATTTTCGAACATAATCTGTAATATTCTGGTTATATCCTTATTATTTCTCCATACGTTACGCTTTGAAAATTGTTAAAACCAATTTGCAGATTAAACTGCTATTAATAAGGCAACTTTCTGTTTGCCCCTCTTTTAACTAGTCCGTAATTTACGCTTTGAAAAAAAGCCAAATACAATTTTTCAAGGCCAAACTGCTTCAAAAAAGCTAAATTCACACAATTTGGTTTTACAAAAGGGAATCTAGTAACAATTTATGAGAATATGAGAGCCACGTTACTTTTATTTAATTTCTCTTTCGAATATCATTATAATATAAGATGAGTGTTCCACTGTATAAATGGGTTGGCACAACCTTACCTAAAAAAATAATAAAGATATGTAAAGGAGAGAGGCCAATGTAAGAATGATTTTTTCCAATAGACGCTAGACTGAAGAACTTCCGTATATACTTGTGTATAACTCGATTTTTTTCACTTTTTATTTATGTTTTTTTTTCTTTTTCTTTTTCTTTTTTCTTTTTTTATTTCTTTACTTTGTGAGAAAATTCGGAGTGAGTGAAAAAATGAAATAAAAGATAAAGAAAAAACAGAGATATAAAACGAAAAAGCTAGACGGCTAAATTAAAGATGACATCTTACAATTTAACATTATAACTGGAATTGAACTATGTAGCACAATATTAGTTTCTGAGTATTTATTTTACTGATTTATTCATCTCATTGCCTTCAGTTTAATATCTACCATACATACGGAACTATTCTCAGAGAAATATAAATAGACTCATATGTGTTGCGTGTTAGTGGCTTTTCTGTTAAAAACACAATATTTTTTTGCGATATCCAGAAAAAATGAATTTTATCAAAGCATATTTATTGATTAAATATATTTCTCATTCCGTGGGATTTTCACAGGTCCTGCTTTTCTATATGATAATCGGCTAATCACTTTTACGTCCATATGTACGTTATCACCCACGATCTTCCTGTAAATGGGGCACACCTGTTGCCACTTCTGTGTGATTCCCTTATATGTTTGTGCCAGCGTTCCTCGTCTTTACAGGCAGCTCTTGAGCCTTGAAAATATCAGTTTCGTTGGTAAGAAAACATGTAAATTCACAGAGCTAATTAAAGACTACAAACAACAAAGGACTACGTGAAGGCTATCCAACCTAAGGCGGGATCTTATTCATCTTTTTTCTGGAAAACTAACGATGCCAATGGAGGAGATTAACGTTAGAGATAAATTGATTCATAAAGTATTTACTTAAAGAATGAACGGAATGAATTGCAAGTAAATTTCAATAGACAAACGATATTTACGCTTAGAAGCTTATTTTATTTATTTATGAACTCATTGGGCTTTCATTTTTTATGTCCGTCTGAAAGATTAGAATAAATTCCAATGCATTTTAGGTGAACACATTATTATCTACGTACATGTTATGTCAAAATTAGTAAAAAATTCAAACGGTTTCAGGTGAAAACTTTATTATTCTTTTAAATTTCATGTTAAAATAAAATAAATCATAGGGCGTTTTGTTGATTACGCATTTCAGTTGAGAACATTATTACCTACTGTCATGTAAGGTAAAAATCAGATTATATCCGGACGCATTCCAGGTGAAAATATTATTACCTATTTTAATATGATGCCGGAATAAGTGAAATTATACAGTGCCTTTGTGGATGAGGGATATAATAAGACTACGTATTTCAAGTGGAACAAATTATTACCACGTAAATATCATGTTGAAATTAGTACAAATACCAGCCCATTTCAGGTGAATACAATATTTTCTTAAAGGTCATGTCGACATAATTACATTAATAAGGTGCTTTTTGTTGATTAGGGATGTTTCATTATTATGCATTTCAGGTGATTTTTTTTTCAACTTGCATGTCGTGTTGCATTAAGAAAAATAATAGAGTGTTTTTGTTGACTACATTTTTTAAACCTTCGCATTCAGGGCGAGTACGTTATTACTTACTTACATTTCATGTTGAAATTAGTTCAAAGCAATTCGTAAAAAATCAGTTTCCTCGAATTCATGAAAATCAGACCTATTCCATATATACAAGTGTAATCCAAAATGTCCTGAAAAATTAAACAACTTGTAGCCATCAGAATTTACACGAAATCGACCTGAATAAATATTACGTGTGTTACATTCACATTTAGCTGAGATTTGAAAAGACATTAAAGAAAGACATCTACTCGGAATTCTATTCGCAAATGTTTATTTTATTGAATTTAAAAACAGAAGAGGTTGGCCACACTAGCGCATTATAATAATGCTGTGAGATCAGGAAAAAATCAGACCACTTGAACAAATTGATGAAATGTGTCAACAGATATATCAGAATCTTAAGATTAAGAGCTTCGTGATTTAGTTAAGTCTTTAATGGTCCTTTGTGTTGTGTAGTAGGTTGAACACAGGAAATTATTTTTTATTATCTTTTGTCTCTCTATCCATATATCTGTGTGTATTACCGGTATTCCTATCGATCTATCTATCTATCTATCTATCTTTTTATCTATTTATTTATCGTTTAATCTGTCTTATCGGCGTGATGAACAGGGAGGTGGTAGCTCTGTTTTGATACATTGTGAAACATGTCAAAGTCACATAAAGCTCGCTGATTGATCAATTGCACCAGAAGATGTCTGATCAGCTGCTCCGAAGTTACGTATATGTGACCACGTGTTTTAGTTATTAGTTGATCGAGGACATCAACAGAATATGCTCTGAAAGAAAGCTCCTGTCAAAAGATGAACGCGTCTCAGACGTGGGACGCGTACGAAGTAATCCCCCACGGAAAGATCGGCGATCACTCCCATGCTAGATGTCATGCCAGGGAGTATATAAATTACACCGCGTTGTAGTACCTACGTTGAAACCTCTTAATTTATACAAAACCGTTTTCTCAAGAATTGGGGAGAATCTTCCTAAGGCTGATCAGGTAGGATATGTTTATGTATTTGTGTTATATGTCCACCCCCTCACATGCACATACCCACACACGCACACACACTAAAATAGGCACTACTGACGATCATGGCAGGATTAATAGGGGTAAAACAAAAGAGATAAGTGTACCCTTATGAATTTTTTAGAACACACAACTAGACTGTCACACGATAAGGTATGGTTCAATTAGTGAAGAACCACTAGTTAGGATTTAGCGACACGTACACGCGTCCAGATAAATCCTTCGGAACATACATGCAAACAAAAACGTAACAATTGCAATTTTTTTGATTATGTGATAGGAAGTTTCTTACTGGTGTGTTTTTTTAATGTTAACTACCGTGGAATTACAACGCATTCTGCTTGTCTTAATATCAATGTTTTGCGCTTACGTCCAGTTTAACAAAAACAACACCAGCATCGCAAACATTAACAAGTAAGAATTACTTCTATTTATAGTCTCTGTTTACTACTTAAAATTACTAAACCCATTTCCTCTCCAAAAATAAAAAAAAAATCCCAAACAATTCATGACTGCCTGTTTACGCTTTTTAATTGCCTATTTTATTTTAGAATTAAGAAGGTAATGTAAAAAAAGAAGACTGTGTTTTTTTATGTTAGTTTCAACGTAAAATTAAAGAGAAATGCCCAAGTAAATTGGCGTCTGTTCCTTTATAATTTTGTATAAAAAATCATTCAGAAAAATAACAAGACAAAACAATGTGTTGTGCGTTGAATTTTCGTTGAAAATCACTAATTTTTAACACAAATATGTTAAGCTATAAAAGGAAAAAATCGCTAAAAATGTAGCTAATTCGTAGTTATTTGTTTTATCTGGGTAAATTTGCATTTTATTTATTTTATTCATAAGGAGTTTTAAAAAATTAAACGACCAAAGATTTCCCCCGTCGAGATATATATTATCATATTATTATTATTATTATTATTATTATTATTATTATTATTATTATTATTATTATTATTATTATTATTATTATTATTATTATTATTATTTTCCTAACATGATATATATTTAATATCTTCCTATTATAATATTTTTATTATCTTCATAAAATAATATTTACCCAATCCTTATATTATAATATTGTTATAAATTTCATATAATAATTTTATTAATTCACATGATAATATTTTAATTATTTTTATATAATTATATTAATATTATTTTCATATTATCATATTATTATTGTCATATTATCATATGACAATTATTTTCGTATTATCATATTATTACCTTCATATTATCATTATTTGAATATTATTGTTTTAGTATTTTTATATTATCATATTATTATTTTGATATTATCAGATTATTATATTCATAGGAGGGGCGTGCAATAAGTAATTCCCCTTACCTACCTTCAATAGCAGTAGAGCAACACAACTTGGCACAGTTATTAGTATTTCTCTACATATGAACCACCCAGATGTATGACTTTCTCTCATCATTTGATGCAACTCTGGAGACCGTTTTTGTAGAACACCTCAGGTTGGTCCACAACCCACGAGGTGACTTCAGAAATCAAGGCTGCATCAACTGGGAAATGCTTTCTTTTCTAAAACAACTTCATGGCTGGGAAATGGTGAAAGTCAGAGGATGCAAGGTCAGGAAAGTAGGGAGGATGGGGTAGGATTGAATCCAACACGCCCGTGTTTCTGATCTGGCGACATGCGAGTTGTGGATTGGAGTGTTGGCCTGCAGGAGGAGGGTATCTTTGCTGACCTTGCCCCGCCTCTTGTTTTTGATAGCTTCCCATAATTTCCTCCAAAGTAAAGCATAATAGGCTCCTGTAATTGTGGTACCCTTTGCCAAGAAATCTCTTCATCACTATTCCGTCCTAGTTCCAGAAGACTGAGCATGACCTTGCCAGCGGAGGGCTGCACCCTTGCCTCATTGGAAGTGGTGAGTACAAGTGCTTCCACTGCATTGACGGGGATTTTGTCTCTGGATCATAGTGATGGACCCAGGTTAAATCTTGTGTAGTCAGTCTTTTGAAAAACTTCGACTCATCTTCTTGTCACATCTCAAAATTCATCCTTGAGCACTCGACGCGTTCTCGCTTCTGGAATGGTGTGAGCAACATGGGAATCCATCTGGCAGCCTCCTTATGCATATGCAAATGGTCATGAATGATAATTTCCACAGACCCTGTACTAATCTGGGGCTGTTTGGAGAATAGTAATGCACCGATCTTCCAAAATGGAAGCCTCAACTTAACGGACAGATGTCTCATCAATAGCATAAGGGGGGGGCGACCAGGTTTGGTAGCAGTTTCCACAGACTTTCTGCCATGTTTGAATTCACGATGCCAGTGTTTTACAAGGTCATATGATGGGGCATTATCACCATACGTTTCTTTCATTTCATTAAAAGTCTCCTGTGGTCTGCGTCCTATCAAATACAAAAAACGGATCACTGCTCGACATTCAACAGGCTTCATTTCGAACCTGATTCAGTTCAAACATCTGTAAAACAGATACCACAATTAGTTCAGTGCTGTAATTTGCCACATAACCCGTGGAGATAAAAATCATTGCACATGCAAAATTTCAGCTAAATCAGACAAGCGGAATTGAGTCAGGGGGATTATTTATTGCACGCCTGTCGTATTAGCGTATTATTATTATTTTTATTATTATTATTGTTATTATTATTATTATTGTTATTATTTATCTTCCTATAATCATATGATTTTTATTATATTATCATATTATTATTATCTTATTATTATCATATCATAATTATGTTAATATGATCATATTATTATTATTTTCATATTATCATATTATTATATTTATATTAAAATATTATCATTATGTTATACCATAATATAATGAATAGTTTCATATTATCATACTTGTATTATTATCCTCATATTATCATAAAATTATTCTCTTTATATAATATTGTTATTATTTGCATATTATCATATTATCATTTTCTTTATATCGAAATATTGCTCGTACTATAAATACCCATACAGAGAGTGTCAACTGGTCAACTCTTTGGAGTTTACATTTTATTTTACTATTAATCGAAACCTCCAAGTGAACTCACATTTTCTCTCATAGATATGCAGTTTCAGTGGACTTGGTTCAATGTAGGATTTTGTGTTTTGCTTTTGCAATATTTTGCCTGACCCGCACTTGGTGGTTTTGTGTCGTATTTTCCACAGTCTAGAGTTTCTTTTTCTTAATATTTTAGCTGTGTTCATTATTGTTGTTCGTTGCATTTTTACAATCACTCCTTTGATTCCAATTTCTCCCATCCTTTTTTCGAAATTTTTAGTAATTGCCCCCAGTGCTCCTATTACTTTAAGAATTATTTTGATTTCATCTTGCATATTCCTTTCAGGGCTCTGGCTAGCACTGTATGTGCTGTTTCACGTTTTCTTTAATATTCACCCTCTGGTCAGCTGGACCAACAAAGTCTACGATTTGACAGGGTTTTTCGTTTTTCTTAATTAGTACTACATCCGGTCTTCTTGCTTGGATGGGTATGTCAGGTTGTATGTCCATGCCCCATAGGATATTGTGAGTCTCGTTTTCAAATACTCTTGCCAGCGTAAGTTTGTACCACCTGTCTTCGCGTTCGATATGCATTTGTTTGCATAATTCCGAGTATACTACCCTTCCCACTTGGTTGTGTCTGTATTTGTATTCTTTTTGCGCCAGTGTGGTATATTCACTCTTTATATTGTTTATCGTCTCGACTCTTTGTCCTCAGAGTCTGCATTTTCTGTTTTTTTTTGTGTTTTGTTTACTTTTGTTGTCTTGTGCTGCAGTTATGTGTCTTTTCGCATCCATGTTCAAGTGTTTTCGTTATTTTCATTTTTGTCATGCTTATGAATTATTATTATTATTATTATTATTATTATTATTATTATTATTTGTAAAATGTGTTTTACTCCTAATGGGGTATGAGACGAATGGTTTCGACAATCATTTTTATAAGCACCGGCTGTGCTAAACAACCAATGAGAACGTTACAAAATTATTATAAAAATTATCGAATATTGGATTTAATCAGTTCGCCGTTAACTACGCCACGGACAGTATTTGATTCTTGGCCGCCATCTTGGTTACTGATCTGAACAACGTCGCCATCTTTGTTCAACACAATGCCTCAGAACGTAACATTATTATTATTATTATTATTATCATTATAACTTTTATTATTATTATTATTATTATTATTATTATTATTATTATTATTAGCTCACATGGAGCTTTCACACAAGTCAACAAACGATCTGATTGGAGATCTGTGGTGTTCTCTGGGAGCTGAGTGACAACAAGTCTCCCCAGACGTCCAGCTCTCTGCTCCTCCTTCGATAGCATTTATTAATAAAATTGAATCATCACAACAGACTCTAACCATTGATTTCTCGCTGGCAGTTGCCATTGGTTTATATTTGAATTTGACTGGCACTCAGCATCCCTAAGACCATAGTTCTCTTCAGACTCTTCCAGCGGAGGTCTGGCCAGTGCTCCTTCCTCGGTCTTTCCATTTTCCTTGACCCTTCTTGGCTCTTTGGTATCACTTTTTTATTGGGGGGAACGGCGGTGAAACAATGAAGGGGATGCATGATTGGGGTGTAGAACATGTAGTCTGCAGCTTCGGTGCTCTTAATTACCTGTAACGCTTCTTCGTTATATTTTCTTGTAGTATTCTCGGCATTTAAGGGTTTTTCTTGATATTTCAGCCGTTTTCATTATCGGTAGGTGTGGTATTTTTGAAGCTATTCCTCTGATTCCAATTTCTGCCATTCTTTTTGCCTTGTTTTTCGGAATTGTTCCTAGTGCTCCTACTATTATCGGTACTATTTGGATTTTCTTCATCATCCAAAACTCTTTTAACGCTCTGGTTAATTCTGTGTATTTGCTTCGTTTCTCTGTTTGTTTCATACTCACCCTGTGGTCAGCTGGGACAGCAAAGTCTACGATTTGACAGGATTTCTCTTTCTTGTAAATTATTACATCTGTGTTTCTTGCTTGGATGGGTTTTTTTCCGTTTCCATGTCCATGCCCCATATGATTTCGTGGTTCTCGTTTTCGAGTGCTATTGCGAGTTAATGCTTGTACCATTTATCTGTACGCTCAAAATGCAGCCGTTTGCACAATTGCCAGTGCACCGCCCTCCCCGCTTGGTCATGCCTGTTTTTGTATTCCTTTTGGGCCAGCTTGCTGCATTCACTTACGATATAGTGTATCGTTTTGTCTCTTTGTCCACATAGTCTACATTTGCTGTTTTCTTGTGTTTTATCAACCTTTGCTTTGACATGGTTTGTTCTGATATAGTTATCTTGTGCTGCAGTTATTAGAGATTCAGTTTCTCGGTTTATATGTAATTTTCGCATCCATGTCCAGGTTTTTTCGTTATTCTCATCTTTCGTCATTCTTATGAATCTTCCGTTGTGTTGTTTCTCTTCCCATTTCTCTTTTCTCGTTTTGTCGTTTGGCTCTCTGTTTTCTGTTTTGTTGGGTTTCTCCGTGTCTCTCGTGGCCATAATTATCCTTTCAGTGTTTTGCATTATGCACTTTTCTAGTTCTTTTTTTATGACCTTCACAAAGTCTTCTATAGAGATCAGTCTTCTCCCGCCGTCTTTCCTTTTCACGTAGAGTCTGTCAATATTGTCCTTTGGGTGTAGTGCATTATGCATGATAATTATTTTCCTGGTTTTCTGGTCGAGTTGTCTCAGTTCTTCTTTTGCCCATCCTATAAACGATCCAGGGTATCTCACTAGAGACACTGCCCATGTATGTATACCTTTTATTAGGTTTCTACTATATACTTTGGTTTCCAGGAGTTTTCTTATTCTCCTGAGTTATCTGTTTCCAATTTCCTCTTTCATTTCTGTTGCTATGATGGTGTCTGCTTCCAGAATTCCCAAGTATTTATAGTCGTCTTGTTCTCCTATTGCCCTCATTTCTGTCTGGTAAGGTAGTTTCATGCCTTCTGTCGTTTCCAGGTTTCCCTTTTTATAACTAGTAGTGAGCATTTTTCCATTCCAAATTCCATTTAGATATCTTTGCTGAAAATCCAGGTAGTGTTAATTTGTGTCTCTAGCTCTTTTTCGGTTCTGGCAAAAAGTTTCAGATCGTCCATGTACATCAGGTGGCTCATTTTTCCTCTGTATTGGAGAACTTGTGTCCGGCTTGGCACTTTCTCAGAATACTATTCAAGGGCATCATGGCTATGATGAACCGTAGTGTTAATAATGAGGCTCCTTGGAAGATGCTTCTTTGTATATTAATTTCTGTTATGTGTTGCCCATCAGCTGTCAATTCCAGTCCCCATGTTTTCATTGATTTTTCTATTACATTAGTGATCCTACTGGGTAATATATGTTAGGCATTCTATTATCAATGCTTGGGGATCGTGTAGTCGATCCATGCCATGGCTAAATTGTTCCCCTCCTGTTTACCTCCTTTAGAATCTTTTGATTAACATATAGCAGATCATGTGTTCCTCTTTTCCCGTTTTGCCATCCTTTCTGTTCCTCGGGGATGACTCCATGGTTATTCAGTGAGTGGTAGATTTGTTCCCTCAGTTGTACCGTCAGTATCTTCCACATGGTGAGTAGGCACGTGGTTGGCCTATAATTGCTGGGGGCGGTTTCTCTCTCCGTCTCATTCTGTAGCACTGTGGTTCTACCTTTTGTCATCCAGTCATGCACGTTTGCTTCCTGTATACGACTTCTTAGGTTTTGGACTAGTCTTTTGTGTAATGTGGATTTTCTGAACTAGTATGCATGTATCCCGTCGTACCCTGGTGCGCTTCAGTTTCCCACTTTTCCTATGGGTGTCTTTAGGGGTTCCTTCCTGTTTTCATTCACTGTTCCTTCTTCTATTTGTTGTAACTCGTCTTTCATGTATTTCAGTCACTCGGCATTTCTATTGCGATCTCGTCACTTTTACCATATTTTACTGCAGTAGAGTTTTGGTGCTGTCGGATTTGGTTGTTCTGTTTTTTGTTTTTCCTCCGTTCACATTTTTGTAGAATTAGCGTTCATTTGTTTCAAATGTTCTGTTTTGTTTGCATAGTTCAGATTTATATCTATAGCGTCTCAATCTCGCTTCTTTTGTTTTTTTTGTACCAGTTCTTCATGTTTCTTGTTTAACCTCTCCCTGCCAGTTACATTTTCAATATTCCATTTTCTCCACATTGCTTTCTTCCTGTTGATCAGTTTGGTTTCTTTTTCATATTTCTGTATTTGGGTTTCGAGTCTTATTTCCCATTTAAGTCTTGTCGTTTCGCTTGTCTTTGGTTGTTTTTCCGAGTTGTGATTCATACTTACCATTTTTGCGCCTGCGTAAACAAGTTTGTTTAAGTCTGTAGTTGTGTTTGTTGGGATGTGTGGGAGGAGCTTGTTAACCTTCTTTGCTTCTGTTTTTAATTTCTTCTGCTCTTGATTCTTTAACGATCGAAGTTTTGTTTTTTCATCGTTCATAAACTGTGTTATTTTATTTATTTCATTTGCTTCATTCTCTGTTAGTTCTGTTCCATTGTTCTCGGTTTCAAAGTTTGTCGTTTTCAGTCTTTGTAGGTCCTGAGCCTTTGGTGTTTTTACTTGTGAGGTTTCAATTTATGTGTTGTTTACTACGGGAAGTTCTGTTGGGTGTGTTCTTTTCCAGTTTAATAATTTATTTTTCTCTGAATTTCTGCTAGTTCTAGTTTAGAGAGCCCACTTTTCATGAGTATCGGTCTTGTTTGGTCCGCAATTCGTTGTTCTGTCGCTTGGTAGTTACTGGAAAGGTCCCATAATTCTTTTATTCGTTTCCGATAACTTCCATATCAATATTCAGGATGACTTCTATAATAGCATTCCATACAGGTCTATTCTCTTTTTTGTCCATTTCTATCTTCGTTTGTTTCAAGTTTGATGATTATCACGGTTGGTTGTGTTTGTTCGGTGCCATTTTGTTCTCTGAAATTAGAGATTATGCTTACCTGTTCAGCTTCCATGTTATTTGAGTTTCTGATATTAAGAAGTTGGTCAACATTCGCAGGATGCCTATCATGCCACCGAGATCTTTCTTCTGGGTCCCATTTTATTATTATTATTATTATTAATAATAATAATAATACATGTATTATTTTTATCATCATTATTATTGGTAAAATTATTATTATTAGAGGTCTTATGGTTAATATTAGTATAATTAATAGAAGTATTATTGTTATTATTATTATCATCATTATTTTTATTATTTTTATTTATAGTAATATTATGACTATTTTCATTACTATTAATATGATAATATTATTGTTGTTTTATTAATATTAATAATAATAGTATTATTATAATTATGTGTTTATTATTATTATTATTATTGAAATATTATTTAGTTGTAGTAGTGATATTATTATTATTATTATTATTATTATTATTATTATTATTAGCACTCAGAGTTCTCACACAAGCCATCCTAAGAGATGACTCTCTGAGAGAAACCAATGATGTTCCCGGAGTCTGTTAGAAGCCTCCTCAATTACCATTATTCTGAACATCTTTTAATAACGTTGCAAATGAGTTTGCATCATCCTAATATCCACATGCTAATAATATCTTGCTGGTGATGACTATTGTTAAACGCTGGAATTTAAAGGACAATGTTTTCCGTAAGGCGTCAGTCTTCTTTGCACCCATCCCGTTGAGTCCTGGTTTATGTTCACTTCTAGGTAGTCCATCCTTATCGAATATTTTATGTAGTGCAGGTTTATGCATATTCCCGGGTGTGGAGAACGGAGTTAACTCACGATTATCAGTTTTCTTGGTTTCATATGATGTTCCTCTATCTTTTTGTCTTTTGATGTAGTTTCTATATGGTCGGTTATCGTTAGTAGCTCATGCGTATTACTCATATTGCTTACGGGCTAAGTATTAGATAGTGTGTTTGAAACGAGGTTTAAGATAGACAAAATGGTGGGGGGGAAATGAATGTTTTCTCATTGATGATATGGTAGGCAACAAAATAATTTCTCAGCAAAGTAAAGTCAACATTGGCGACAAGGAGTTTGGCTTGACATCCATAAAGATATCGGCAGTGGACCACGTGTTTTAGGTTAAATGACAAGACCACCTTGTAGGTGATAAGAACTTACTTAAAGGATGGAAATCCAAAGCCCACAAAAAAGTTTCTTTGAAGCAGAAAAATTTGAGAGAGAGAGAGAAAAAAAAGGAGAACGAAAAAAGATTAAGGAGAGATGTAGTGTAAGAGAGAAAGAAATATACAGATTCGGAAGAGGAAAAGAAGAAAAAGAGATAAACAATATAAGGTAAGAGATGGTGGTCGGGATGGGAATTTCATAAAATAAACCTTGTGTTTGAAAAATAATTAAAAAAAAAACGTATGCTGGCAGTTGAACATGAGATACTTAAGCATTAGGCTGTCGCCCAGGACAAGATAGCCTCCCTTAAAGAGATGTAACCAAGTCAAAAATTCTAACCCCTCTGACTGAGAAGCTCTTGAACATATTCTGCATGTTGAAACCGATAAGAATAGAAGGATTTAACTTTTACCCTGTAACATCTTTCCAATAATTATTCTCGTTGATAAGATAAAATCTCTTAATTATTATTTTATTGCTTGGATGTTAAAACCCAGTTATTTACAGCGCCGACACCAAAACTAGCTACTCACCTTAAACATCTACGAAACGAACTCAAACTACAGCATCTGAACACGAGCGGTCAGCCAGCGTGCTAAACGTATTTAAAGACGGACTTTGGGCTATGTGCGTTTTGTGGGTTCTGAGCACCAGAGCTTTAGGCCAATTAACAAGCGTCTGGTTGCATTCTAAAAGGTCCATCAAGAAATATAAGAGCGTAGCCACGGGGACTTAGGGTTATCCATTACATTTATGGACTAAAGAAAACCTTGTTAACTAATAGGTTTAGTGATGCAGAATGGGGGAAACAGGCCACCTCGCCGGGGTATGAGCCCATGTGTGTATGGGCCCACTCCGTGCAACCTGTTATATCTGTATGTATCAATTTTTCCTAATATTTTAACTGTCTTATTACTGCTACTCATTGTATATTCTAAGCCATTCTCTAGAGTCTAAAGTGATGAAATTTTCCCCGTGGCGATTCTCTATCTCTGTTCATATGTCATTTTTCTAGCTATGTCCAAGTGTTTTCGTTTATCTCTTTTCTTGCCATTCTCAGTAATCGTTCATATAATTATTTTTCCTTCCACTTTTTCCGTCCTATTGTTGCTGTTTATAAATTATGGTCCAAAACGTCATATCAGACATTTCATAAAAGCTCCTCTAAAAGAACTGGCGGTGTTACCTGGAAGCTGGGTGAGAACGAGTCTCCACAGTTTTCCAATACTCTCCACCTTTTGATATCATTTGCAAATGTTTTAGCATAAGTGCAACATTCGCTTACAATATATTTCTCGTGAGCAGCCGCCATTTGTCTCCATTGGAATTCTAGTTGCAATAAGCTTTCCCAAGGTCTCAGTTCTTTTCACACTTGTCCAGCGGAATTCTGGTCAGTGGTCTCTCCTCAGTATTTCTACTCTTCCCGCGCCTCCTTTGCTATTTGGCATCGTTCTTGTTGTTAATGGGAGTGATTGAGTAATGGTACAGGATGCGGGCGGGATAGAGAATTTATGTATATGTATCTGCAATGTCTTTAGTTCTATATAACGCGCCTTCTTGTTTTGTCTCTGCAGTCGCTCGTGAAGCTCGTGCATATGGCTTGCTTGTACTGGTCCTCGAATTCAAGGAGTTTCCTTAATATTAAAGCTGTTTTCATTATTGTTACTCATTGCATATTTCCAGCCATTCCACTGATTTTAATTTTTTTCCATTCTTTTTTTTAAGTTTTGTTCCTAGTTCCGCTACTAGTATAGTTACTACCTTGATTTTTGTTTATAATCCATATCTCTTTCAGCTCTTTGGCCAGCTGTTTGTATTTACTCTATATCTCCTTTCTTTTATATTTATTCTGTCGCCACTGGGACAACAATTTCTACGATTAGGCAGGGCTTTCCTTTCTTGTTAATTATTACGACATCCTGTCTTCTTGCCTGGGTGGGTTTATCAGTTTGGATGTTCATGACCCATACGATTTTATAGTTTTCGTTTTCAATTAGTGTTGCTAGATTATGCTTACACTATTGACCCGTGCGTTCTATATACATTTTGACACAATTTCCAGTGTACCACCCTTCCTATTTTATCCTGCTTTTTCTTGTATTCATTTTTAACTAGTGTGCTACATTCATTTACTATATTGTTTATTGTTTCGTGTCTTTGTCCACAGACTGTGCATTTCCTGTTTTCTTGCGTTTTTATAATCTTTGTTTTGATGTGTTAGGTTCTTTTCGGGTTATTTTGTGCTGCCGTTATCATAGATTCAATTTCTTGTTTTTTTTTGTCAATTTCGCATCCATCTCCATGTGTTTTTATTTAACTCGTATTTTCTTATCCTTGCTCATCTTCCGTGTAATTTTTTCTCTCCCCATTATTCTTTTCTTGTTTTATCTTTTGCCTCTCTGTTTTGTGTTTTGTCGTTTTTTTCCGTGTCTTTCGCTGCCATAATTATGTTTTAAGTATTGTGTATTATGTAGTTTCTAGTTCTTTTTTAGGTTTCATTTACACAACTTTCTATAAAAACCAGCCCCTTCCGCTATATGTTTTTTTGTCTGGAGTCGGTCAACATCTCCTTTGTAGTGTAGTGCGGTATGCATAGCCAAGAGTTTCCTGGTTTCGAGCTGTCTCCGTTCTTCTTTAGTCCACTCTTACTAGTGATACTGCCCATGTATATATAGCTTCTATTAGGTTTCTGCTATATAATGTTGGTTCCAACTCCTGAGGTCTTTTTTTCCAATTCTCTCTTTCATTTCTGTTGCTTTGATGATATCTGCTTGCAGAACTTCTAGGCATGTATAGGCGTCTTGTTTCCTTAGAGCCCTCATCTCTGTTTGGTTCGGTTTGGTAGTCCCATGCCTTCTGTTATCTCCAGTTTTTTTTCTTAAAACTAGTAGTGCGCATTATTTCATGCCAAATTCAATTTGGATATCCTGACTGAATATCTTGGTAGTGTCTATTTGTGTCTCTAGTTCATTTTCGATCCTTGTACAACGTTTCAGATCGTCCATGTACATCAGGTGGTTAAGTTATTTCTTTTGTATTTGAGAAGTATCCCGCTTGGCTCTTTTTCAGTGTATTTATCACTGGCACCATAACAATGATGAACAGGAATGGTGGTAGCGAAACGTCTTAGAAGATGTTTTTTTTTTATATTAATTTCTGTTATGTGTTGTCCATTAGCTTTCAGGTCTAATCTCCATGTCTCGTTGCATATTTTATCACGTTGATTTTCCTGTTTGGTATTTTATACATTTGTAAGCATTATATTATCCATTGTTGGGATACCCCGTCGTATGCTTTTTTTTTGTAATCGATTAACGCCATAATGAGAGTTTTTCTCCATTTTTATCTTCTTTAGAATGTTTTGGTCTATATATAGCAACTCATGTGTCCTATTTCTCTTTTGGACACCCTTTCTCTTCTTCGGGGAGAAGTTCAAGATTATTCAAGGAGGGGGAGATTTGTTCCCTTTGTTGTGCTGTTTATATTTTCCACATCGTAAATAAGCACGTGATAGCCCTATAATTGCTGGTGGGCCCTTTATTTTTGTCTTTCTGTATCAGTGTGGTTTTACATTTTGCTATACAATCTGTACACATATTCTGTACACATATTCTGAGGTTCTGTTCCCTGTACACATATTCTGAAGGTTCGAGATAGCATTTCGTGTAAGGTCGTGAATTGTTTAAACCCATATGCATGTAACCTGTCAAGTCCTACTGCTCTACTTTTCGCCATTTTTACTATGCCCGTCTTCAGGTTTTCCTTGCTAATTATATTCACTGATTCTTCTATTTGTTGTAAAGTTTCTTTATATCTTGTAGCTATTCGGCATTTCTATTGTGATTCTCTCGTTCTTCCCATATCTTACTCAGTAACTTTTCGTTTTTGGTCAGGTTTGGCCGTTCTGTGGTTCCTCGTTCACATTTTAGTAGAATTGACTTTCATTGTTTTCAAAAGTCCTGTTTTTCTTACACTGGTAAGATTTGTTCCTATATCGTCTCAATCTCATTTGATTCTATTTTTTAATTCACTTCATCCTCTTATTTATTTGGCCTCTGCCTGTGAGTTATATTTCCAATTTTCCATTTTTACCATGTCGTTTTCTTTCTGTTTATCGATTTGGTTTCTTTTTGATGTTTGTTTATTTGAGTTTCTAGTCTTATTCCCCATGCAGGTTTTGCCGATGCATCTTTCTCCAGATTTTCCAGCTGTTTCCCTAGGTCAAACTTTACAGTTACCATGCTTGCTCCTGCGTAAATAAAAATTGCTAAGCTCTGTGATCGTATTTGTTGCGATTTGTGGGAGAAGCTTGCTAACTGTCTCCGTTTTTGTTTTTAATTCCTTCTCTTTTGTATTTCTGAACGATGGGGACTTATTGTTTCCTCGTTCAGTAACTGTATTATTTTTCCTATATTTTCTGCTTCATCTACTTTTAGTTCTGTTTCATTGTTGTTGGTTTCCATATTTGAGTCCGGGTTTTGCAGGTCCTCCACATGTGTGAGTTCAACCTGTGGGGCTTCAACGCTTGGTTTCTACGCTTGACTATTCCTGCTCGTTTCCTCATTTCGCTGTATTTCCGTGAATTTCAATTTTGAGAGCCAGCTCCTTTTGTGTATAAGGTTAAATTAGTCCTTGAATATTTCTCTATCTTATTGTTGTCACTGGACAGATCCCAGAGCTTTTTATTCGTTTGCGATAACCTTCAATCTTATATTAAGGGTGGCTTCTATAAGAGCAGTCCATTACGACTGTATTCTCTTTTGTTGTCCATTTCTTTCTTCGGGTTTTTCTTTTTTGATGGTTGTCCTGGATATGCTGTGTTTGGTCCTGAAATTAGACATTATACTTACATGTTCAGCGTCCGTATTATTTGTGTTTCTGAAATTAGAAAGTGCGCAAAGCTTCGCAGGATGGCGACCGGGTCTCGTATGCCTGGTACCGAGGGACAACCTCTAATAAGAGCAGCCGAATCTTTCTTCTCTGCCCCACGGTTTATATTATTATTTGTATGGTACATTTTACATGTTGTACTCTTTGTGGCAGTACCCGGCCCAGAATCCGTTTTCCTGTGGTTCTAACGCATAAATAGTGTATACTTATTATGTATATTGGGCGTATCGTGCACTACCACATTAACATAAAGGACATGAACAGGCATACATGGTAATCAGAAAGGCAGAAAAAAAAATAAATAAAATAGAAATAAAAATGAATTAAAAAAACATTAAATGAATTAAACAAGACTTTAATAAAAATGAAATAAAAATATCAGAAATGACGTGTGGGATTATTAATACTTAATTAGTAAAAGCCCATAGCTCTTTTCGAAATTCAAAATAATATTTTAAGATATATTTTCCTCTCACATAGTTAGTAAATGAATATAATATAAAATACCAAAAAACCGATAAGGATATATCTCGTATCAAAATTTTTTTCCGCGTACAAGAGTCTATAAAAGATACACTTCAGATAGGTGGCATTGAATTTAGTCTCCTCTAGTCAGCAAGTAAATAATAAAATGTATTTGAAATATTTACCTTACTAACTTCTTTTCAAAGATTATATATATATATATATATATATATATATATATATATATATATATATATATCCCCCTTTTTTAAAAGCTGTATGCAAGAGAGTCAGGTTTGGTTTTTACATAGCCTTGTATTCGGGGTGCGTGCACAGGACAGAGAAAGAGAGAGAGAGAGAACGAGAGAGAAAAAGAGAGAGAAAGAGAGAGAAAAAGAGAGAGAAAAAGAGAGAGAAAAAGAGAGAGCGATAGCGATTATAAAAGAGTGTTTTGATACTAATATTAATAATAATAATTATTATTATTATTATTATTACTATTATTATTATCATTATTAGTAATCTTAGTATTATGATTATACTTTTATCCCGTTAAAAGTAATAGCTTATTGACTTAGCCTGAGTGCTTTATGTCATACGTATAGAGTAAATCGATATTATTTCGCTATAAATTCTTAACCGAGCATCGAACGTATACCATTATACTTAGTTCGCTGCACCTTATGATAACAATGCTCCAAACAGAATTCAGAGAAAATATGTAGAATAAATGCAGTATTATGGTGAATAATCCCGATTAATCCGTATTAAATACTAACTGTGCATCGGATGGATACAAGAATGCTTAGTTCGCCGCATCATTTTCAAAACATAGTCCATACAAAATTTCTGATATATCGACCAGTAATTTATTAGAGAGAACGTTATATATATATATATATATAGAGAGAGAGAGAGAGAGAGCGAGAGAGACAGACAGACAGACAGACAGACAGACAGACATATATACGTAATTGTGTATTTATTTTGAGCGCTCAAAATGATAGCACATCGGTAACAGGAGATGGTGTTATGCGGAGTTCAAGTATCAAGTGGCAAGCTCATTCCGATCCCTTAATTAATGCTCCAAATAGCTTTCCGTTTCCGTGTTGATTCATCGCCGACAACAGCTTCGTATGTTTTGGTTGTGGTCTTACGCATTATTTAAAGTCACATTTTACATCAATTTATTTAATGTTCACTAGATCACGTGCAGTTTAAAAACATAAAATAATAATAATAATATATCGCTTACCTCATGGTTGGAGGAGAAAAGAAGAGCATTCGATAATTGATGGCAGAAGAGAAAATCAGTTGAAAACATTTGCCAAGCAATGCATCGTTTGATACATTTTTTTTAAATCCTCTCTTACTATAATTGTGAATGGAAAGTCTTAGGCTAAAAATAAAAAAAAGGCTAATTAAAAAAAACAACTTTGTGCGAGTTTTGTTTTGGCGAAGTGATTTTGCATTAAGTAGAAATTGCGATTTGCATCTGCGAGATAGACATCCACGGTAAAAACTAATCAAGCTTAAATCACTCTCAAATAAATTATTTTTTACACTCTACTTGACACTAAATGGGCATTTTAGAACAAAATCTCTTTCCTAGAACTGCCTGTATGTCTAACATAATATTGAGGCGTGTTACAATTTAACGGTTTTCCTGCTATATCTGGAGATTTCGTTTACAATCTAGCGGGAAATTCTAGAAAATCTGGAGGTATTTGGCACCCACACACCCGCATTAGATTATTAAAAAATAAAGAAAAGCGCTTGAAAATATTCAATGCAAGTAAAAAAGTAGCATTTATTGCCTTTGGTAACAATTATTTATTGATTATTTGTTTTGTTTTTTACCTTTTTTTCGACTAACCATTCTTAAATCTCACTATAAAATCGATTTTTCCAAGTATATTTTAGGTGGGGGGGGGATTCCAACCTCCGAAGTTTGTGTTTGTATTACTGTACACATAGATTCGAAAAAGTTGTCAAAAAACAAATATATAACAATTAAATGTTACCAAAGGCAAGATAAGTTACTTTTCTGCCAAACTGAATATATTTTTCGTGTTTTTATTCAATGTAACATATTTATTCAGCTCGAAAAACATACAGTGTTTACCGATGTATTCGAAAATTCAAGATGGCGTCTCACACCCTCTTTAACTCCGTAAGTTTGGAAAAAGGTGTTATAAATAAAAAACTATACAAAATACTATTAAAAAGCCGCCGAATATATGTCAACCTATGTCAGGGTAACATGTATTGAGCGAGTTTTGAATAGTATTTTATCCGTTTTTTTTTTATTTATAACATCTTTTCCCAAACTTACCGTGTTAAAGATAGAATCAGACTCCATCTTGTATGTTCCAATACATCGGTAAACACCGTATGGTGTTCGAGCTGAATAAACATGTTACATTGAATAAAAACACGAAAAATATATCCAGTTAGGTAGAAAAGTAACTTCTCTTGCCTTTTATAACATTTATTTGTTATATATTTTTTTGACAACTGTTTTGAATCTATGTGCACAGTAATACAAACCCAACATATTTATTCAGCTTGAAAAACATACTGTGTTTTCCGATGCATTGGAAAATTCAAGATGACGTCTGATTCTCTCTTTAAAACCGTAAGAGTTTGGGAAAAGGTGTTATAAATAAAAAAAACTATACAAAATACTATTAAAAACCCGCCGAATATATGTCAACCTATATCACGGTAACATATATTGAGCGAGTTTTTAACAGTATTTCATCTGGGTTTTTATTTATAACACCTTTTCCCAAACTTACCGTGTTAAAGAGAGAATCAGACGCAATCTTGAATTTTCCAACACATCGGTAAACACTGTATGTTTTTCGAGCTGAATAAACATGTTACATTGAATAAAAACACGAAAAATATATCCAGTTTGGTAGAAAAGTAACTTATCTTGCCTTTGATAACATTTATTTGTTATATATTTGTTTTTTGACAATTTTTTTCGAATCTATGTGTACAGTAATACAAACCGCACGCGCCCCAACATCACATCCGCCCCCCTCCCCCCATGTACAAAGTAAAATCTTCGGAAAATGTTAAATGGTGTTCTAATTGGTAAATGTCGGTGCGTTACTTACGGAAAATTTGAAAATTCTATGTTCCAGGTAAAAAAAAAAAAACAGATAAATTACCCCCCTACTCCAACTTGGTGTGCTTTCCTTTTCTTATTTTATTTCTTTTTCAGCTAATTTTAAATTTTCCACCCAAAAAGCGCTACAATGTATTTTTGAAAATTAGAAAATTCTATGTCCTGGAAAAAAAAATCCCCTCCCCCCAACGTAGTTTGCTTGGTGAAGCCGTCGTTTATGCTACAGCGTGCATGCGCGTAGCATAAACGGAAGCTGCAAAATGGTGGAAAGAAGTTCGTGGGTTCAGGGGTAAATACCATGCAAACGGTAAATTTGCCCCAAGT
The DNA here is from genome assembly GCF_053919585.1 of Euprymna scolopes. Lineage (NCBI taxonomy): Eukaryota > Metazoa > Mollusca > Cephalopoda > Sepiida > Sepiolidae > Euprymna > Euprymna scolopes. Next base: position 16,049,796 of record NC_136513.1, on the reverse strand, counting down.
TTGACTATCAGACTCGTTGTCAGCGACCTGAATTACCTATACAAAAACAAATTAGAGTTGTCGGTGTTCTGTAGTAGCGTATCTGGATATTTACCTTTTTTTCTTGCTTAAAAAAATAGCATTAATACAGTAAGTTAGGTGAACTGACTTTTTCGTTTAAAAATGGAATTATTTCCCTTTCGTTATTAACTTTAAAAAAAAAAAAAATTAATAAATATTTTGTATTTTATATACATAAAGTACAATTGTTGAATGTTACTGTTTTGATTATATTCGTTTGAGGGGGACAATCAAAAAATTAAGAAAGATTTAAATGAAGCGAAATTTAAGTTTCCCTTCCATTTTTACAACAACCGTAAAACAGTGCATACTCAGCAAGTTTTATCGTAATTTATAAGCATATTGAAACACTAAATCAACATTTTATTTATTTTTTTGCATAATTAATGATGGAAGTATTTTCCTGTTTATTTTCTTAACATCTGTTAAAAAAATAAATAATTTGTACATTCTCTTGAAAAAAGAATCAAACTTCTCTCTACTTTCACATGTGTTCCATTTTAACAAACTGAGCCACAGCAACGCGCGGCCGGGTACAGCTAGTATTAGTATATATATATACATATATATATATATATATATATGTATATATATGCATATATATATATATATATATATATACAAATAAAATACATTAGTATTTTAATATATGGTAAAGTGTAAGTTTTACTAATTTAGAATTGTTTACATCTTCACCGCTTAATCATTTTGAGATCTAATTTAAAACAGTTTTTCCATTTCAAAGGCCATCCTCTCAGCTATTTTTCCTACATAAAATCAAAAGTTATAATAAAAGTACTGGTGTTCAAAAGTCCTCAGAATAAGTAAGGAACGTGGAAGACGGTTTCTGTATTGGCTGTCGGTAACCAAAGGTTTTTAGCGACGATTTATTCTGATTGGTTGTTGGTCTCAGTATAAACATTTTCGTCTGTTGAACCTGCATAAATAATAGCGGGAATGGCCTTCCCATGAAACCTTTTTTGCGTTATGGAGATAGAGTTAACAAAGTGATGCTTTTACCGTGTTAGTGCTGATAATATGTCGCTTATGAGGACTCTCTTTATTGCTCATAATTAATTTATTTGGTATTTTATTTGATTATTTCAGTAGTCAATTTAAGAAGTGTGCAATAATTGTTTAATGAAATGTTGACACTATTGAATACGCAAAAAATATTATTACAGAGCAAAGCCTGAAATAATATGGAGTACATGGGAAAATGCGAGCATGAAAAGTTATATTATTACGATTAAAATTAGTTCTTAAATCTGGAAAAGACAATGCAATCTATTCCATTAAAATATAATAAATTTAAAATTAAAAGTGTGCAGCATTAAAAAGTTAAATGTAGTGTTAAATATTATTTGTCATTTATTATTATAAATTAAATTGAATTTATTATTTTTCCATTTTTTACTAGAATATCTTTTACTGTTCTTTTTTTAACAACAAGCCATTTTTTTATCTTTACCACATTACATTTCATGCTCGCATTTATTATCTAATATATACATGCATATATATATATATATATATATTTATCTCTCTCTCTCTATATATATATATATATATACTGGGGAGGTAAAATTTAATAATAAGAACGATTCTTTTAGAAGAGATCTATCAGAATAATGCAAAGCTCAACGAATTTCCTTGGAGCTTATATAGATTATCATCCAAATAAGGAAACGATATTTACATTAGGAGCAAAGTAATTGGTCACTAAGAAGAGAAAGTTACAATATTTAAACTGTTTCTGGAGGAGATAGGAGTACCAAAATTATTTCTGTGATATAGGAGAGATATAGATGTCGGGTGGATAGAGAAACATTCTACGAGGTGATTGGGAAAGATAGGTGGGGAAAAAGAAGAACGTGTTGGTATAGGACTTGAATACGTTAATCCCGTGTTCGGGAAGCGTGTTAGTAGATAGATATGAAAAAGTATGCGTTTTCTTCTCGCTGGTGGTAGCAATGAAGTTCTTGTTGTGCATGTTTAAGAATGCGAATTAGATATGCAATTGAACAGAAAGATTATCAATATATTTTAAATTGGGAACGCGAATTAAGAGAAAGAACGATATCGTTTTCTACTTCAATAGCACCATCACCAGCATCATCATCAAATTGGCATTTCGCCATCTTCAATTTTACGCTTCTTTGCATACTTCCTGGTAATATACGTCCGATAATCTGCTTTATTTCAATCCTCTTGCTTCTTTCCCTCGTTTAATTCCTTTCTCCGTTTCCAAATGTTATTCTTCTATCTTTGTTACAACTTTTTTCTACACTCTATTCAATTTTTTATATTACTAGCTTCTCCGCAAATGCTTCATCGATATTCGCTTCAGCTACTAATTTTTATCTACCTCGCTGTTTGCTACAATCAACTTGCCTTTACTTGACCTTTTGGTCAAGATCAAAGTGTAGTATCTGTTCCGGCAGATGCTGCAAGCTATGACTAGCTATGACTAGCAAAGACCAGATGTGGGGGCAACCCCACATGTCTGACCTTTAACCAGCTCCCATTTCCCACCTCTCGGGAGCTGGTCCCCTTTTTCCCTTCCCCCTCCCTTCACTCCTCACATTAAAAATTGGCCTTGTGCCTAATTTGCTCGGTGGGGGAGCAAATAAATACCATCTGTTCCGGCAGATACTACACTTAAGATAATTTGTACCAGTCAATGGAGGGGAAACCCTCTATACTGGGACAATTATTATTTCTGGTAACCAGAGTGACCCCTTTTAGGGGAGCTGGTTTTTACCTCACATTAAAAACGGCCTTGTGCCTAATTTGCTCGGTGGGGGAGCAAATAAATACCATCTGTTCCGGCAGATGCTGCAAGCTATGACTAGCTATGACTAGCAAAGATCAGATGTGGGGGCAACCCCACATGCCTGACCTTTAACCAGCCCCCATTTCCCACCTCTCGGGAGCTGGTCCCCATTTTCCCTTCCCCCTCCCTTTACTCCTCACATTAAAAATCGGCCTTGTGCCTAATTTGCTCGGTGGGGGAGCAAATAAATACCATCTGTTCTTCAGGTGCTGCACTTCATTTTCTTGTTCTCTTTCGGTGGAGGAGAAATCCTTCACGACTGAGACAATTTTTATTTTTGTACCTTTTCTCCGCGTTAAAAAACGACCCTGGTGTCTAACTCTGTCCCGTGGGGAGGCATAGTAAATAGGTACAATCAACTTCTCCACAGTATATTTTCTCATTTTTATCTCCATCTTTTGTGCCCGGAATTTTACATGAATAACTGTTATAATAGAGTCTAATTAGAGCTCTTATTATCTGAACGATCCCGGGCAACATTCGGTTGCCTTGCTGAGTAAATTCATTTCGCCGATGATACGCTGAAATCGAGAAATTTTAGTTCCAGTGGCGGATTTGAGAATTGATAGTAATATTGGATAATAGTATTGTTTTGCGAAATAAACAATTGATTTAGGGCGAATAGTATAAAAATGTTTTGAGTAAATAGGAGAAAGAAACCAACCCTGAGGTAAACCTCTAATAATGCTTGGTATGGGAAATAATTAAATGAAAATTTACTTCGATATGTGAGTATGATCGGAGCCAATCAGATGAGAAGGGAATGTGTCATGCTGACCTATGCTTAATCTGCTGGACTGTTTCTATCGAGTTCTGTTATAACGAGTTCCAATAACGCCCCTGAACGCGACCATAACGCCCCTGAACGCCAACTTAGAGATTCTGTTGATAATATCTCTCGCTCGCAAGCCGAATAACATTTTCGTCACATGTATTTGCCATAAACAAAACAGAAAATAGTTTTGTATGCAATGCAAAATGTCCTCACTTCTGATAAGATTACAGTGGTATTTCAAGAGAACTTTGTAGTTATATAGTTTCTGTTTATATAATTAAAAAAAAATAAAACCAACGACGGGAACTTTTACGTATTGCTTCTATGAAGGAGTTTGCATTGCTACTTGACCGGAGGGCCAACTTCAATTATTTTACAGGAACCATATATCAGAAGAGGAGTACCTATCCCGATCCTGGAGAAAAAGCTGTGGCCCGCGGATTAACAACAATAAACACAACGTAACCTAAGCCGCATCTGTATCCCTGAATTGGCGGAATCTTCTTATTGAACCAGAACAATCAGAAACCTGCGTCAAACCCTATCTCACTGAAGAGGATCAGGCTAAACTATCATGCTGTGAGAGTTGTGCTGTGTGACCAGAATGCCTGTTGGATTTTTTGGATGCTCCGTGATCGGAAAGCGTCCAACAGGAACTCATCTACCGGCGTACCCCCCTCCATGTGGGGCCCGTTGTGGTATACTTTTTTCTTCTTTTTCCTCCGCCTTTTCCGGTGTTTCTTCTTCACCACACCTTACGTACATTATTACTCGTCTTTCACCATCCTCTTATTAACTTGTATTCCCCTAACCACCCCCACGTATACTATCGTCAACTCTTCATTGTTATAGTTGCTTTTGTTGTTTCTGTTGGTATACTTTTTCTTTCCATATATTAGGTCATTCGGAATAAATATCTGAATTGCTTTTAAGCAAATGAAATAGCAAATCGGAAGTTAATTACTTCTGGCAGAATAAACATGGGTTTATCTTCCCCTTACTTCTTATTTCCTCCTCATTGTCCCCTTAACTTCAGATTATACTCACTCAAGACCGTCTTTTTGTTGTTGTTGTTGTTCTTCTTCTTATTCTTCTTGTCGGTGTTTTTCTTTTCTTCTATTTCTTCTACTTTGTTTTCTACAATAGATTCATTAGGGTAAACATTCTGGGTTTACTTGAAATGGTTTCAAAACGGCCTAAATACCGCATAATTTTCATAGGATCGAAATAAAAATAGCAAAGAAGTTGTTTTTTAATCAAAAGAACTCGGAAACTGGAGCCTGACTACTTCTGCTATTATAAAATATGCATTCAAAGTTTCCAACATGTCTCCATTTCTTTTTTTCAATTTTTTTTGCATGAGATATAGCAGCATTCATCTTATAAGTGCTTTTACTACAGTACTCTGTACATCGATGGCAAACCATTTATCATTTTCAATTATTTCTCTTACAGATGTTGTAGAATAGAGATGACCATAGCAAAACTTTGCCGAGCTCATTTCGTACGAATAGACTAAGAAAAACGATGGCTTTGAAAACGATTTATTTTGGTTTTGATACATCCACAGTGAGTGCTGTGATGACGATGTAATATAGATAGGTACGGGCAAAGTGAATGACAATGCTCAAAATGTATAAACATTTTGTAGCCCTCCCTTTACTTAAAAGGGCATCGAAAATAAGAAAATACCCCAATTTGCATGAAATTCAATATTTATTAATTAATGACCCCGGAATATAATGAGTTAGTTATTTTTATTTACATTTTAGCGAAAATCTCTTATTTTGTTTAAACAAAAAATACCTTTACTAAAATTATGGTTTTCAGTAGTAACTAAAAAAACGGCAAAACTTTATTTTGTTTTTTTTTATGTAAACAAACCATCGTAATTTGTAACAATAAAAAAGAACAATAAAAAAGAACAATAAAATAATTTTTACAGGAACATTACGAAAAAAGCCCATTGTAAGAAATTCCATATTTAACGCCATTTTGCTTTGTCCGACTAACATGATTTGCTAGACGGTTTTTGATTAGTTCAATTTGAATGCGCTAATTTGTATTACATTTGCGTTTTTTTTTCAGTCTGACAATGAACACGGAACAGTAAAGGTCTCACACATCGGTGCTCCGTCATAGAGTGGCATGATTTTACCTTCATTGGACACCACGCAGTGGGTGGACGAAGGACATTTCTCTAAATACAGAGACAACATAATTGCTGAACTTATGTTACCCAATGAGGATATTCTACAGAGTGCGGCTTGATATATTTTATTATGGGAAAGTATTCCTATTTCTTCCAGAGACCACGAGGTCTTAAAATATGCCATATTGGGCGACACCATTTCCGCCGTGTTCAACCATGTACAACATGGATCCTTCTAAAAGAAAACTGAACTAACATTCCTACAGAGGAATCATAACTACCGGCTCCATTGAAATGGATAGCAAATTCAGTAACTGTTTTTGCAGGGACTTACCGTTAACCAAATAACTTCCATTTTCTGATACATCTTCAATAAAAATGTGAGTTTTAAAGGTATGGCTTTTGTTTGTGGAGTTTCAGTTGCTATCCACAGGGAGAGAAATTGGGTGTGTAGGTAAGAAATTTATTACATCCCATTTTTTGTAATATGAAGATGTTAACTGAATTAAAATTATAATTTTGAATCTCAATTTAAATTTTCCAAACTAATCATATTAGATTAATAAATTTTACCGAATAAGAAAATATATTGTGATTATAAAATTGGTGAAGTTAAAACTTATGTTTATTGAATTAACTTGTTATTCCTTGTTTATCCAACCGTTTTATTAATTAACTTGTATCACTGCCAAGGGGAGGAGGGCAAAGTAATGGATTATCATTACTTTTTCACAATACGAGTTAATTACAACTTTAAGTCAATAAAAAATAAGATTAATATGTCTGGCATTGTCAGTTGTCAATCTTCCGTATGAACTTCAAATTTTTCATGCATCCAGAGATTAGCTAATTTTCACTATATGGGCCGATCCGAGGAGCCTCGTCCTTACAATTAGAACAAAACCACTCCCCTAAGGTATCTTGATGATCAACTCCTACGCAGCTTAAATTGTACCAGCTGTCAGAAAAATCGTAGCACACCATTTGTGATGTTCCATCATTCGGAACAGAACAGGTTCGACAGAAAAAGGGGCGTCTTTCTTCTATAAACTCAGTTGATACAATATCGTCATTAACCATAATTTCCATGGGCACAAGGTATTTTAAGGAATGGGCCTGTTCGCACCCATCCTTAAGAACAACCGCGGAACGAACATTATTGTCGTTTCCAGTAATTAATTTGATTATTTTACCAAGACTCCAGAATTGTCTGGTTTTGTTGGGAGTCTTAATAAGTACTATCTCTCCAACAGATAACTTGGGGGCACAATTGCTCCAGATTTTGGAATCAACTTCTCTTTATGGCAAGAGGTAATCATTACACCAAATACGATTTAATTTTTGAACAAGTCTATTCCTCATTTCGAGGAAATGTAATAAGGTAGTCCTATTTCGGGGGTAAGGACATAATTCAGCATCATAATTATTAATAAGCAAACGAGGTGTATATCCCGTTTGATGAAAATGATTCTGAGTTAAAATACTAAAGTCTTTGTCGGCAGAAACAATATGTGGGGGGTCTGTCATGTTGCATATCAGAAAGTGCTCTCAGAAATTCAAAATAATCCAACTTTATTCTTCCCAACAGTTTCCTCAAACATTGTTTGACTGTTTTAATAAGTCTCTCCTAGCCCCCCTCCTCCTGCCAGGCAGAGTAAAGGGGAATTGTTCGATCGACAATGCATATGGATTTAATTCGTTCCTTCAACTCGTCCGATTAATGCACGTTTGATAGCAATATTCCAGACGCAACAGAAGATGTTGCGTTATCGGAATCTACATGCGTAGGGATGTCTAATAAGTTGGTAAACCTTACAAAGGCCAGCATCAACGAGCGGTTGCTCATATCCAGCAATAATTCTAAGTGCATTGCACGCAAGTTCATGCATGTAAAGAGTAATATGTACATTTTAGCTTCTACCCCTCCAACCTAAATAGAAAATTGACCGGTGAAATCCACACCGATTTGTTTGAATGGGCGAACAATGTTCACGCTATGATTAGGAAATATCGACCCTGCAGGTGCCTTATAAAGCAGAGTATTTATTTTTTTACATACGGTGCAAGTACGCGCGAAGGCTTTTACGGCTTTGTCTCCCCTGAGGGATCCAAACTCCAGACAGCCTTAACTTACTGAGGGTTGAATTAGTCCCCATGTGGCAACAGTTAAGATGAACTTCCTTAATTGACAGTTTTCTATAAATAATGATATTTTCCCAACAAAGAGGAAACTTAACCTCAAATGGCAGAATATCAGAATTCTCTATCCTACCTTTGGTTCTAATTAACCTATCTTTATCAAGGAATAACCCTAAGACAGTAACCCTACGGGGGGCACTTCCCCGGATGGTTCTTTTAAGTCACCTTATTCCAGAGGGAAAGCCTCTAATTGCATATTAGCAAATAGCAATAATTTGGCCCTATTAAAATTGTCAGAATTACGGTGACGCAACAAATCTTAAAATTTCAACACTTTTTCCAAGACACTGATTTCCTTAGATAAGCTGGAATATCTTGTAATATTCAACGAGAAGGTATTTTCAGAAGACGTGTCTCCTGAGAGTACAAACATGATACCATTTTTTATTAGTTTCGTTTAGACAAGGCAAGAGTGAGATTGGGCAATCGACGCCATCTCTATTCAGCCATTGCGGGCCATACATCCAGAAATGTAATAACTGGGAAAATTTAGAAGTGCTGATATCTCTAGTTAGAAGATCTGCCGGATTTTCGGACGAACAAACATAATTTAATTTCGGTAGAACGCCGAATTCAATCTCTTCTGAAAATATTTTGATCTTTGTGATCCTGTTTTCGATGAATATATTTTTCTTGGATCCTTTACCGTTGATGATCCACGAGAGCGAAACTTGGGAATCAGACACACGAAAAAATATTAAGGGGCGCTAGAGCACCAATACCCGAGGGGCTACATTAAGAGCCAAATACATGGCCAATAGGTCTAATGTGGGAAGTTATTTCCCCTTAATTGGGGTCACTCATGCCTTTGCGAACAACAGGGCACAATTCGCTCCCTTTTTCGCATACAGGGTGAATCCGTACGTGTTTTTCGATGCGTCACAGAAAAAGATGAATTCGACAGACCTATGTTCTGACAATACACGCCTGGGAAATTCAAACTTCCTCAAGTCATTTAAGCCCTTGGTATGGGTTTGCCAGCTTAATGAGTTATTCGGGTATCCGCTCATCCCACGATAACTTGCGTTTCCAGATCGAACTGACAATGATCTTCACCTGTATCGTGGTGGGGAGTAGCATAGACAAAGGTCCATACACTCCTGATATTTGCGAAAGAATTGGCCTCGGGGTCCACTAAATGAGAGAAAGTTTGAACCTGTCCCGAACAGGATCATATAACTAACCCAATACCTTCTCAAATGCTGGCAAAGGCGAAGAAATAGTTCCATCCTCCAACATTTTTTCTTGGATCTCAGAACAGTTGGAGTTGCAGGATCGTAAATCGGAGCCTATCTCTGACAGTCTGCTACGAACATTATTATAAATAGCAAGTAGGGACTCCCGTCACAATTGGTAGCGACAAGATAATCCACATAAAAATTGATGGAAGTAGCATACGATGCTGCATCCTTTGTGTATTTTTCCGCATGGAATTTCAAAATGAATTTCAGAGTGAAGGGGATAGCATTGAACGCAAATATAATTTCTGTGTACCTGTAAGTGCACAATGTGTCACGTGTTTTAAGGAAAACACAAAATCTGTTTTTATCCTCTTCTGACTTAAGGTGAATTTGTAAAAAGGCCTTTTCTATATCACCAAGAAGGGCATATTTATTTTTCCTGAATCCTAGCAATAAATCCAATAAATTAGCAGATGAGTTCACGCCCATGTAGGTCGTGTCATTAATTGACATCCCCTCTCGACGTTTTAGGGAGCAGTGGAATACGGGACAAATTTTCATCGTCACTCCAGTTCCCTCCTTAATAACGGGTCTATGTGGGACCCAAATATAATTTTAATACTTACCAGGTTGGGCGAAGAACGGCTCCACTATTCCACATTCCTCATAATACGCAAACACTTGGAGGTACTCATTATACATTCCCTTCCTTTCTAAGGTCTCTGCCACTCTGTCCATTAACTGCAAGGAAGTCACAAAGTTACTGTTTACCAGTGGGGTACTGACATGATACCACGGTAAGTCTACGTGATATCCCCCGATAAGATAGAGGTTTTGAACTCTTTTATTTTTTTCTTGTCCACAGCCGACAACTTAGCATCTTCTTCAATACCTAATGAATCGAGACTGAGCAGAGTCTCAACCCCACGCTCGACCGCAGACTCTGAAAAGAAAGGCTCAACACGTTCTCAAGAGAGAGTCGGATTTAGCACCGAATCAATCAAATAAATGTTGGATTGCAGAAGTGATTTTACTATATAATAAACGGGGGGCGATTCTACCTCATTCAAATCTTTTTTTTTAATGTCGGCTCTCGCCAAACGGAATTATGAATTTTCCATGTCGCCATGCATTTCCATTAAGAATCTCAACTAACTTGAGATCATTTAACTTGCTCAGCAGGTCCAATCCAATAATCCTCATTAGGTAGGTTCCATTCAAATTCTTATATCCGGAATACAGCCGGAAACCTATTATTATTGAAGTTATCCACTTCCAATTTTAAATTTAATTTTTGGGGAAATAATGCCGCAAATTTAAAGGGAGTTTGATTTCCTAACTTGATCGATATGTAGCACGCCTTTAATCTTAAGGAGTCACTCCCGATAAGCGTGTTCACCCCGATATTAACCTTCCTGTGGTTTATGGGGTTTATGCACACAATTTACTGAGAATTTCCTGGGCGAAAAAACGAATGTTGTGACCCAGTATCTATTAAGCAGAATAAATATATCGGTCGTTCGTGTGCCTTCATAGATATTGTGATGGCGGGGGAAATACTATTCCGTGATTCAGAATATATTGCTGGCTCACAAAGGATTTATTTCCTTTGAGATGCATGACGGTAAAATGGGTTCTCAACCCACATATTGAACACGGCTAAGGAAAACCCTTACTACCACGACAAAAAATCGCTGCGTGCTCACCCAAACACCGAGTACATAAATTTAACTGTTCAACCTTTCGACACTTTGCTTCGAATGTGCGAAACTTACTAGAGTTCTTGATTGAATAATTGGTAATATGGCAGAGTTTACACGATAAATTTGCCCCCCTTCTTTTGAGGAAGACGACGCCATCTTGGCTTTCATCTTGAGTGAAGAAGGTGCCAAATTTCCTGCCGTACATCGAGCGGGGCGGCTTAAAGGTATTCCATTATTTCAAATACATGCGACATAAGATTATTTAGTGAAGGGTATCTTTCCCCACTTCTATTCATCAACTCTCTTATAATGACATAATGACACTTAGCAAATATTATGTGACCCTCACTGCCCCTGAGGTCCTACCCTTAGCAAAAAAATAAATAAATAAGTCCCGAAGGACTTGTCGAGATCAGTCAAATTTCTCTTAACTTTTTCGAGAAACGACTTCAAAATTTTAAAATTCGTTATAACAGACGGAGCAGGAATAGTTTCCTCAAATATCTGATTTTTATCAAATCAAGATTCAAATATTTTCCCTTAACAATTTTAGGGCTATATCATAATTATCTGCGGTTACATCTAGACTGGAGATTACGTCAAACGCATCACCCTCTAGTTTCGAGTTCAACACTCATAATTTGTCAGCTTTATTTAAACTTTCCGTGCAAAATTCGAATTTGTTCAGAAATGTTCTGAACGAAACTTTATCATCTGTGGACATGCCGACAAATTTCGGTCAATCCAATTCCATCTTGATCGGCATAGCCCTCGAAGCATGCATAACTCGAGGCATATCTTATTTCAATTTTAAAGAAAGCAATTTTTCTTCTATTTCTGCAGAAAATCACACTGAAACTGTTTCTCTTCTTCTGGGGTTTGGAGAAAAATTTGGTCAATACATCGAGGTAACTCAACCATCCTAAAGTCTGGTGAATTGTCGTTACCACTTTACCGCATTATTGCGAAACGTTTTCGCATCACATTTTTCCATTAGCTCCTTTTGGGCTATCTCTTATGCCTCAAGCAAATTAATAAAATAACAGATGTAATTATCTGCAAAATTATTGTAGCGAATTGCCAATATTATTCCGAACGGTATTATGTATAAAATGGAAAGGGGGATAATGCTCTGTACTCCCGGTGAATTTATTATGAAAATAATAGATATTGTTATTTGCAAAGCCGCTGGCGAGATCGCCAATATTTCCAACGGAATTATTTAATCATAAATAACATGCTGGCGAACATGGGCGCCAGTGATTAAAGGGCCCACTTTAGGCTAAGCTCTACAACTAGTCGAGTTATATAATTATAACCAAATTCGAAAGTCTCGATCTACTAAACGATGCCTAACATATAGGGGGGGGATAATCCCTTATCTTCCCTTATCTTCCCTTAAGATTTTTCCCAAAACATTTTCGATTCACATTCATTTGAAAAATAACAACAATATACACACCATTAATACATTAAAACATGGCATCAAAAATACAAATCAAATATTAGTAATCTCAATTTCAAATTAATCAATTAATTTAATTAGTCAATATAACACAATTAACATTTAAATTGCGAAAGAATCATTAACAGCTATATATCGTGTGTGTTTTACGCCTACAGAATTTGAACCGAATTTTTTTTGTTGTCAAAATCCTCATGGGATTTTAAATTCGAAAAAAATGCAATTAAGATACGCTAGCAATTTACGACAAATATAAGGTCGAATTAAATTATTATCTAACGTTACTTAAAACGTGAGAAGACTTCCAAAAATTTTACTTATTAATTTTTTAAAAGTGCACTGCAAAAAATATCTTTGTCCAATAGATTTTGAGACATAAGTTACTTCAACGAAATAATTACATTTGATTTAACAAAACAGAAAAATATTTACCATTATCACTTCCAATTAAGAGGAAACGCATTTTTCTGCTCGTCTTAAATCAATAATTTATAAATATATTTATATATTTTTTTTACTAGCGCTTAAAATGATTCTAGATATTTGCATAAAAACGAGAATCTAACCTAGTGTGTTTTTGCAAAAAAAAAAAAAAAAAAATGAAAATCTAACCTAGCGTGTTTTTGCAAAAAAAAAAAAAAAAATGAGAATCTAACCTAGCGTGTTTTTGCAAAAAAAAAAAAAAAAAATGAGAATCTTACTTAGCCTGTTTTTGCAAAAATATAATGGGATGTAGTACATTTCTTCCCTACACACCCAATTTCTCTCCCTGTGGATAGCAAATGAACCTCCACAAACAAAAGCCATACCTTTAAAACTCACATTTTTATTGAAGATGTATCAGAAAATGGAAGTTCTTTGGTTCACGGTAAGTCCCTGCAAAAAGCAATAGCTGAATTTGCTATCCATTTCAATATAACCGTTAGTTATGATTTCTCTGTGGGAATGTTAGTTCAGGTTTCCTTTTAGAACGATCCATGTTGTACATAGTTGAACACGGAGGGAATGTTGTCGCCCAATATGGAATATTTTAGGGCCTCGTGGTCTATGGTAGAAATAGGAATACTTTCCCATAATCAAATATATCAAGACGAACAGTGCAGAATATCCTCATATGGTAACATAAGTTTAGCAATTATGTTGTCTCAGTATTTAGAGAAATGTCCTTCGTCCACCAACTGCATGGTGTCTAATGAAGTTAAAAACTTGGCACTCTATGACGGCCCACCGCTGTGTAAGTCCTTTACTGTTCCGTGTTCATTGTCAGACCGAGAATTAACGCACATGTAATACAAATTGGCGCCAACTGACGTATTCAAATTGAACCAATCAAAGATCGTCTAGCAAATAATGTTAGGCGGGTAAATCAAAATGGCATTAGTTATGGAATTTCTCACGCCACACAGTCCTTATTAACAAAATCGATATAACTGGAAGAAAAAATAATTTCTCAAATAACCACCTTTTGTCAAATATTATAAATTGTTTTCTTAACCAATTGTAATTCTGCATTAATAATAATATATAGTGTGGCTTACATTTTTTCAATGAATAAATTGTCTGCAGTATAATCAATGAATTAAATTAAGTTTTATGCATTTTCAAATTAAAAAAATTAGGGTCTGATACTAGAAACGGTCGTTCAGCATGCCTGAATAATGATAAATAAAGAAATAAATTATGTATAATTTGTCCTTTCATACATATTTCAATTTTGCCGCCAGGTTCTTTTTTATAGGATAAATAAGTCTCGTTCCTAGCAGTGTAACATTTTTGCATCATTGTGCCATTTTTATTTAGAAAAAAGTTAAGTACATTTATTGTATTTATTAGTTATCTTAAGATTTTAACTTAATAATTTACTTGTAAATAATTCCAGAAAACTTATATTTTTCTTGCCAGAAATATGTAAACACGATATTGGTCGTAATGAATGTTTACGTGAAATGTAGATGTTTTCAGATTTGAGATAAATATTATTCCATGTATTTTTTATTTCACACACTTTTTTCTTAGAGAAATTCTCTTTAAACTATGATCTTTCAAATACAATAAAAAACTAATCAGGAATTAAAAAAAATATAATTATTAGCTGGCATTAAAAACCATGCTTCCCTAACGAAGCAGCAATTAAATTGCGCATACCTAAATATAGAAGAATAAGTAAATCTTCATTTCAAAGACACCAAACCCTCAATGCCGTATTATTTCCCTAATTATTTTGTTTAGTTTCGAGCACCCCCCCACACACATATATATATATATATATATATATATATATATATATATATATATATATATATATATATATTAGAATGGTGACGATTAATTAGATTCGGAATCAGGAATATGAAAAATCTAAAGTTTTTGGAGTAGCGGAATCGGAAAAATTTATGCCTATTCTCAGATGCCATAAAACATTCTTTTAATTGCCTTATTTATTTGATTTTGCTTAAAACAATATATTTCATTGCTGGTTATCATTATGATAAAATAATAAATATTTTTAAACTTCAAATTAACAGAAAAGCTAAAATCAATAGACTATCCTCCGCAAGTGTATTTTTTCGTATAAGAAAATTTCTGCATATTAAACATGTGTTTATTTTTATTACAAAAATCACGGAAAATATATATCTAATAGCTAATTAATTAGAGCCTTATAAAATATCTGAATTGGAATCGGTAATTGTATCGGAATCTGGAATTTAGCAAATACTCGATAAGTGTATTAGAATCGGGAGAATATTGGAATCGTCCAATTACTAATACATTTATATATAGGCAAATTAAAAGCATTTATTTCAAAGACAATATGACATCAATGCCATATTATTTTCCCCCATCTCTTTGTTCACTATCTAACACACACATAAACACGCACGAACGATTTCACACGCGCACCACCATATATATATACACACACATATATATATGTATGAGTGTGTATGTGTGTATTACTATTACTGTACCACAGGACCTTGCGTTGAACAGTGGTTAGAGTACTTAACAAATCAATTGTAAACCCTAATATTCTCTTGAAGGTTTAAAGGTTTCAGCGAATGAAAAATACAATTGCACATTTCTTAGGAGCTCTATCCTGTCATTGCTAACAGAACAAGAGCACACTACCCCAGTGGAGTAAATAAAGGACCCCGCTTAAAATTCCATCCAAATTATAAGTTCGACAAGAATGCCGACGGTTACATCGACCGAAACATTGTAAACATCAGACTAAAGATGATTAATCCAAAAATACAAATTCAGAAACCTGTAAAAGAAAGGAAAAATGTTGCACCTTCAAAAATCCAAGTTGATATACAAACAAAAATCGACGAATAACTTAGAAAAGTGTAACTTTCAAAATTAATTAATCACACAGAAAAAATTCCTCTATAAAAAAAAAAACAAAGAAAATTGAAGAAAAAAGCTCTTTAGATTGAATAAAAATCAATCGGTTCTCTTTACGAAAGTAATGGAAATAGAAACAAAATAAATTAAAAAAAATATATATCATTCAAACACTACCGTGTTTTAATATACGGTTTCGTGGCAGTTTTAGACATTTAAAACTGCTTTAAATCTTAACCGCTCACTCATTTTTCAACCAAATTTCAAACAAATATTACAGTTTAAAGATCACGTATTGAGATATTTTGTGAAGAAAAAAATTATATGATGAATTAAATGATGAATTTGCTGGGATTCAAAATCTAAATATGAATAAGGAAGTTGGCGACGTTATCCTGACTGCTTTATATAGCAATCATGTCGATTTAGCGACTAGTGATGTAACTAATTCACGATTATCGCGAAAAGAGAAGTAACACGTAGAACAGAGAGAAGTAAACAGACCGATGCCGTATATTGTTTTGCATATGTGTATGCCATGTTTGTGATAGTAAAAAAAATAAGACTGACATTGAAAAAAACAAATGATTTACTAAAATTAATATCCTTCTCATGTTAATTGGATCTTTTAATTTCTTGATGGAAAAAAATAGAACCCTTTTTTAAACGCTTCATTTTACGGACAGTAAAAACACAGTTAAAGAAAATATTTCCCTTGTGCACGAACACTTACTTCTAAACTTGATGAAATGTGTTCTTTTTCAGGTTTGACTGCTAGTAACGCTGAAATGAAAAAAAAAAAAACACAACATATAAATGGATAATGATTTGTTCTCCTGTCAGACGTTTGTGTGGATTTTTTTGTCTGTTTTAAAAATGTTATGTACGACATTTGGTAAAAGACTTGTTTTCTTGATTGTTACTTTTAGAGTAAGAAAGAAAAAAAATGTTACGAGATACCCTCCTAAAATTAAACAGAAATAAGTGTTTATTTGTTTATTAGCCTGTCGTTTTAAAGTTTGACATTTGTTCGCCGATGGACTTGGTGACGCACGTCACTCAATTTTTAAAACAATGGCGTACATGGGGGTAGGGATATGAGTTGAGATTAACCGTGTTAGATCCCGCCAATTTGTAATGTAATAACGTTTATGAATATGTAACATGAAACCCTGCTGCCTACGGTACGCTTTGTCTCTGCCTTTATCTGTCTTTCTGTCCGTCTGTCTGTATGTCTGTCTCTCTCTCTCTTTCTCTCTCTCTCTCTCTATTATTCTCTCACTGTCTCAGTTTTTTTGTTTACATTTTGAAAGTTTTAAAGGGCGAGAGCATCATATTTTAAAATTATCGAATATATTTTTGGTCTGATGGCAGTAGTTATTGGAATGTTGTCGAGGTGTAGTGAGAGATTTTCTTTTCTACTCACGTTCTATTTTTTTGGGTTCTTTTGCTTATGTTTGTCGACGTTTTTGGCGGTCGCACGGCGAAATACAAGCAGGGAAACAAGCGCGTTAAACTATTTTATTTTCATTGTCACCGAGTTTCAAGAAAAACAGATTACTTATGTACTAATGCGTGAACAGTGCCCTGAATATGTAATACTTTCAAAAAGAAAAGGAATCACTAGTAAATATATCAGCTAGAATACATTTCTAGAAGATTTAAAGAATATTTTAAAGGAACAAATATTTGTTTACAGGAATTTTGGATTCTAATATAATACTTAACATGCTTTCTGAGAATTTATCGACTTTATTTGTTAACTTAATTTGTAACAGTTTTCTAAAAGAAAAAAAAATATTCGATTGAATATTTCCGATATTGTAAACAACTTCTAAAGATTGTTCTTTTATAATTACTGAACGAAAGTTATTAGATGTAACATGATGCGTGAAGCGTTTTCTAAATTGCTTATAATTTCTTAAAAAGAAGTAATTATTAGATCCTAGTGCTTGAAGTGTTACATGAGATTTTAATGATTTTTAAAGAAAATTTATTTGAATGTAATGCTCTAGATGCTACGCGATTTTTTAATAATTTTTAAAGACAAAATTGTTTCAGATAACATTTGAAATTTTCCCGATTTTGAAAATAGTTTATTAGGAAAACTTAATCGAGAAAATTCCTTTATTGGGGGTCTGTATGGAATTAAACAGAATTATATATGCCCTTGAAATGTAGATTTAAAAGAATTTTCTAAAAATAAAATTGATTTACGAAAAAAAATCCCTCAGTCTGGAAGGATTTCTACTTTATTGAACATGGACAGAACAGGTTGAGCATAGACCGAAAACAGCTGCTGCACAATTATATGTTTGAATTTAATATAGGTGATATGTCACGGAAACATAAATTCTCCTCAGCCATTGAATTATACATTAACTAATAAAACTTCCAGGTTTTGTAGTAGTGAAATTATTCAAAATCGCCTTCGCAATAAAAGAATTGTTTTAATAATACGTAAATAACTTACAATGTAATCTGAATGTGGGGGAAAATTTAATTATAAACGAAAATACTGGAGATGTTTCCTACAGTTGGAAAAACTTATTTTGAAAAATAATTAAATATTTTTATTGCACTCTGACTTTTATGAGAAAGTTGTTTATAGGTTAAATAACTTGGGATGTTTTCCGAATTTTATTGAGAAAAAGCGGATTATTTCGAAATTATATTAAGAACTTGCGGGAAAGAAATTTGTTGTAATAATAGATCAAATTATTCGAAATATTTTTAAATATTAAGAGAATGTTGACTGCAAATGAAATAACTAGAAATGATTTTTTGTATTTCGTAAACAAAGTTCTGATTGCTTTCATATGTTGTCTCCATATACACCCCTTGCTACACAATATCTATGTATAATATTCTTACCATAATTATTCCTCTTATCAAGGAAGCACCTTACCTAAAAAATCACAAATGAAACGAGAAAATACAAGAAAAATAACAATCCAAGAAAAAAGGCGCTCTAAAACGGGTAGCCGAGTTACCATAAAGTTGGACAGGAAAGAAAAAATGTAATTAAAAATGAGACTATATTCCACATAAAAAAATCTAACAACAATATGAGCAAGAAGCAAACCTGCATACACACATACATATATTTAAAGCATAATTAAGAAACGGGCCGTAATCGGCTATGAAATATGGAAGTGAAAAACAAAGATCTTTAAAATACTAGGCGAGTAAACAGTATAGAAAAATGTAAAGAAAAGAAGAGGAAATTACAAGCACGGAAAAATGTATATAAAATGAGACGATATGCTAAAGAAATATAAAAAAATGACGTAGAACGATTAAGAATAATAAACACAACAATGTTAGTCGGTGCTTTTCGAATATTCATTGAGAATACCGACATTCAGTTGTAAATTGTTTTGAAATACATATGGATAATGTTAAACAAAAAAATAATGGCATCGTATATCCACACACAGGTTGGGGTTATTTACTGTATTGTTTTCGAATTTTTAATCAAATGTCGAATTGTTTAAAGTTAAGCTATCATTCAAAAGTTTGAAATAAGTATCAATATGAAATGTACTTTTAAACAGCGTATTGTAATGAGAGGAAACTCATATGTGTCTTCAATGCGTACCCAGAATATTCAACAATAAAACATAATAATGATGAAATCTTCCGTGGTTCGTAGTTCTGTTAGTCGTTCTGCGGTTGACTCCTCGCTCTAAAAAGTCAAATCGGTGTATGCCCTCTGTAAACCGAAATACTGGTTGTTGAGAAACGTAAACTTAGCGGTTGATAACCCCACTTAAGGCGGAATGGGGTGATGGGGAGTGATCTGTACCAATCCCTAAATAAATCCACGTTGGTCGAGATGAAGTTACGTAACGCCGGCTGAAAAGAGAACAAAAATGGACGCTGAATTGGTAATAGATGTTTTTCTTAAATCTTTTTTATTTGAAATAAACTGAAGAAAAATTGGAGCTGTGGCCCCAGTAGGGCCGTAATTCCAGTGGTTCCAAAATAAATATAAATATGTGTTGCTCGGTGTAATCATCAACCCCGAGATGAAGTCACGTTATTCCGGCTTGGTTAAAATACACTATACTGGTAGCAACGAAGCGTAAATCCAGTGACTGAACTCATAACATGATTTTCTCTGGCTAAACGGAGGCGAGGATGATTACACTCTCTGGTATTGGAAGCAGTGTACACACCTACTATAGAAGCCTGGGTGAAAAAAAAAGAATTGTTTCTGTCAGTTTCTCACGGTACACAGGGCATGGGAACATTGATCGCATACGGCTGTTTGTCATACTCTCTACGGAAAATTAAGTTATAATATATGATTACTCATAAATTTCAGAGTAGATAGGGAGCAATGCGGCACTATTTGTATTATCACTGGCCGTATGCTTCCCTATTGTCATAGCCCTGTGTGAATTGGTCGTCCGGCGCGATACATTGAAAAAGTTAACCATAATTCAATTTGTACGGTTCCATTTTCTTTTCGCTTCTGACAGTCATGCGGTAAGCACACATATTTTAAGTTCTTCGTAAATAAGAGGAGGGTGTATCCCCTTATTCTTTTAGCACTATTAAAAGAGTAGATTGGTAATTAGCTTAACGTCTGATATATTTAAATTTTTTTTGTATTTGATTTTTATAAATTTTAAAATATTAAGTTAAGATTACTCATACATATTACAACCTGTACTGAGCGTTGTTTTGTTCTGACTTAAGTGTCGAAGCGGTGCCAATATTAAGATGACAAAGAAGACCACCAGCATGAAACGTCATCCTGAGAGAGTGAAGGAGCCAGCCGCACCCGAATTCTCGGTATACCTTTACTCTTCAGTTTCAACTCTGACAAAAGAACATCTAAGCGACTGATCCTCATATTCTTAATCCTATTAATCAGACAATCGAGTCACAGTCTAGGCCCCTTTCACCACATTTGTTTTAACACTAAAGTGATTGGCTCATCTTGTTACAGTAATATTTGCTACATAGTTCAATACAAATAAAACAACATTGTCAGACACACTTTTTAATTCACTCATTCAATTCAGCATCTCTTGGCAGACGATGTTCTTTCATCTTTCGAATGTCTTTTTTTACATAATATTTCGCTAATTTCTTCATTAATGAACAGCCGCAGTACATTGAAATTAAACAGGGATCTTTTCTCACACGATTACAAAAATAACCATACATTATTATAAATTATTTTACAACGAAGCTAAAGGAAAAGAAGCTCAATATCTTGTCTGGAGTCGCCGGATTTGATTTTGTGACCAGACGTGTGTCTCCGACAGATCGCCAACTCCCAACGTTGTGTATCGTGGATTTTTCGTTCGACTATTCCTCTTATGATCGAATCATCATTTTCTCGCTGACAACTGTAAATAGTAAGATGCGTGTTGTGGTGTTCAACACGCTTTGTACACGTAGCAACACAAGAAAGACGAAAGAATCAAGGAGAGGGTCTGTCTTTAGAAATTACTGGAACCAACCACAGAGGCATGGAAATCACCTTACAAATAAAATAGTTTATATAAATCATCAACAGTCATTAAAACAATTGAAAAACATAAAACAGTGATAATTCTTTACTGTATATAAACGCTATCTCTACTGTTACATAACAATTCAATATCTGTGTGTGAGTTCGTTCTCCATATACTCCAGAATGGCTAGACAGATTTTCTAGATACTTGAAACAAAGGTACATTATCAATCTGGCAGTGTTATGGGAGAGTTTTTTTCATGGGAATATCTTTGATAAGAATCGATAGTCGATACTCGGTAAATTCGATGAAATATTGAACAGGCAATGTGACCAAGGTGAATAGATTATACAACTGAAAATAACGTGCATTCCGAAAGTGTTGTTACCACACAAGCAGAAAAACTCAGTATATAAGAGTAACAGTAGTCTATTTGATATGAAAGGGCGTATTGGAAATGAATGTTTTAAGCAGAATTGCAACGTAATATTGACTTTGTAATTTTAAACATACCTTCAAGCAATTATCATTACACAAGAAGAAACGCCAGGTATATAACATTAACAGTTGCTTATTTGATATGACAGGAGTGTTTTCGAAATATATGTTTATGTTTAGCACACAATTAGACCATGGTATTTATCTTTTGTAGTTTAGACTTTAATTCTTGCTGTTGTATATCAAAATAATTTTATAAAATAAACAGTAGTTTCTCTACAGTTCAATGTAGACTACAGCGTATTGTTGACTCCATCACTGCGAGGAAGCATTCGAAGCTTTCTCCCGCGCCAATTCGATAGGTACCCACCTATAGCAGGAAATCAATCGATATAAAAACGAAATGAGTGATTTCACCAGTTTCGACGACAATAAGAATATAAGAGTGTGAAATATTCGTTGGTCAGCATTCAATCCCGGGCAATATCGAATCTCCCTGCTAGGTTTTATAAGAAACTGTTGGCTATTAGTCTCAATGCTTAGTTGATTTTCTTTAAAATACAATAGTTCCATCCACTATGAATAGCGGAGTGGGTACTCTAAGCAGGAAATGCACATTTTACAGAATATCAAGGGTAGGCGTTTCTGCATATTATAGATGGGAATTGGATTTTCGTATTATTTAGATCAATTAGACTGCCATTTTCACAACGTTTCTGTCGATATAACCTCCAGCTTCCTTTAGTCGGATGTTGTCGAACTGTTTCTGTTACACTCGCTAGGACCCGTGGCGCAGTTATTAGAGTGCTTGGAAAAATCAATTATAAAAGTGATATTCTCCTGTAGATTGAAGGTTTCATTCTCAGTGTGGATGACGAAAAATGCAATTGCAAGTTGCTTAGGACCTGCATCCAATCATAGCTGAAGGACCGAGAGAATATTATCCCTATAAAATAAATGTTACAGTTTCGTTCAAAATTCCGTTCAAATTTCCAAGTTCAACAGAAACATTCCCAGGTTCGACAGAAACATTACTGGGTTAAACAAGATATACCTGCCGCAGTACATTCATCGCCGCATGAAGATGATGAATGTAGTCGCAAGGGAGGAGTTAACTTTTAAAATGACATTGGAACCGTTAGAACAACAAGGAATGTTATGGCTGGTATTCTGTTTTGAGAATCAACTGGATAGCATATATTTTCTATCAGCGATATTCTATTTTGAAATACGTGATCTGTCAAAAGAAACACAAGTCAATCTAGTCGACAATAAGCTGAGATGTGTCAAATTTCAATGAACTAGACATCAGGGCAAAAAGAATAGGTTTAAATGTTGACGATCAAGTACGAGGGGCGTGCAATAAGTAATGTCCCTGACCCATTTTCCACAGAAGTAGAGCAACGAAACTTTGATCAGTTATTAGTTTTTCCCGAGATATGAACCACCCAGAGTTGTGCATTTCTCCCATTGTTTGATGCAGTACTGGAGACGGTTTTTTAGAACACCTCAGGTTTGTCCTACAACAACGACTAGACTTCAGAAATGAAGGCTACATCATCTGGGAAACGCTTCCCTTTCAAAAACAACTTCATGGCTGGGAAGGAGCGAAAGTCAAAGGGTGCAAGGGCAGGAGTGTAGGAATGACGGGGTAGGATTTCATAACCACACGCCCCTACTTCTGATCTTTCGAGATGCGAGTTGTGGGCCGAAGCGTACTCCTGCAGGAGGAGAGTACCTTTGCCGATCTTACGCCGCCTCCTGATTTTGATATTTTTCCTTAAGTTCCTCCAAATTTAAGCATACTAGGCTCCTGTATTTGTGGTACCCTTGCCAGGAAATTTGTCATCACTACTCCGTCCTGGTCCCAGACGACTGTGAGCATGGTCTTGCCAGCGAAATGTTGCACCCTTGCCTTCTTTGGAGCTGGTGAGTCAAAGTGCTTCAACTGCATTGACTGGGCTTTAGTCTCTGGATCATAGGGGTGGACCCAGGGGATATCCTGTGTAATCAGTCTTTCGAAAAACTTAGACTCATCTTCTTGCCACATCTCCACATTCATCCCCGAGCACACGACGCGTTCTCGCTTCTGGAATGGTGTGAGCAACCTGAGAATCCATATGGCAACACCTTATGCATATGCTTAAAGTCATGAATGAAAGTTTCCACAGACCATGTAATAATTTTGACATCTTGGGCTAATTCGCCGATTTTCAAAAATGGCAGCCTGAACTTGACGGACAGATTCCTCATCAATGGCAGAAGGGGGCGACTAGGTCTGGGAGCTGTTCCGCAGACTTCCGGCCATGTTTAAATTCACGATGCCAGCGTATTACAAGGACATATGATGGGGTATTATCAGCATCAGTTTCTGGCATTTCATAAAAAAGTCTACTGTGGTGTGCGTCCTTTCAAATGTAAACACCGGACCCATGCACGACATTCAACAGACTCCATTTCATACCTGACTCAGTTCAAACACGTGTAAAACAGGAACCACAATTAGTTCAGTGGTGTAAATTAATACATAAGCTGTAGAGAAAAAAGTCATTGCACATGCCAGATTTCAGCTAGATCAGGAAACTGAAAGGTGCTCAGGGGCATTACTTCGTGCACGGTCCTCTTAAGCTATATAATTATACTAGAAGAATATCCATCTCAGAACAAGTAAAATAATGTATCCATACCGTTTTATACTTCTTTTGGTTTCATTTTATTCAGATGACATTCTCAAAAGTAAATGCTCCTCCCTCCCTGGGGCTAACACGTGAACTCTTTATGGAATACATATTCCAATGTGTTAAAATTATTTATTTCTCAAACACTGTTTAAGACGTTAAGATTTTTTTTCTGCCACAATTGACCATTTTCATACATTATAGTATAATTTCCGGTTTTTCTCTTTTTCACTAACTGAATTCCAGGACAAGATTTCGTCTTTTCTGAAGGAGTATTCAGCCTCGTGTTGCTACATGAGCTAACATCATTTGGAAAACGTGCAACATTCTTGTAAAATCCTGAGTGGGTTAGCCGTACATGGCAGAGATATTTGAGTTACAAATAACGTGAATTTGAATATTTACTCAGGGAAAAGTCTCTCCATGCCAAGCTGCTTTGACAAACCTGTGTGTAGAGAGACTTAAGAATAGAGTCTAGTAGGCATTCGATTCTCTCCAGAAGGAATTGTGTGCGCTTTGTAAAGATCATTCGAAACCTTATGTTATGATTTCAATTTTGATCGGGATATAATTTTAATTCTATAAAATGGCTTGACTTGAATAAATTTAATAAAGACAATAAAATGTAATCAAGTAAATGTGTATTAAGTTCATATTAAAATTAAATAAATTTAATGAGCGTAGAGTAGATATTAAAATTTAATGAATTTAATAGTCGATTAAACTTAAAAGTGATTTAAGTATGTATTCAAATTTTATAAGTTTTATACGTGCTTAATGGATAATAAAATTCAGATCATATTCATTAATTGGTGGCTAATGATTATGGATGAAATTGTAAATATATCTGATAAGTTTTAATATTTAAATGGGAGGTTGTAATTATATTTAACATCTAAAAAGCATTAAGATGCTAAAAATATTTGCAATTAATTTTTAATACCCATGGTAAACCATTCATAAAAATTGGAGTGATTTCTATTTTCACCGAAGGCTTCCACACCCTCTTTTGTAGTAAATTTAGTTAAATTAGATATAGCTCAAATTATCTATTTCTACGCCTGGTGACTATGCATATATAATGATGGGTTAATTAGTTTAGAATGAAATCATGTATATACATAGGTATAAACATATACACGCACTCAAACATATATATCTCCCTCTCTCTCTCTCTGTCTCTCTCTCTGTCTCGCTCTCTCTACATGCATACATATATATATATATATATATATATATATATATACAAGTTACCTTGTCTGTCAGCGCGAGGGACGGTATTTATTAAACTCCTATGTCTGTATTTCATCTGCAAACTTGATACTTGCTATACAGTGAATTTAGACATGTGAAACAATTTTCATTTGCCATTTAAGCAAGTAAAATAACTCCGAAGTGACTAAAATTAAAAATATGGAACTTGTCAGGCATAAGAAAAATAATTCTTTTCAACGCATGCGCAGATATACGTTTATAAGTTGAACGATGTAATTTCGAAGTATTATATGCAGGTGGACGTGAACAAGAGGAATTAATACATGTGTACCAATAAAATACCGTTTTAAGCGTATTTTACGACCTGTCCACCCCGGTCGGCCACTATAATACTTATATACGATAGTGTAATTAGGTATTCCGGAGCTGTTGATTCGAATTCAAACGCACATCCCCGCTTACATTTGTATCTATTGTCTGGCATATCTGAACGAACGGTAGAAGAGTAAATAATTTATTCTTTTTCAGATTGAGATTTGAATGAAAAAAACATTCAAGTGATGTTGCTCGTCTCAATCTTTTCTATAAATATTATTATCGCATGTGTTTTTCAGAATTATCCGATCTAAAAAAAAAGCGCCGATGAGTGCATGTAACTTCATTAGAAGTGAGGTAACCCGTGCGGGAATAGTGAATACCATAAAGAGGTAAACAATAAGCTCGGGAGAGACAAGATGACGTTCGAGATCTCGTGAGGGACGCAGAAAACATTCTAGAACATGTGGTGAAGTCACAACCGTAGGGATGTCAAAATCATTTGTACAGAACGGAAAAGGATTCGGATTCATTTCCTATGATTTGTCTTGTCTTTCTTAGCGACTGAAACTACATACAAAATGTATCGTTTCGTAGACATCGTTACATATGTATTCATTGCTTTCGTTTGTTTCAGCATGTTTAGCTCGATGATCTAAAGGTCTCCATTAATTAACCCTATGGATATCCTTATGTAATACAGTGCCCTATTCCAGTAACGTCTTTCCAAGAACCCTAGGCTTGTGGAACTGTATTTTTGCTTAATCTTTTTCTCTTATCTAAAACATGGGGTTTTGAAGACCAAAGCAAATATAGATCTCTTGTCTAATAGATAATACATTTTCGTTATTGGTATCTAATTTGGAGGTGACGTTGATCAAATTGTTACAGACACGTAATAGCCATCTTGGTTTCCAAAGTCCGAATCCTGCCCGTTTGACAGAAATCACTTTCACTTAGAATGTAGGAAACATTCAAGTGACCACGCCCGGAATCCACGATGATGTTCTAGAAATAATACTGACTAGAAAACCAATGTCAACACTAGAACTTTCGTATTCAGTCAATATAGTTATGATGTTAGCTCCCTAAATCAAATGATTGCACTCCCTTCATGGAACGATTTCAATTTTAAAAAAAATACTTTAAGTAGCCGTGATTTTTATTTTACTCGAAAAGTTTCTATCTATTACAATCACCCACTCTTACGCTTTGATTGACCCAGTGTCTTATTATATAGATGGTCCGCCTGTGTTTCCCTCCTTCTCTCTCTCTCCTTTTTCCCTCCTTCTCTTTCCCTCCTTTTTCTCCCTTTCCTTCTCATTTTTTCTCTATATCAAAATAATGAAAACTAACTATACCCACGGACGATTAAAATGTTCAAGTATAAACCATCGAAATATGTGGCAAATATTTAAATTATTTAATTCACAAAGAAGACAGATACACAGATAGATACACAGATTGATAGATAGATAGATAGATAGATAGAAATATAGATAAATAGATAGAGAAAGATAGGGATGGAGATCGTTTGCTCTTTGTCGCAAAGACAACAGGGTCTGGGCTAGTGTTAAGAAGGGCATTTTCCCTATTGGCTAAGGTACGGTTTTGGTTATGTGCAGTTTTCTAATGGTGTAAAAACGTACGGTTGCTAATGATGCCTTTATATGAGCATATCGATGAGATTTCGCTGGCATGCTTTGAAGCTAAGCGTACTCTTTCAGTAGGGCGATGGCTATTCAAATGTCAGGTTCCGAGTAAAATGTAATAAATCTGAGTCATGCCTTTAATCATATTAGCAACGTTGACAGCCGTAGAGTGACACTGGAAAGTTATCTATTTAATATCTCTTAAAGGTGAGCTTGACACCCAACCAACTTTCACAAGCAATTATATATATATATATATATATATATATATATATATATATATATATATATAATATATATATATATAATATATATAATATAAATATATATAATATATATATAATATATGATATATATATATAATATAAATATAAAATATATACATAATATAATATAATATATATATATATATATATATATATATATATATATATATATATATATATATATATATATATATATATCAACCACCATTTCTTCTTTTAACAACCATAATTCTAATAATAACCAAGGAACTTCTCTAACCACTTTAATTAAAAATTTAACTCTAACAGCACTCCCTTCTCAATCAAATGGACTATTATAAAAAAGTTAAGTCTCATACTCCAGGCTCTAAATCATGCCGCCTCTGCACAACTGAAGCTATAACTATAATTACTTCCCCTCAAAGTAACAATATAAAACATGTTAAAAATGAACTGATCTCTTTCTGTAAACATAAGTCCAAATTTAATTATGGCAATTTTGAAATTACATAGTTATTACTTTTACCCTTTATATAGATATAAATATTTTTCTTTAATTTTACCGTTTTTCGACATACTTCTTAATACTTTATAATTAATAATCTTTTATTTTTATCCTATATCTCTTCGTTGCATGGCCGGTTTTTTATCTGCATTTTCTCTTTTATTCTTTAAACTTTCCAATCTATCTAATATATCAATCTACTCACACTTTCATTTTACTATATGCATTTACTTACTTTGTTTTTTTCCTGAATTTGCAGACACCGGCCATCCTCTTCCCTTAAATAATTTTTATATTTTATTTTTGTTCTTATTTTATTTTATTCTATATTTTATATTTTATCTTTTATTATATTTTATTTTTTTATATTTTTCATTTATTCATTTATTCTTTATTTTCTATATATTTATTATTTATTTATTTTTATTTTCCTTTTACTGTCGTTTAACAATTCTGGCTGACATTTTTTTTAAGTGATGACCTGTATATTTCAGTTGCCCTATATTATTTATTCGCGCCTTTACCATTTCCTCTCTTGGTCATTTTGATTTTTGTTTCACTTTATTTTATATTTTATATTTAACTTCATCATCATTTTTTTCTCTTCTTTCTCTTCCCAGATCTTTCTTATTTATATTTATGTCTCGGAAGTAAAGTGAAAAGCACATCTTATTTTTTTTATTAATATTATTGGAATATTTTCGTTTTTTTTCCTTATACATATTTGTGAATTATTCCATGGATTTCTGCCTTTGGATTATTATGGACCATCTTCTTCCAATTACGGGATTTCCTTGGATTTTTCTTGTACAAATGTAAATGGTTTTAACTTTCTTGAAGTTTTACATTTGGATTTTACCGTCACTGGATTTTTTATCTTCCACTAGACTATCCATTCGTGTGTAATCACCTTTTTCTTTACCATATTCCCTCTGCTTAACTTTTGTTTGTTTTAAAGTAAGATCTTCAACTTACTTGTTGTTTCATCAAATACTTCTGCATGCAAAATCCGATCCCGCATTTTGCTAATTCCTACCCTCTGATGAGAAGGAAAGTATTTCTTCGAAACTCCGCGGATTAAGAACTATCCATTTATCTAGTGTTTCTTTTCAGATTATATATGTTTTTAACTAATTTCAAAGTGTTTTTTAACATATTTTATTAACTGTTTGCTCATATTATAAGCTCTATCTCCTATTTGGTTTCATCGAGCTTTTATATCTGGCTGAGATAATTTTATATATATCAATTCTTTAATATTTATAATTTACTTTAATTTAACAATCTTGGATCATTTTGGTAAAAAGAATAGTAACTTTAATTTTTATATCTCCAACATATTTGAAAATAATTTCTAACGAGGACGCTTCACAGAACGTCTGAAACCCGTAAAAACGAGTTCAATGATTTAAAAACATTATTACAATGATCCAAACATAATTCTCAATGAACAACTAAGACACGGAATAATAAAATAATGGTAAAAAATATACATTGTTGGTGACTCGCCCTTATGTAAATATACATCTTTCTTTCGTTGGAATTTCTTAACCCATTTTATATAAATGTATATATATATATATATATATATATATATATATATATATATATTTATATATATATATATATATATTTCTGTGGCTAACAAAAAACGAACCAATACTAAAATACCTATAAATGCATGTAAAATGTAATAAATCTCAGTCAAACCTTTTATCATATTACAACGTCGACAGCCGTAGAGTGACACTGGAAAGTTATTTTTTTAATATCTCTTTAAGGTGGGCTCCAAACTCAACCAAATTTCACAAGCCATGTTATATATGAATATACATATATATATATATATATATATATATATATATATATATAAATATATAATATATATAATATATATAATATATATATAATATATATGTATATATATAATATATATATATGTATATATATGTATATATATATACATATATGTTTTTATGGCAAAATAAAGGTGAGCTCGAAACCCAACAAACACTCACAAGCCATGTTATACATATACATATATATATATATATATATATTTATATATATAATATAAACATATAATATATATATTTATAATATATATAATATAATATATATATATATATGGCAAAAAAAGAAAAAAAAGCAACAACACAAAAATACCTATAAATGCATGCAAAATGTAATAAATATCAGTCAAGCCTTTACTCATATTAGCAGCGTAGACAGCCGTAGAGTGACACTGGAAAGTTGTATATTTAATATCTCTTAAAGGTGAGCTTGAAGCTCAACAAACTTTCACAAGGTATGTTGTATATATATATATATATATTTATATATATATACATATATATACATATATATACATATATAATATATATGCATATATATACATATATATGAATATATAATATATATATGTATGTATATATATATATATATATATATATGTATATATATATATATATATATATGTATATATATATATATATATATATATATATATATATATATATATATATATATATATATATATATATATAAGGCACCGCCAAAACTGCGGGGGGCAGTTAAGTACTTTTTGACGAACTGTCTTTTTAAAAATCAGGTAATTATCCAATCAAGACGAACTTTATAGCGATTATTAAGAGAAGAATACCCTTTATAACACTGTAATTTTTTTTCATAAACGAGACTTATATGTATATATTTTTTGCTCACAAAGCCGCCCTTGTTTTGAGGGGGTTCCAAATATGCTTAAAATAATCATCTGAAACTGAACAGAACATATTTTGTTGTTGTAAGTACTGAATTATAGATTAAAAAATTGTTTGCATACCTTATTTTGACGCCTGAATATCAGATCTTCGATTTTGTTTAATTATCTTGCTTTTGAGTTTTGATGTGTGAAATTCTGTGAATATGTTAAGTAAAATTATTAATTTAAGTTAAGCAAAACAACAAAAACAAAATGTTATATTCATACGAAAAAAGCCATTTTAAAATCTTTTATAAATAAATTAACAATTGTTTTTAGAGAGCCGAATAATGCATGACCATTATTAAACAGGGCATGCTTTGAAAAATCCATACAAAAACAATCGAAAAATATTGTGCGCTTTGTGTTAAAAATAGCATGATTTGTTCGATACCGTTTTAAAACGTTTGCCGCCTTTCGACTACGGTTGACCAAACGCGCTGAAATTTTTTCTTTATTCTGCTTTAAATTGCTAACCCTCATTTTGGGGAGCCTGGCCTCCACACACATACACATGAAAAAACAAACTCATACAAATGATCACATATCTGGTACGGCCAGCCTCAGCGTTAATAATACGTTGACATTTTGGCCACTGAAAAAAAAGTTTTTTGGGGCCTGTTTGGTCTTCCATAGTTTACTTTTTATCAAGTACAAACATAAACATTGTCTAGATCGACGCGAAGTAACTGGTTGCCTATATGAATAAGTGGAATGATTTTAAACCCAGGTACTTATATTATAATATTTTTGCATATTCTCATAGGAAATCACCATAAAGCTAAGTTAGATAACAAATAAATAAATTAATTATTTCATAAACCTATTTTTTTAAAAATATTTATGTACGTTTTTTGCGCAAGACAAAAAAATGTCAATTGTTAACTTATTGGGAAAATTTAACATTTAAAATTTAATTAAAAATAGTAGAAAAAGTTTTACATTATTCTGTTTTCTATATGATAAAATTGAGGGTTTTATCTTTCTGGAAAAAAAACGTTACTCAGAAATATGGATTTTAATAAATAATTTTAAAAAATAACAACAACTAGATTTTGCGGCCATTTTTGGCGGTTTCTAATATATATCTATATATATCTAATATATATAATATATATATATATATATCTAATATATGTATGTATATATTTCTATGGCAAAAAAGCAAAAGCAACAACACAAAAATGCTTATAAATTAATGTAAAATGTAATAAACTATTAATCATATTAGCAACGCCGAGAGCCGTAGACTGAAACTGGAAAGTTATCTATTTAATATCAATTAAAGGTGAGCTCGAAACCCAACCAACTTTCAGAAGCCATGTTATATATATATATATATATATATATATATATATATATATATATATAATATATATATAATATATATATATAATATAAATATATATATAATATTTATAATATATATGTATACTATACATATATATATATATATATATATTTCTATGGCAAAAATGAAAAAAGCAACAACACAAAAATATCTATAAATGCATGTAAAATGTAATAAATTTCAGTCAAGCCTTTAATCATATTAGCAACGTTGACAACCGTAGAGTGACACTGAAAATTATCTATTTAATATCTCTTAAATGTAAGCTCGAGACCCAACCAACTTTCAGAAGCCATGTTATATATATATATATATATATATATATATATATATATATATATATATATATAATATATATACATATATATATATAAGTGTGTGTTTTTATGGCAAAAAAGAAAAAAAGCAACAACAAAAGATACCTATAAATGCATGTAAATTTAATCATCTATGCAATTAGGAAATTGCAGGTATTAGTTTATAGATGCTCTTTATACCTAAATATTCTGAATTCTTATTCTTCTCATCACAAAAAGAGGGAGGTGCTTGGTTGCGAATAAGAAAGGTGATATTCAGTGATAGGTGCATACGGAAGAAAATGCTTGGATATCAAGGGTAGAGGGTAAACGTATAGAAGTAGTGAAGCTGGATAGCTGTTGTAATGAAAGCGCCACTAGCCAACATTTGGGTTATCAAGTATTTGATAAAAAGGGGATTTCGGATTTTGTCATGATATGTTAGGGGGTATTATTTTAGTATGCTTGGCATATTCGGCTATATATTATCATATTCCAGAAAAATAGAGAACGAAACAAGTCCAACAGAAAAGATGGCATAAAGAAAAAAATAGACACAAGGCATAGATATAAACTATTGACATATATATATATATATATATATATATATATATATAACAAAACGGGAAAAACATAACCATGGCATGGATTGTTTACAAGAAAGCATACAAAAGAATCCCACGAGAATGGATAGTTCAATTACTAAGAATGTACAACATATTCGACAAATTATTAACATTATTGAGAAAAGAAATGGAATCTTTGAGATTGAGACTGGCAGCTGGAGGACATAATTTAATTGACTTTAAGAATGCACATAAATACATTTCCAGGAGACTTCACTATCACCACTTCTGTTTATCATATTAATGAGGCCACATAAATACATACATAGGAAATATAATGCTGGAGTCAAATTTACATACCTAAAGCAAAGACTAAACAACTTCAAACATTTATTGATGGCTTGAATCTGTTTGCTCAGTAATACGGAACTCATCAATTGATAAATGTTCAGCCAGGATATTGGAATGCAATTTGGAATGGAAGGTGCGCGTTACTAGAAATGATTAACAAAAATAGAAACATCAGAAGGTATGGAACTCCCCAACCCAAGAAAAGATAAGAATGCCCAGTAAAAAGGACACTTAGAAATATCTAGATGTGGTGAAATTAGACACCATTAAATCTAAAGACATGAAAGCAAATGTTTGGAAAAGAGTACCTTTACAGACCAAGGAGACGGTTAGAAAGAATGATTTACATTTAAAATTTAATTAAGGAATAAACACCTTGGTAAAATCACTAATAAGGAAGTCTGGGGCATTAATATAATCGACTGGTATATGTAGAAACCCGAAACTGAGAATGTGAAATTAAAATACGGTACTGATCGACTCTATGTGAAAAGGAGCGAAAGAAAGAAGGGACCTATAAACGTAAAAGACTGTGTAGAAAGCACAAAAAAGACCTGAAAAAGTGCATAAGTTAGAACACAAAAAGCGTGCCCATCGCAGCGAAAGACATAACCTAGAACAACAATAAAGAAACAGTGAATTCGCAAACAAATAGACAAGAAAAGAAAAATGGGATAGGGATTAGATATATGGACGATTTACCAAAATAACAAAAGAAGAGAAACATGAAAGTACCTAGATATGGCCAAAGAAAAGGATACATTAACAGAGAAACAGAATCCCTACGTAGACTGCAGGGAACAACACGATTAAAATCAACCGCATGTATGCTAATATAGATAAAACACAAGAACGTAGAAACTGTGGACTCTGCATGTAGAGGGAAGAAACATTAAAACACATAATGAATGCAGCACACTATCCTTAAAGGAATATAAAGACAAGAACGACTACATGGCGACGGCAGTACATGGAGGATTCTGCCGACGATTACATCAACAAAATACTGATAAATCGTTCAAAAAAACCAGAGACAGAGGAAGGGAAAGAAAACCAAAAAATTCCTTCTGACATGAAGATAAAACAGATAAACCCCATAGTAAAAATACCAGACATAAAAATAATAAAGAAAGAAAATTAGCCTAAAGTATTAATTTTGTTATCCCAGTCGCCTACAGGGTGAAGATCAAATAGTCAGATATAAATGAAATAGCCTGCCATAGAATTTAAAAGTATATCAAACCTGAAGAAAATCAATATAATGCCAATAATTGTAGAATCACCAGGAACACTCCCAATAAACATTGAAAAATAAATAATAAAAACAAATACTACAGCAAATATAAAACGGTAAAGATGAACTAAATGTATTAGTGGTTGTTGTAATAATACAAACAGGATAAAATATCAAACAATAATAATATTAAAAATAAAAGAATACAGCAAAAAAATAATAATAGAAAATAAAATATGAAAGACAAAGTATAAATTTGCAAATGAAAATAATAGGAGAGAAAGGTAGGGATGGCTCATGGAGACAGAGACGAGATAGAGTAAAATATATGAAGGAATACAGGGTTGCGCTATGGGGAGAAAGATAACAAAAAAGTAAGAGAATGACAATGATTATAGAAAAGGAAGCACTATACAAGGTGTCCCAATAAAATGTATAATCTCTTTGAATGTCCATAAAACCAACATTTATTATGAGAAAGAAAAGTATTATACATCAAAATACCGTGAACAAATATGGAAACCAGCTAATTATTGAAAGTGTTTAAATTATTGACCATTTTCTTCCATGAACAGCTGACAACGCTAACTAATTTGAGTGAAAACGTTCCTCTTCAGTGCAAGTGGTATATTAACAGATATTATTTCCATGGTTGATTTCAACTCCTTCATTATAGCTCGTTTTGTGATAGGATCCCAATGTTTTACATGCACCATCGAGGTATGGGTATAAATATGGCGATCGTGGGCATTGCTAGATACGTCCACTTCGTCCTTACTACTTATTACAGGTGACTATCAAGATAGGCACTTATATCATCATGATAATGGTAAAGTTCACCATCCTGCTGGAAGTGCTATTCTTTATTCCTAAACAACCCTTGGGAACGTAGTATAGCATACTCAATTAACAAATTAAGATACCGTAAAGAGTGTATACATTTCTTTGTAACACCGTGTATATAGAGATAAGGCAGGAGTTATATAAACGAAAAATAATATTATTGAATGGATGATTAAATTCATAGACATTTTTATATACTTTTGTATAGTCGTCTTTTTCTCTTTTTTTCTTTTTTTATCTTAACTTAAACTTTAGTGTTGGACTTTGTATTATCCGAATAAGTCTCCATTGAAAATAATTCTCCTAATCCTTCTCAGTCCTCCGCTTATATTTATATATGTGTATACATGATGATTGAAACGTCTAGTCAGACGAGTGCCACTCCGTCAGTCACTGAAAGTCCATAAGCCCGGAGAACATTTTTTTTTCTTTTATTGCTGCCAGCGAATTCACACGCTCAAGCAGATATGATATTGAAGACGTTCCTTGGTCTACATATATATATA
Organism: Euprymna scolopes; assembly: GCF_053919585.1. NCBI lineage: Eukaryota > Metazoa > Mollusca > Cephalopoda > Sepiida > Sepiolidae > Euprymna > Euprymna scolopes. The sequence goes on along the minus strand of NC_136513.1, from coordinate 16,013,644 downwards.
TATATATATATATATACACACATATACACATACATACCCATACACATACACACATGCGCACATTCATAGATACATACATACACAATGCATATAGCACATACATACAAACATATACATGCACATGTGCATCCACATATACACACATATGCATACACGTATATGAAATATATACAAACTCATACACACATATACATACATATTGACATCCATATACGTACACATGTATGCACATATACATGCACATAACGTTACCTAGATATACCTACACATACATATATATGCACTTATACGCATACACATATACGCATATATACATATACATATGCATACATACACATATATATATATATATACGTATATACACATAAACATATATACACAAAAATAAATAAATAAATAAAAATATATACACATACATATATGCATACATATACAAATAGATATACATACACATACATACACTAGTACATATATTAACTTACATACATACATACACATATGCATATATAGAATGATGGAAGATATATTATTACATGCTTTCAACATTTCAGGGCTACGCGCGTGAGTTTTAGCTTTGCACGACATCTAAGTCTCTCTCTCGATTCAAAATGTTGAGATCTAGGAACAAGCATGAGAAACATAGCCAGCAACAATTTTATTGCAGACCGGTTTAATGCAGGTACTGGTCTCTCGCTTTTTGTCTTTTTTTTTTGTTGTGTTTTTTTAAATCAGAGATTTGCTTCACCCAATGGGATTGCCTGCCCAAGGCTTTTGGGAGTCATCTCGACGCCACACACACATTGAAATAAACATACACACGTACACATAAACGCATGCATACAAACAGATGCACGAAATTATACGTCCGCAAGAACACACACGAACGCACGTGACAACATGCACATACATGCATACATACACGCATGCACATACATATGCACATACACGTGCACATACACGTACATGTAGAATATACATGAAGGGCATTCATGATGACGATGATTATGGTTGTTACGAATAGGTGAATTCAACATGAATAAAAGAGTAAAACACTCCGATATACACAGCACATGGAATAGAGAGACGTTCGCTTCGGCGCTAGAAGAGCTTTTAAATTGAAGATGCGTTCATAACGCCACAAATCCTTCACACGACGATGATGATGGCTGTTACGAAATCAACAGGAATAAGAGAGTAAAACAAAACTCTCTCTTATTGCACCTGTTACATACATACATACATACATACATACATACGTGCGTACATACATGCATAAAAACTATATACAGATTGTAGGGTGAATACATGGATTGATCAACGTTTTGATATTTCCAGTCGTCATCAGGATTTTTGAGGCCTTAAGAAAGCATGTCAATATCAAAATTACAACTTTTATATAATTGTATTTATGATTAAGCTCTACGACGTGTTAAGCACTTTTGGAAAGACATTGTTTTTTTAGTTCATGATAAAAATATACTTGATATATATATATATATATATATATATATATATATATATATATATATATATATATATATATAATAGATGTTTGGGTTGTTTAAAGTACAGAATAGCACATTTTTCATGAAGGCATAATCTACATTGATGGTCTAGGTCCCTACACATGTTAGCTTGTCTTATTTTCCATTTGACTACCGGCGAATGTCCGCTTTCCTTGAGTTCCAAGTATTTATTCGCTAGTGTTGTTTTTATACGGTGTATTTTTATTGTTGAATGAACTTTTGTGGTCATAGTATCGAATTTTGAAATCTAAGGATATCATACCTACGTAATATTTCTTGTTATTCGGGTTTTCTTTCGCAAATATTGTGGGCTGGTAAACTACGCTTTTGGTTAGACATTTATTTTGAAGTGGGCAAAGTGGGCGGTGTCTACAGTTGCATTTATCTTGTACGTTATTAGTATTTTTATTTATAGTATGGTAGTTCTTATCCGGGGTTATATATATAAATTAACATTAAAAACAAATTACACAAAAAAAAACACTAACCTAGATTTAAAACCGATCAAGAAACTTAATACCCAGGATAAATAGAGCGTACACAAGTTAACCAGAGGCCAAATAGGCCTTTGTCCGATAAATGCATGCTCATTGGCTGATAGGAAAGGCGGGGTGGATACTAGAAAGCTGATTGGCTAACTAAAATTTCAATAGAAGATGCGAATATAAAAACGACAAACAACCACAGAATTCGCTCATAAGCCTGAAGACTCCTAGAAGGGATGAAACGCAGATTATTCAGTGTATCTTAATCGCCATATACATGTTATAACTTACTAACTAGCTCTACCTACGTATTGAGCATTTTGAAGTAAATACTTAAAGTTTACGCATAAATCTATACTTTCGTATATTAACTCTATGTGAGTAAATTAAGTACTTATATATATATATATATATATATATATATATATATATATATATATATATATATATATATATATATATATATATATATATATATATAAGTACTTAATTCCCCCGCCGTCTTTTTACACGCGTTACGTCGATGATACTTTTGCCTGTTTCTCTTCACATGACGACTCTGTAATTTTTTTGATTTCTTAAACAGCTTACATCCAGCTCTCCAATTCACTATGGAATGCGAAGTCGATCATTCCTTACCCTTTTTAGATGGCATGGTCTCCAAAGATTATACGAAGTGTTGCTTTGAGACTAATATCTACAAAAAACCCACCTTTACAGCCCTTTACATTAAGTGGAACTCTTTTACTCCACTTAGATCAATCTCATTAAAGCCCTTACCCACCGTGCACTTATGATTTGCTCGACCTCTAAGTTAGATGCCGAATTAGAAAACTACTTAATATCTTTCTTGATAATGCCTACCTCCGACATATTGTTAGTAAGATAATTTCTAACAAGGTCGGGGACTTTAATACTAATAGATTCATAGGCCCTTCCCGGTGTCCGATTTACTTAAAGTTGCCATGGTTGCGTTAAGCAGGTGAAAACAGCATCAAAACGATTGTTCACCAGACCCATAATTGTTTCTCCGCCACTTTATTCCGCCCTGTTGTATCCACTCGGAAATTATTTTTTTCCTTTCAGAAAGATCTCGTTCCCACCATTCAAAGTAGTCTTGTCGTCTATAAATTTCAGTGTCAGTGTGGATCTGACTACGTGGGCAGAAGGAGCCACAGATTGGAGGTCAGAATTTCCCAACACGTCACTTTATATATACGACAGGCTAGGTTAGACTCCTCTGCACGATCACATGTTCCTGCTACCACGATCGGTGATCACCTGACCAGTTCAAATAAATGTGCAAGTGAGTACACACCGAAGTGGTTCTCTATTTTGCACAAGGCTAGGTCTGGTCAACATCTCGGATTCTTTAAGGCCCTTACAATAAACTGTTGCAGACCTGTTCTTTGCAAACAGATGGACCACATGCGTTCGTTGAACGTTTTTAACCAGGTGCCACCAGGTTAATTTCTACACGGTGTTTTTCTCCCCCCCCCCTCATAGAAAGTACTTCATGCCAACATTACTTCAATCCGACATTTACTTCTGAAGACAGTCGGCGGAAAGTTCTTCAAGTTTCTTCACCTTCCACCTTTTCTTTTTTCTTTCTCCCCCTTTTGGTCGATCTTCTTCCTTTTCAATGTATTTTCCTTACTTTTAGTCGATCCTGTGTCTTTTTACATTATAGTCGATCTTTTTTTATAAGGTTTAAAAAAAAAAGAAATAAATCCCCACTTCGCTTTTAAACTATTACACTTCTGTTGCACTTCGAATTTACTATCATACCTCCGGGGACGTTACAACACTGAACATTTAAAACAGATCAACTCGCTTATTAAGCTCAGAGGAAAACAAAATTTTACCAAGTGTAAGATTAATTTCTTCCGCCAATGTGATTGTAAATATGTGGGTCCCGGTTATATTGGCAGAAGAATAATGAAGATCAAATGTGGTAATTCTTTGCACGTCCAGCGTGCTTTTCTAAGGGACGAAATTGTGTTTTTTCACAATAATCTTGGATACCTCCGTTCTAAATTTCTATCTTTATGGTCTGTCGTTTGGAAACATCTACATTTTTATGACAAATTGCGTTTCCCTAGATTCCTCTCTAATGGTGATATTTATACTATTAATCGTTTTACTTTAATATATATATATATATATATATATATATATATATATATATATATATATATAGTCTTTGAGGTTTTCAACCTTAAAACTATACAAAAAATATTTTTTTATCATTCGTTAGAAAACTATCTAGTCAGTATGTTATTTAATATATATATATATATATATATATATATATATATAGATAGATAGATAGATAGATAGAGAGAGAGAGAGAGAGAGAGAGAGAGAGAGAGAGAGATATTGTTATATAGCACGATGCGTTTCTGTTTAATGGTGTTTTTTTTGTAATTTTTTTAGTTTTTCTTTTTTGAATTTTTGTAGGAAATTTCCGTCGTCGTCTTCGTCCATCTGTGACAATCGTTTTGCTAGTACTTTCAACTGCTTTTCTGCAATCGTGATCAGGCCGTTTTTAGTAAAATCTAGATGTTTTATGCGCTTCAGTTTCCATTACATTTAAATTACTTAAAAATGCAGCGTCTTGTTTGTAAAAAAAAATATTTGTACCGGATACGAACGTTTTTAAAGGAAATGCACAACGGTATAAAATTTGATCTAAACATGGTATGGAATGTACAGTTTTATTTAATTTATATATATATATATGTCTCGGAAGTAGAGTGAAAAGCCCATCTTATTTTTCTTTTATTAATATTATTTTTTTCCTTGTACACATGTTTGTGAATTATTCAATGGATTTCTTCCTTTGGATTATTACGGACCATCTTCTTCCAATTACGGGATTTCTTTGGATTTTACTTGTACAAATGGAAATTCTTTTAACTTTCTTGAAGTTTTACATTTGGATTTTACCGTCACTGGATTTTTTATCTTCCACCAGACTATTCATTCATGTGTAATCACCTTTTGCTTTACCATATTCCCTCTGCTGTACTTATTTTGTTTTCAAGTAAAATCATTGACTTACTTGTTGTTTCATCAAATTCTTCTGCATGCAAAATCCGATCCCGCATTTTGCTAATTGTTTACCCTCTGTTGAGAAGGAGAGTATTTCTTCCAAAGTCCGCGGATTAAGGACTATCGATTTATCTATTGTTTCCCTTTCAGATTAAATATGTTTTTAACTGATTTAAAAGTGTTTTTTAACATATTTTATTAGCTGTTTGCTCATATATATATATATATATATATATATATATATATATATATATATATAAGTATATGTGAACATACGCACAAACACGCATACACAGACAAACCCCCACATGTATGATTACGTACCTAGGCACTTTAAATATTATGACTGTTTTCAAAATACACGTTGTTAATTTTTTGCTGTTTACCTCATATATATATATATATATATATATATATATATATATATATATATATATATATATATATATATATATATATATATATATAGGCTTCCAGTAATTTTTGTCTTTATACATTCGGATACATATAAATTGGTTGCATGTTTCAACCAAGATTATTCATAAATTGAGAATGTGGGTAGCCATCGAATTTTTGATGTTGGCAAATCGTTCTCTCTCTGAAAAGTGTATGGTTAATCACCTTCACATTGTGTTTATTCATTTACTTTTTTGATTTGTATAATTTGTAGAAGGTCTTCGGAAGATTTTACACTGTACTTGCTTTGTAATAAGGAGTTAGGAGATCATTGGTTGTTTATATATAAAAGTTTTTTTTTTACTTGTGACTAACAAGGCGGGAGGGGACCTCGGTTTGTGGGTTTTCACATTGCCATATATGTATCCGTGTGTAAAATAATCAATTATTTTAGGAAGTTTTTGATTGTCTGTTATAGCATTGTTCGCAGCAATGAGTTTATTAACTTGAGTTTATACATTGTATACGTATTATTTGCGTAAAGTTTAAGAAGTAAACTAGATACATGTAAAGGTTGATTAAAAAGTGTCCAACGAAAGTATATATTTGTTCGAAGTGGCTATGTTTATGAGTAATAACACAATAAGTCGTAATACTGAAGAAGTGGTCGTGATTGAAGTTCTTTTTATTATATTTTCACCCTAAACAAGGCACAGTGTAACTTTGATATAGGGGGTTACTATCTGGGATATAATTTGCAGGAATACTTTTTAAGGAGTTGAATAGCAAGATGCCTGTTTACATTACACTTGATCGTCTGCATGTCAGTACAGTTCGGGAAGCATGTCCTCGGCATGGAATTTTAAAGTCTAGAAATTCTGGGGAAGAAAATTTAAAGTAGAAAGATTTTTGACATTTTTAAGCGTGAGCCTTTCGACGTACCTTTGCATATATTTTCCAAGAGGCTCTACCAGTCCAAATTTATGGTTAAACCTGCCAATCATATTATTTTAAAAATAGAACTCGCATGCACTCATATCGTTAAGATCACACACTTTACAGTTGTATTATAATATCAAATAGTACAACAATTTAACCTAGTATATATTTAAGATAGTATAAATGTAAAAAATGTTTTTTAACGTGCGTTGTTTCAAAGCAAAAATACGTTCTCACAACAAGCAGAAACAACATGGATCCGAATAAAATTCTCGGCGTTACTAAATTATGAGGAAAGATTCATAATTCATGTAATAAATATGAAATTATTTATGCTTTACAGTAAAATAATGGGAATGAACTAAACGAAGAGTTCTCTTTACAATTGTCTTCTTCTTTATTGAGTGAACCATTATCGTATTAGGAAATTATTTGATGATAACGTTTAGAACACTCATAAAATTATGATTTTTATTTGAACTTTATAACATTTGAAATACATATACACTCTCCACTATTATAGAAAATTCACTTTGTGTGTGATTTCCTTCCTTATCGGTTCCGAAACGGCTAAGTATATATTTTGCTAATTTCACATAATTGACATTTATACATTGTGTACTTAGATATGTTTAATTACCGAAATTTATCCGATAGGTATCGAAAATCGAAAAGAATCTGATCTTAAATATAGTCTTTCTTCTTTTATAATAAGGAACATCTTTTCATTACGGTGTAATTTTGATGGCGTAACCCAAGATATCCCATGTAAACAAATTATTTTGATCTCTGAGAAAAAAAAAGGATTATTTTCAAGATAAAGTCCAAATATCAGCTGACGTGATATTGTAAGTACACACAGACGGCATGTGAGAAACGACATTTTCATGATTATTTTCTATGTTATTTTATTTTATTTATTTATTTATTTAAATTACGAATATGTTAACCGGGAAAATTATTCCTCGGAATATATAATATTCAATTGAGGATTGATTCCATAATACTATCTACACAATCTGTCTGGATTAAAATATCAAGTTACAGCGTATTCTACAGAACGGGCACCTAGTATCTAGCAAGGGTTTAACGTCTGATTATAAAATAAGAGTTTAATTTAAATTTAAAAACGTTTATATTATTCAGATCACCATCATCTACGATTAGTTCTGTTTCTTTTATGTTGGCTTGACTGTGTATAATTACATGTGCGTGTGAGGCAGCATACGAAGGGCGTGCAATAAATAATGCTCATGACCCACTTTCAATTGTGTGATCTAGCTGAAATTAGGCATGTGCAATGATTTTTATCTCTACATGTTATATGGCAAGTTACAGCACTGAACTAATTGTGGTTTCTGTTTTACAGGTGTTTGAACAGAATCAGGTGCGAAATGGAGCCGGTTGAATGTTGAGCAGTTATCCGGTTTTTGTAGTTGAAATGATGCCCACCACAGGAGACTTTTGATGAAATTAAAAATACTGATGGTGATAATGCCCCATCATATGACTTTGTAAAACGCTAGCATCGTGAATTAAAACATGACAAGAAGTCTATGGAAACAGCTCCCAGACTTGGTCGCCCCCCTTCTGCCATTGATGAGGCATCACTCCCTCAAGTTGAGGCTGCCATTTGGGAAAATCGGCGCATTACTATTCGCCAAATAGCCCAAAATGTCAAGATTAGTACTGGGTCTGTGGAACTAGTATTCATGACCATTTGCATATGCATAAGGTGTCTGCCAGATGGATTCCCAAGTTGCTCACACCATTCCAGAAGCGAGAACGCATCGCGTGCTCGTGGATTAATTTTAAATGTGCCAAGAAGATGAGTCAAAGTGTTTTCAAAAGACTGATTACATCAGATGAAAAATGGGTCCATCACCATGATCCAGAGACCAAAGCCCAGTTAATACAGTGGAAGCACTTGTACTCACCACCTCCAAAGAAAGCAGGGGTGCAGTCATTCGCTTGCAAGGTCATGCTCACAGTCTTCTGTGACCAGGACGGAGTAGTGATGCCATATTTCCTGGCAAAGGGTACCACAATTACAGGAGAAAATTATGCTTCACTTTTGAGGAAATAAAGGGAAGCTCTCAAAATCAAATAGCGGGGCAAGATCAGCAAAGGTACCCTCCTCCTGCAAGACAAACTCCCATATCGCCGGATCAGAAGCAGGGGCGTGTGGTTATGAAATAACCCCAACCCTTCCTACTCCCCTGACCTTTCACCCTCTGACTTTTACCTCTTCCCAGCCATGAAGTTGGTTTTGAAAGGAAAGCGTTTCCCAGTTGATGCAGCCTTAATTTCTGAAGTCACGTCGTGGTTGGAGAATCAACCCAGGGTGCTCTACAAAAACGGTATCCAGAGCTGCATCCAAGGATGGGAGAAATGCATAACTCTGGGTGATACCTATGTAGAGAAAGACTAATAACTGTGTCAAGTTTCCTTGCACTACTGCAATGGGAAATGGGTCAGGGGCATTATTTATTGCACGGCCCTCGTGTGCCTGCAATATAATACAATATTATAGAGTATAGAGAGTTCATATATACATATATATGTATAGAGAGTACATATTTGTAACGTTTTTTCAAATCTTTCACTCTCTCGCTGTTTTTATTATAGCATATGTATTGGAATAATAATACAATCACACGTATGTGAATATATATATATATATATATATATATATATATATGCATATTTAATATTACACATATAATCTTTTCCTCCTCCTTCCTCACGTCCACTATGTACATATCTATCTATCTATCTATCTATCTCTTTCTATATATATTTATATATATATATATATATATATATATATGTATATTAATATATCTGTCTTTCTATCAATCTATCTATCTATCTATCTATCAATCTCTATATATATATATATGGGGGGTGCGTGTGTGTGGGTGGGGGGTGGTCGCGCTCGCGTGTGGGTGTTTTTGTTTTTGTGGGTGAGTGTGAATATAAAGCAAGAAGCAGTGCCTTCATTATAAAAAAAAATGCCCCTCCTGTTTATTTTGTGTTTTCTTACCTGCTTATATTCACCAAAGATCACTCATCCCACATTCTCTCTTTCTGCTTGAAATCTGTAAAATTTTCTTTTGCAGGAATCCAACATTTTAATGAAAGAACTGGCTAACTTATTTTAATACGATTTCATTCCAATACAAAAAGAAAGCTAAAAGACACCTCTATAAAACCAGAAACTAATTATCGGCATTCAGACGTTCGAACGGCCCTTTTCTACGCTACAATGAAAGCGAATGAAAACATCTTTGAGAGCACAAATGTTCTCTTGCCTCTTATCAAAGAACGAGGAGGAGGAGGAGAGGATTATGATTTAAAGATACACTCGTTCGAAAAAAGAGAAGGTTTTCTGTATTAATCAGTCGCATTTCATTTTATCTCTCGTAGTACTATTATTGAAACGAATAGCCGATATACATGTAATTGAACGCATAGCCAAATAACATGTGATAGGCTCAAAAGTAATTTTTTACTGATGCCATAATATCGGATTTTTAAATTGTTAAAATAATAAGGTAACTTCTTCTTCTTCTTCTTATTATTATTATTATTAATAATAATAATAATAATAATAATAATAATAATAATAATAATAATAATAATAATAATAATAATAATCTTAGTCATCTAAATTAAGACAATTATTAAATAACGTGTACGGAGTATGTGTGCGTGTTTTTCGCATCTACGTAACGTATTAACTACATGTTAAATTACTTGTCCATACGTCTAGTGACACAAAAAAATACTTTGTAGTTCTTATTATGAATTTATTTAATAATGTTTTGTTATATTCTATTAGTTTTAATATTATTTTCTTTGATATTTTGTGATCATTTAAGCATTAGTTTTGCTACGACTATTTATATTACTTTTATCTTTGTATTACTGGTATATCTTAGTTATTGTTAGTATCTAAATATTATTTTACTTGTCCGTAAGACCAGTGCCACAGCAATCATCATCATCGCAACATTACTTACTGAGAAGCAAATTAACCTACTTTATAGCCGTTCACTATCAGTTTAAAACCATTAAAACCATTTCATCTCCAAAATGTTAGAACATACATGGATGTCTGTTTACGATTTCATATTGACTATATGATTATAGATTTAAGAAACGCCATGTTGAGAGAAGACTGTAAGTTTTTAATTAAAATAAAAAAATGTTCAAGTGAATTGACAGCCGTAACATTATAATTTATATTAAAAACTATTCAGAAAAATGCTAAATAAGGTGCTGTGTTGAAGTTTCATTCAAAACATCAAAACTTCTCAAATCAATTCTATTTAGATTTAAAAGGTTAACACAGTATGTGCTAAAATTGTCTTAAATTCGTTGATTTTTTTTTTAAATTATTGATTTTATTTATCATGTCTTTTAAATTTTTTATACCTACCATGGAATTTCCACGGGTTCTACTAGTTTTTCATACTACTACTACTACTACTACTACTACTACTACTACTCGTTTCTTAGAATATATTTTGATCTATACTATTTCTCTTCATCTGTCTCTCATTCTGTCTGTTTCAATTTTTCTCGGAATCTACTCACTCGATATGAGTCAGATTTTATATGGAACTTTGTTATAAATGAAACCACCGATATATGTGCAGACTTAGAATGCACAGCTAGGGAGTAACAGGGAATAATTACAACATTACCACATCTACTGCTGAAGTTTCCGTTAAAACTACTTGTTTGATCTGACTGAAATGTTATGTGGACCTTTGTAATGATAATGTGCGACGAAGTAAAAATTATGGTGTCTTTCTCCACACAGTTAATTATTCATTTGGATTGATAGGGAGTTGTCGCCATAATGCCATATTTACACTGACTTTTTCTCTAAAACTACTGCGCGGATCTGGCTTACTTTTTTTATGAACCATTTTTATAATAAGGTATTACGTACAAAGTATTATAATAATGTTCGATGCGCAGTTAGTGATTGATTGATTATAATGTCTAGTATTTCATGCAAAATTTGCACAAATTTAAGCATATTAAACTTTAAATTTAGCATGCACTACTTACAGTAGAACTCCGGGATACGGTATTAAATATTAGTAACAAAATACAGTACAGTGTATAATACACAGGCATATAATAAAATAAATAACACTGTAAGGTGGGGCGAATGCATAACCAGCGTCGAAACAATATCGTATTCCACATCGTAACATGAAAAAAAAAAACGTAAGTTTATGACATCGTACCCCGGGGTATTACTGTATTCTAAGTAAGCTGGCTATAGCTTTCTTTTGTTCGGTTTTAAAGGGAGCTTAAGTCTAGTAGCTTACTAATAATAAAATACGCGCCATTAAAAATAATAATAAATCCATAATTTATCAGATAAAATACCATTAAATATTTTCTAACGTTTTACCGACGATTATGTTAACGCCTGACTTCTTCATATTTTCTATTTTGGACTTGTTATATATATTGTTTTTTTTTTTGTTTGTTTGTTTTTTGTTTTTTTTCAATTTTTACTTTCAGAATTCATAAATAATTAGTTACAATTTGTATTACTTAGATCATTCCAAATTGGATGTGTTATTTTCTACAACGTCCCGGCGGATGTAACCGTCGATCTTCTTCAGATGCATCTTCTAAAACACGGGAATCTTTAAATCTAACGATGGGGTCTGCACTTAATTTCGAATAGAACATCTTTTTTAATCCACAGGACTAATATGTTCTTGTTCCGTCAGCAAACACCGGGTAGAATTTTAAGTCATTCGAAAGTTTATTCCTGGCATCGTTTGCACCATGGAGTGAATCTTCAAACTCCAAAAGTGTCCCACATAGTATTGAATTTGTATCAGTATTTTATTCGGTACATCACTGGTCCTGGAGTACACATCGTAAGATGTGGAGTTAAGCAGATATACCGTCCGACTTAAAAGCATATACTTAGTGAAATTCGAGAAAGATAGAATCCAAAACAACCTGTGAAAGAACCATCAATTAGAAACCGAAATCTCCAACGAGCTTGCTTCAATTCCTGGTAAAAAATATCATGGACTGATGACAAAACCTGCATCCAAGAACATCCGGATATATATTGTAAGAAAGAATTCAATGCGGTTAAATCTCAACAAACCAGAAAATCAGTACCGATGCATATTGTGAACAAGACGTGCCTTAGCTTTCGCTCGGTTTTGGCCGGAACCTGACGTCAACAGCCGAATTATAACGAGCGTCACCGATAAAATCATAATAATACTATATAAAGAAAATAGCAAAATGTATAAATTTAAAATGTACAAACCTAAAACAAAAAAAGTAAATCTTCTATATATATAAAAGGGAAAATGTGAGTGTGTGTTTGTATGTCTGCTAAAAATTTTGACAGACACAACAAAAATTAACAAACTTGGTATCATATGAAAGCCCCACCCTTTGGATGGCATATATCGAAAAATTAGCCCAAAAGGACCCTCAGCAGTGGGTCAGCTGATCGATTTTCTGCAGGGGGGCCCCCAAAAAAGTGACATTTAAATGATATTTATACGTAATTTATTAAACGCTGAGTCATGTCACGTAACCCTGACGCAAGCAAGCTGTAATGGCGATAGGTTTATGAAAACATTGAATAGAGACTTCTGTTATCGGTAAAAAAGACACATCATACATATCAAAATACAAAAAAAAATTCACGTTGGGAGAACGTTATCAAAGTTTTAGTACGTTAAAAATAATTAGATATGATAGTTAAACGAAAAATACCAAGCAAAAAATGTGAAGTAAAAAAAATACGATTACAAAAAATATTAACCATCAATGTTTTTACTAAAAAAAAAAGAAAAAAAAGCGAGACGCCATTTTCCTTTTTAGTAACACTTCAGGATAAGAAGGACGAAGTGAGAGAGAGAGAGAGAGACACGCAAACAGAAAGAGAGAGTGAAAGAGAGAGATACAGAGAAAGAGAGAGAGATGTCTAGACAAGAAACGAGATTCGTTTTACTGCGTTTAAAATGTAAAGAAACAAACATCCCGAGCATTATCTCCTATTAAAAAAAGATGCATAATTTATATTTAGATGTCATATTCCAAAAATCACAGAAGGTCATCCTTATTTTCGATTGACGTTTGTTTCTCTCCTTATTATCTTAGTGGGGGTGGGGGGAGAAGGATGAAACCGCTTTAATTCTAAGAACAGATACTACACTTTGATCTTAACCAAAAGACCAACTAAAAAAATGCGTATTATATATTTTCTCTCCTTATTTTCTTAGTGGGGGTGGGGGGAGAAGGATGAAACCGCTTTACCCAGCGTCGCGTGTAACAGAATCACATAGTACTAGCACGACATATATACTAGCTGACTATCCGTCATGGCCTGGGATTGGAAGAATACTCGGCGACGCCTGGGATTGGAAAACATTGGTTGATGTATGTACTAACCAAATGCCCAGTGTCGCGCGGGATGGATTACATAGGTGGGTATCTGTACTAGCAAAATACCCGGCATAGCCCAGGATTGGATAAAGTAGGTGTATATGCACAAGCAGAACAACCGGCGTCGCCTGGGATTGTATGACATAGGTGAATGTGTACTAGTAGAATACCAAGTGTCGCCTGTGATTGTATGATATAGGTGAAGTATAGGTCCGATTCGACAATTTTGAAGGTGCTTGTGCATTATAGGTTCGATTTGAAAAATGTTGATGGTGCTTGTGCTATATAGGTCCGATTTGACAATTTTGAAGGTGCTTGTGGATTATAGGCCGATTTGACAATTTTGAAGGTGCTTGTGCAGTATAGGTCCCATTTGACAATTTGGAAGGGGCTTGTACACTATAGGTCCGATTTGAATAATTTAGATGGTGCTTGTGCAGTATAGGTCCAATTTGAAAAATTTAGAAGGTGCTTGTGCAGTATATGTCCGATGTGAAAATTTTGAAGGTGCTTGTGCATTATAGGTCCCATTCGACAATTTAGACGGTGGTTGTGCAGTATAGGTCAAATTTGAAAAAAAATATAAGTTGCTTGTGCAGTATAGGTCCAATGTAAAAAATTTAGCAGGTGCTTGTGCTGTATATGTCCGATGTGAAAAATTTAGAAAGTGCTTGCGCAGTATATATGTTACAATATGCAAGTGCCCTCCCTTGGATGTAGCTTCATTATCAGATTCCATTAGATTAATATACAATCATTGTTATAATATGCAAGTGACCTCTCTTTGATGTAGCTTCATTGTCGAATTCCATTATATTAATATATAATCATTGTTATAATTGCAAGTGACCTCCCTTGAATGTAGCTTCATATCTGTACTAGCAAAATACCCGGCATAGCCCAGGATTCGATAAAGTAGGTGTATATGCACTAGCAGAACAACTGGCGTCGCCCGGGATTGTACGACATAGGTGGTTGTGTACTAGCAGATTACCAAGACAAAACCAAATTCAATTTTTTCATTGTGTGTACGGTCCCGAGCAACGCCGGGTAGCCCCGCTAGTCTATATATATATATAAAAGGCAAAATGTGTGTGACCATTCCGTGTATGTCTTCAAAAGGCTTTTCTCGCACACGCTCCCGGGGCCGTTACTATCACTTAAAACTCTGTATATCGGTCCTAGATAATAATATGTAGGATTTTGGAACGCGTGTAACTTATAGATTTATTTACGTCGACTTTTACAAAATTATTGCTATTTTGGCTTCTCGTGTGTTGATTGGGTTTTTAGTATAAATATGTGAAACAAAACTCAAACGACGTCTTCTCGGTATTGCGCCGGAAAAAAACGTCATCAAGCAATCAGCTTTGATCAATCTTGTATATCAGTCTGGACAATTGGGGGCTGCTTTCCCCTCCCAAACATCTGTTGGGGGGAAAGAAACAGTCAAATTTGGGTTTGCGTGACTTCTATTTGACCTTCTTAATTAGGCAAAATGGAAGCAGCAGAGTTAACTTTTATTGCGCACACCTATTTTTATAGTTAAATAAATAAATTCAAACCGTCTTAAAGATGTATGTCGCCGTGGCTCAATGGTTAACGTAGCACGGTTTTTTTTTGTTCACACATTAATTTCTAACTCAAGGGTACGGGTTCGATCCTCATACACTTACCTACCAAAACATTTTTTTTATTATTATTAAGCCCCCCCTCCCCGGAGTTTTGATTTACCTCAAGACACCCGGTCATCGCCGGGTACCCCCCGCTAGTATAAGATAATATAGAAAAAACACTACCTACCTTAATTCGGTGGCTTATTATGCATTTAAACAAATAATAACTGTTAAAAAAAGGTTAGAAAAGCTAAAACTAATTTTAGTATGGGTAAATAATTTTAAGAAAATATAAAAAAAAAACGATCCACAGAGTTTTTTTGTTGTTGATTTTAATATAAAATCGTTGTAATTATGTACGCTACGTTATGATTGGCTGATCGGCGTGTTACGTCAGAAAGCAACACAAGTCGTGCTGTTGCTGGGCATAATCCGATTGTTGATATTATGCTCCGGCCAAAGTCGAACGAACGCTGAGATAATCTGGTTTACAATATGCACTTGCACTAGAAAATCTAAAGCCTAGAGATGTAAGAAGTGCAAACACCTAACATCGACATCTCCTCTGAAAGGGATATACAAGCAGCTGGGGACCGCTTTGCTACTTTGATATTCACATGAAACTTTCTATTCAAATAAAAGCTGACTCAACCCGCATAGTACAGTGATGGTTCTTTCTATTATGATTTTATTTGGAATTTAATTACAAACGATTGATATGCAGTCAGCTTTAAAAAACAAAAACAAAAAAAAAACACTTAATATTATCTAGAAAACTCCGTTGATCCAACGAAAACATGTGTGTCAACGTGAATATGCTGTACGTTTTAAGTATGTACTAGCAACGATACGCTGTAATGTCGGATACTCGCTTTGCGGGTATTCTTGCAGGATGTGGCAAGAGCAGCTATTGCTAAAGATGTTCCAAATTTTTAACAACCTACTGAAGTGATTTAACTTGAACTGTAAACAAATAGGTTATAATAAAGTTGACATCTATATTGTTACACATAAAAAAATCAATCAATTACAAATAATCGCAAAGGTCTGTGTGTGGTGGCGAAAGCAAGCATGGTGTCCCCAATCCCTACGTGTGTGTATGAAAAGCCACACAAAGTATGACCTTTACCTTGGGAAAATGGTGTGCACAACCCTAAGGTCGGAAATTATCATCATGTCACGTTTGGTCATGACCAGTCCAGTGAATGTAGAAGAATATAATTATATAGGCTATTACCTTTGACTTTGACTTTGTGTGCACCATCCCTAAGTGGGGTAGCAATCATGACCGGTTTGGGCATGACCTATCGAATGATGTTGCTGTAAGAGACCTGTACACAAATCTCGACACACGGATGCTACAATAAAATATATATATATATATATATATATATATATATATATATATATATATATATATATATAACTACTTAATTTACTCACATAAAATTAATATACGAAAGTATAGATTCATGCGTAAACTTAAAGTATTTACTTCAAAAGTGCTCAATACGTAGGTAGAGCTAGTTAGTTAGTTATAAAATGTATATGGCGATTGAGCTACACGGAATATCCCGCGTTTCATCCACTCTAGGATTCTTCAGGCTTGACGCATAAGCCTGAAGAATTCTAGAGTGGATGAAACGCGGAATATTAAGTGTAGCTTAATCGCCATATACATTTTATAACTTACTATGTATATATATATATATATATATATATATATATATATATATATATATATATAATAAAAAATAAAAATTATAATAAGTTTACAATGGTAATCAAAATGGTAAACTTAAAATATAGTATAAATATTAAAGAGTTAATATTTACAAGTAAAACAATCTCAACCAGATGTAAAAGCTCAATAAAACCGAAAAGGAAATAGAGCTTATAATATGAACAACTGATTAATAAAACATGTTAAAAGACATCTTGAAAAAAGTTTAAAACATATTTAATTTTAAAAAGGAAGCACAAGATAAGTGGATAGTCCTTAATTCGCGGAATACATGTACTTGATCTCTCCAGCCTTGACAGACGTGTTTTAAATATTCTCTCCAGTGCTTTTTCTTTTAATGATTTGGAATTCATTTCATTGGCGATTTTTTCCAAGTAACTCTGCCTTTTGGATCATTTTGGACCATTTGGAACTGATCCATTGGATTGGAAATTTTTAATTTGACCGTTTTTGATTTTACCATTCTTGGATTTTTCACCCTTCACCGGACTATCCATTCATGTGAAATCTTTTTATCATTTTTCTTTTACCTCCTATTCCCCTTACCTCACCATTTTTTTTAACCAAGTAAGATCTGTGACTTACTTGTAGTTTCAGTAAATACTTTTACATTCAAAATCCGATCCCGCATTTTTCATAATTCCTGCCCTCTGATGAGAAGGAGAGTATTTTTTCGAAACTCCGCGGATTAAGGACTATCCACTTATCTTGTGCTTCCTTTTTAAAATTAAATATGTTTTTAACTCTTTTTAAAGATGTCTTTTAACATGTTTTATTAATCATTTGTTTATATATATATATACATATATATATATATATATATATATATATATATATATATATATATATATATATATATATATATATATATATATATATATATGGAACTAAACGATACAAAACTGACTCATACTACAGTTACAAATATGCTTGGAAATAAAGGTATTAAGCGTGACACATCAAATAGAGTTATCTCAGAAAAGTAAGATAGACTGAAATAAATCCTGTTGTTAGTTGAATCAGTACAGACGAATATGATATTAAATATTTAAAATGACGTGCAACATGTACACTAAAAAACTTAAAAGAAATATTTTAACAATATTCATTTTTCTGAGCCCAATAAAGATTTTTTCCGATCTTTCTGAGCAAATATTTGTCTAATAAAACGGAATTTTTATTGAAAATAATATATCTTATTTATTTTATTATGTTTTGTTTCATTACTGGTAAACAAAATAGTTTTAAAAAGTTATGATAATAATGATGATGCTTATGATTGTTATTCAATGTTGACTCGAATTCTTTTAATTAATTTTTTTCTTCAAATGTTTAATATCTGCTCTTTCATGTATTAGATATCTCCCTCTCTCTCTCTCTCTCTCTCTCTCTCTCTCTCTATATATATATATATATATATATATATATATATATATATAAAGCAATATCGTTCGTGTCTGTGTTTGTCTGTGTGTACAACTCCCTATGATTAAAGAAATATAAAGTGGCTATAGTGTGTGTACACCTCTACTGGTCAAGAAATAGTAATGCCCATTGTAGGATACTTCTGTCAGAGGAGACATTAATTTGTTTGCGAAACTTCTGCATATAGCATTCTTCACATCACATCACATATACATCGATTGAATATGGTTATTAGCATATCACATAAAATTAAATCATTCTAAATAATTAGCTCGATTATATTACTTGTTCGACATAATAACCTCGTAAATACTGTACTATTTAAAAATATAATTTAAAATGTAATTATTTAGTTTATTTTAATTTCAATTTATATTTTATTTAACTTAAATTTACTTATTATTATCGTAAATCCGAAACCTTTTAATTTTCAAACCATAAAACAAAGGGAAATGACTTTGATAGTTTAATTCTTTGAGCACGTTATTAAATATTTTCTATAATATATTTGTTTTCATTTCGAAATATTCTTCTAAGTTGAATTATTATTTTTATTTTTAATTCGGAGGTAATTTTTTTTCGCTTCTTCTTAATTTTTAAGTAACCTTTTGGCAGAGAGTGAACTTATAGTCCACCCGGCTTTCTCCGGAACATGACGCCAACGCCCGTAGTAAACCGTGCGTCGCTGAGGAAATTAAGCCGAGCGTCGGCGATGAAAGCATAAAAAGAAAAGAAAACCTACCTTAAATTTTATTTACTGTAAAAAAAAATGTCATAATAATATTTTTTGTTTAGTTTTGTTTATATATATATATATATATATATATATATATATATATATATATATATATATATATTTGGTACTCATGCAGAGAGTGATCCGTGCTGAAATAATAACGTTATTATTAAAGAAAAAATCTTAACATGGGGAGGGGAGGGGGGTTTCTACCTATTTTGTACTTTCACCTTACATTTGAATAAAAAATAACATATCATAAAATTAATTAACATACGATTTAAAAAATAGCGCGGACCACTCCCTGCATTAGCACCATATATCTTTTAGATAAATAATGTTAAAGAGTTTTTGGTCAATGTCAAGTTTTTTACAACTTCTCAAAAAACTTTAAAATGACGACTTTTATAGGTTTTCGGTGTTTTTCTTTTCTTTTTTTTTACAAGATGGCCACCACTTATGAAGGCCCGGAAGGCACTCCGGGATAAGGGTTATTGCGTGTACAGTACGTTAGTGTTGAGATTTGATAAAGTGTCTACTTATGGGGGCGGTTCATCAGGAATTTGTTTATGTTGGACTTGAAGACATCCAAGTTGTAGTCAGTTGGGAAACAGGCAGAGGGAACAGAGTTGAACAAGCGTGCACTTCTAAGAAAGATGTTTTTTTCATGGAATCTACGTTTTGGTCTTGGCATATATACAGAGTGGGGAACATTTTGGACAGTGTTTTTCGTAAAAGATCGGCGAGGAAGGACCAGGGATTGGAACTCAGACGAGCACCTGCCATGGAAGTAACGATAAAACAAAGGTTCGCAACACCTCCCATGTGGTGCTGAAAACGAATAGCACATTTAAATTTGGATCATGATATGAATATATTATTTTTCAACCATTGGGGGATCATTGTCTCATATAAATCTGACGTAAACTGAGCACCCACTTTCTGGTCACCTAATAATTTCTACATATCATAAAAAAATTAACTGTGATTTTCGTTTTTAGCAACCGGAAGTCGTAAACCGGATGTTGGGTTACAATATCCGTTACAAGTTCAGCTGAGTTTTATAATTATATTATATATATATATATATATATATGTTTTGCCACAAACCGATTTTTTCTTCTGGCACCAAATCTGATAACAAAACCCGTCGCAAATTTACCATTTGCATGGTATTAACTCCTGGACCCTGGGACTTTTTGAAGAAATGTTAGTTTCAATAAAGTGGGGGATCGCTTTTCTATGATAATTTAAGCTAACATTAGCACCCACACGTTGACCCCTCTCCCCCAAAAAACATTTTGTTTATATTGGGGAGGGGGATGTCGGTAGCGGCCGGAGGTGTTGGGCGTTGTTATAATTGTACTATTTAGAAATGTTTCCTGTGAAAGTGTGTTTGGCAATGAGCATAAATAAAAACAAGGTCAGACGTATAAAACCATTGGCCTAGACCTGACATCAGACTGCTTCTGTCACGGTATGTTCTACGTCTCCATCAGCGGAAGGAAATTCAGAAAAACTCCACATTCTGGCTCCAAATAAAGAAGCACAAATGTCGTTTTCCACGAGGCTCTTCAATGAAAAGTTCTACAAAAGGATATGATGAAAAACTGATATGATCTGATTGTGGTATGTTTTCAGTATTCAATGTGTTAGATAAGATTTAAGCATCGAGTTTAAATTTACTTCCCTATTACAACACCCACTTACTGGAAAGGGCACTACAAATCGAGTACCTAAGTGTGCAGAAAAGTCCCGTGCGATGCGCGGGTATCTTTGCTATATATATATATATATATATATATATATATATATATATATATATATATATATATATATATATAAGAAAACATGTGCGCGTGTGTATATGCGTAATCAATAGAAATAGAAAAAAAAATCTAAATTCATAATACATTTATTTTATCAAAAACATAAAATAATGTAAAAAAGAAGCATTATCTAAATTTAGAAGCAACGGAAATAAATCTGGCATAAAAATAAATATTAAAAATGACAGATGTGTGAGGTAATATTAATTTTCCTCTGAGATTAAAACATATACGTTTTTAGGTATTTGAATCATGTCCAAACAAATAAAATTCACAGGAGAAAAATAACCACTTATGTTAAGGTGTCTCGAAAAGACTGCACCATTCATTCATATATATATAAATATATATATATATATATATATATATATATATATATATATATATATATATATATGTATATATTTTGCGCATGAATCACTACTTTTACAGGCTCGGAGGCCACTCAAGATAAACGGACACGGGTGTATGCTATTTTCCAGTAACGTTCGCTAATATCGACAAGTACTACCACCCAAGGCCAAAGTGGACTTTGGAGCAATGGTATCTTAGGGATGAATTTCCATTTCTTCAAAAACACAACGTTTTGGTTCACGACCAAATGCAGCCGAATATCCTTCACAAAAATAACTTAAAATTGCGGTTTGACTATCTCATGCAGAAAATATTACAACCTCTACGTATACACCCAAGCTTTGCGTTTACACATAGCAGTACATTTCTAAATAAAAATCTGACAGGCTATTGAAAATATTATAAAAAACTTAGGTAGAATAGATCAATGAAATGCTATTTCAGTTACAGAAATATAACATTGTAATTCTATCTACGAATAATGAGCACGGCGATCCAATGATAATGCGGGCATTTTCTTTTTAAATAAAGGATATATGCAGGCTAAACCTGGATTTGCAATCTAAGAGATTTTAAAAATTAATGAATAGTCAATGTGACATTTAATTCATTATTTAATATTTATAGAATAGAAATGTGCCAAATATATTAAAAGAGTTTTGAAGGTCGGGAGAAGTGAATGCTTAGTGCCTAATGCTTATTGATAAGATAGACGCAAAGTTTAATATGGGCTATTTAGCTAAAAATATAGATGAGCTTTATCGGAATATTAGCGGTCGAACATTAAATGATCCAGTGCTTTTATTTTTTTGGAGGAGTAACAGAAGGTTGTCAAAGGGTGTTAGAGGAAAAAAAGTTGTTATGGAGTTTATAACGAAGTTGAGTATAAGTTGTTTGGGAGAATTAATATGTATAAGGGATAATCAGATGCAGATAAGCTTAAATCCTTATTAGAAAGTTGCGCATCGGTGTTATCCATGAAATGTTTTATACTTAAAATTCCCCTTGTGTGTACAATAACAAATAATTTTAAATTTAAAAATTAATGACATTGCCCTGTCTAGATGACGTGGCAATAGCTGTAGCATGAGCGTTGCATACGTGATAAAATTGTAACATTCGGTGAAAATACTTTGACTGGTTAAATATATGGATCATTTTAAGAAGTAATGGAGCTTTCTAGTGGCGAGCTTGTTTATTAGACTAGATAGTGACTTTTTTTTACTTTCGATGTATTTTTCAGACAGAGGAGATATTAACGAAGTGCGTCATTATGGGAAAGTTAATGATTCAATGTAATTCAGTGAGGCATAGAGGATAAATGAGAATGAATAGCTTAGTTACTAGGGAGAGGGGGCGGGGTTGAATTCTGCGTTGTGGGGATAGGGGAAGAACCGGTATTTGTGAGGTTTCGAAGTTGAGTTAGGATAAAAGATACTTGAGGGGCGGAGTTATTTTTTATTTGAACCCTGGGCCTCAATTGAGTCATTGTTGAATGGTGGATGAGTACTCTATTAGCCGCTTTATGTTTAGAAAGGAATAATTCTGTGGCCGGACAAATATGAATAACATCATTGTGCATGTAGCCATGCATTGGGCAATTTCAGAAAGATTGCCAGTTATAATTATTGAATGCAGATTTGGTATTTAAATTTACATTGACATTATTTCTTTATTAATACTAATATTCTTTATTGACTGCGCTACGTCTGAAAGTATGTAGGCAGATTTTTCCAGACTATTTAAGTATTGGGGTGTACTCATGTGTGTGTGCCTGAAAGCTTTTAATATTTTACAAATTGTTTGAATTTTTCATTTTTACTCTACGTCTGCCTGTAAAATTCTATGTAAGGTGGCTGTTCTTTTTTTGAAGATTTGGCATTAATATGATAACCTTTGTTTATTTTACTATTATGGTAATTGTAATAGTGAAGCTTCTAGCTTTGACATTATTATTCATTTTAGGATATTTTCTCGGTGTATTGGAGGTCTGAGCGACGTTGTAAAATGTGTAGTTCACGAGAAAGATTTATTGGTTTGCATATAAGGTAGAAGTATGGTTGAAACTGACAGGACGATATAATTCATAACATATTTAGAATGATATATCTATAGTGATTAGAGAAACTATGGGCATAGAACAGTGAATGGTAAGGCTTATGTAATGAACTATGACAGCTCGCTTTTAAATCAAGAGTTACATCTAGAAAATTCGATGTTTCATCTCTTAGTTACTGGATATAGAAAGGCCAAAGTTCCAAAAGTAATTCTCTAGTTGAATGACTGCCTTGCATAATCTAGCTTTTTCTCTAGTGTATGATAGTGCATCATCCCTGCACATAACTATTTTTAAAATTAGATATCAATTCATATAGGAGAAACACAACAAGCAGCCCGGAAACTTCGAGTCAGTTTGAAGAATTCAGAAATGTATCGAAGTCATCAGAGGTATGCTTTCATGTTAAATGATTGTTGCCGAATGACAGAAATGAGGCGTCCTGGTAAGAAGTATTAAATGGATTTTAAATAAGCAAGACCCGAGTTATTCTTTGCTAGAATAAGTGTTTTATTTAATAAGCTTATGAATAGAGACTTGTAGTTGTTGTCTATGTTCAATGTAATAACGTTTAAGTTAGATGTATTTTAACGATTCAGAAATAAGTCAATCACATTGTTGAATGATTGCCAAAGAGAATAACGAATTTTTAATTTGTGCGCGCGATTATTTTATCCTAGATACTTTTACTTATTTTTTCCAAGTTTGCATTGTATAGGAATGTTATCCTGTGTGCGTGTGTGACAGAAATAGAGAGAGAGAGAGAGAGAGAGTGATAGAGGAAAAGGGAGAGAGATAGTAAGAGGGCAGCTGTTATTAAAATTTACTCATATTCCTTAAAAGGGGATCCGAGTATAGCCGGTGTAAAGATTTCCTTATAATTAATAATACCACGATAGTATGGTTTTAGCTTTTTATGGATAAGTACAAGCGTACTAGGAGGGGACAATTTCATCAAATGTGTTTAATTATCCGTATAGTGGGTGCTTATATCTTGGGTAGTAGTTTCTGATAATTATTGGTTTTGTCAGCAAGGACAAGGAATTATGACTTACTTTTAAATTCCTAGCGAAATAATTAATTTTTCTCACAATAGAAATTGCGTATTCTTTGGTTTTCTGAAATCTAAGTATTTTTTAAAATTCTTCTAAATTATAAAATATTATATCAGGACTTCAACCGTCTCGCCGCATTTTTATTCATACCCGGCTAACACAACTTTTCAGAAGTTTACTAAATAGATGATATCTCCCTACCTGAAAAATATAATGTTACTCATTATATGCTACGCATACGTTACTATTGAACTATGGTATTTAATCTTATATAAACACCTTAAGTCATTCAATTTTTATAATTCGTATGCCTACAATTTTTGTTTCATCTCTAATTCTGTATCAATGCCCGCATTATCATTACATTTTTCTTTTTATCGTATGCATATTTGGGCGTTTTTTTTATTTTCTATACAAAATTGCTAAATTCTTCATACATTGTTCTACTATGATTAACCTAATTTTTGTTTCCACTCTTACTTCTCTCTAACTTAAGCAAACACACAGTTGTATAGCTGCCATAGCATATCTTTAGTTTTGTTTTGATTTTCCGTCTATGTTATATATTTACCTTCATTCTAGTTTATTGGCATTGCTCATGTAAAAGTTACTTAAGCTAGATGTCGCATGTCTCTGGATCTCTCACCAAACTTATTTTTCGTCTGACGAGAAGCATTCGGCTTCGAAATACGCAGGTATAAAGACCGCTTATATCCTCCCTTTTATATGATGTTTTCCTTATTCAACTGGAAAATAAATTCATGCATACCTATATTAAATTTCATCTCATCACTTCTTCCCTATATAAATAAAATTAACATATTTTTCTCCTCCAACTTTGACCTTTATAGGATTACAAATAATGGCGTTGCATGCAAATATCATGCATACAAACTGTAGCACATTATCTGATATGTGCTATAGGCTTATTACCTCTACAGTTCCTCGACAATGGTACACTCCTATATTTTTTCCGGTGAGAGACAACTGCCAAAATTTGTCAGATTCAATGGAAGATGCAACATCTTTCTCTCTATTTGATTCCTCCTCTCTCCGCTCCTCATTTGCACCACAAGGAACATTACGAGGAAACACCGGTTTGGAATCGTCCAAGGTTATTTATGCCGGTTTTTAATCTTTTTCTCCTGGTTTATGCTTTCTGTTTTTTTCCATAATAAAATAAAAATAAAAATAAAGAAAAAGATAACGCGATTTTTATTTTTATTTTCTCTTTGCTTTTTTTAGTTAATGTAAGACGCAACCTGCTGTGCTAATCGCTTCTTACTTCCGGTTTTACCAACTCTAACCGTGAAATCTAACTATGGCCTTTCTTTATTAGTGCTTTCAACTCAACATTTACTTATACACAAATAATTAATTCTTTAATATTTATTATTACAACGCAACGGCATCGTGATTTCACTTGCATTACACTTAAATTAAAATTAAAACAAATAAATTCATTTGGAATTCGAGAAAACACCAAAAATCTATTTAGAATTCGAGTGTGATGCGTGACTACTGAAGCTAAACCAAAAAGAATTTTGCTGCAGAAATGACATTTGACCCACTTTCGGACCTCCCATCCCCCTCTGCTTTTCTTTTATATCGCAAGTTTCTTAAAACGTAACAACCTAAAGTCTAGAATAAGATTACACTTTTCGTTTAACGGTTAATTAAAACTGAAATTCTTTTCCACAGTTTGCATTTTGGAGATGGACGTGTTTTTTCGAGATAAGTGACTTCTATATTAATACTACTTTTTATCTTTCGATTCAAATATTAATAACTACATTTTATTTTAGTATTTAATTTATGTATTTCTGTTTTATTAAATGCTAGCAATTTTCTCGACCATAAATCTTTCCCACTCCTCAATCCTGCTTTTATGTTATCCCTCAATTACTTATAACGTCACCAGCTGACTCTTGGAAACCCCCTCCCACCCGCCTCCGCTTTTCTTTTATATCTCAAGTTTCTTAAAACGTAACTGGCTAAAGTTCAGAATGAGATCACGCTTTTCTTTTAAAGGTTAATTAAAAAAAAATATTTTGAACGCTGATAATATTAAAAATAAAATTCTTTTCTACAGGTTGCATTTTGGAGACGAAAGTGTGTTTTCGAGATGAGTGACTTCTATATTAATGTTACTATTTATCTTTAGATTCAAATATTAATAACTACATTGTTTTTCAGTATTCAATTTATGTGTTTCTGTTGTATTAAATGATTATGTTTTCCTGTCCATAAATGTTTATTTAACCAGGAAGTTGATTTCAAAAATAGATTAGGTATTTGTAGTCATTTTGTTTTCGTGAGAGGGGGATCTATCACCATACTTTCCCTTAAACACGTCCGTTGGACTTTTATTAAATATAATACGCAATTATTTTTTAATGGAGAGTAGAAAACGCATTGTGGATGCGTTATCGGCAGCTCCCGTTACTCTAGTTTCTCGTTATTTGTCCCTCAGTCCTCATTTTTAAAGAGTGATTTTTTCTGACAAAGGGAGAATAAAAAGCTGTTTTCTAGGTTGGCAGTATTTTGCACGAACAGTTCGCAGAGAAGGTGAAAATTTTCTTTGTCGTTGTCTAGCCTTGTAGCCATGTCACTAGTAAGGGTGCTGTAGGTAAACGTTTTATCTGGGCTGACGTTATCCGTCTGATAGTCAGGGACCCGAACCTTAGATTAACCACTAAGGAGGCTGTCCTATCAGCAGGTGCAAAGTACTGGGGATGCTGCATTGCCATTTGCTGAATGGATTCTAGGCAATGCAGTAGTTCTGGTGGGGCCTC
Source organism: Euprymna scolopes (assembly GCF_053919585.1). Lineage (NCBI taxonomy): Eukaryota > Metazoa > Mollusca > Cephalopoda > Sepiida > Sepiolidae > Euprymna > Euprymna scolopes. The sequence goes on along the minus strand of NC_136513.1, from coordinate 15,986,179 downwards.
TCGATGCCATATTAGTGGGTAATTGTTACGGCTTTACCTTATTATGTTCTACAAAAGAATCTTCGTTTCTTTTTCTTTCTTAGTTCCCCCTCTCTGCCCTGCTCTAAGCTAATCTTAGGACCTAGTAAAAAAATCCCACAATTCTATCATGGCAAGTTTCAAGAAAAAATACACGATTAAACCCGGTTCTCCAACTTCCAACATAGACCCTCACTACCAGATCTCCTTCTCCAACATCAGGGTTCTACGTTCTAACCTTCCAGAGGTTTATACCCAATTACAGGAAACTAAACCAGATCTTTAATTTTTAAGTGAAACTGGCATTGGACAAGCTATTTCCCTATAAGAGTTCGCAATTAAAGGATACTCTAATTTAACTACTAAATCTGACCCCCAAGATCGCCATGCGCATGGAATATGTGCCTATATTAAAGACGGCTCTCCATGCGGTAGGAACATCTTTTGAGATGATCATTTCTTAGACTATATGTGCTTCTGGGTTGCATTAACTCACACAACTGCATTTATATTTACTCTCTATCGACCCAATAACAGCGGAGTTACTATCTTTAAAACACATCTGAGAAAATTGACCAATTCCTATCTGCTTATACTTCAGCTAACATTCACGTATGTGGAGACTTCGATGTTCACAACGTGGAATAGTTGACCCAGTTAAACAAGACCGATGATGAGGGGAGGTTCTCTCATAATTTCTCCATTGATTATGACCTCACTCAGATTGTTCACGAACCAACCCGGGTGCCCGACAATGACGGCCAGTATGCGAATTCACTAGACCTTTTTCTCACAACTGGCCCTGAACTATGTTCAGTTTCTGTGCTGTCTCATCTTGGATCTTCGCCCACCCTGTTGTATCAATTCAGATAAAAATGAAATGTAATAAGTCCCCAGATGTACGTCTCCATCGTACAGTATATCGATACACTAAGGCTGACTGGGATAGCTTCCGTAAATTTATATCGGGTCTTCCCCTGCGTTCCATGTTTAAAAAAGGAGGTGCCCTCTATAGTACCATACCTGTGTGTGTGCATGTGCGTGTGCGAAATTATATATATATATATATATATATATATAATTGTGAGGCTATTATTGTTTGTTATACACTTAGTGCATAGCATAATATTTTCATTTCAATGTGTAAATTTTGTCTTTTCCATGTTTAAAAAGGGTGTGTCGTCTGTAGTATCAGACCTGACAGAATGGTTAATTATAGGTATAGACAATTTCATACCCTCGAAAAAGTTCCAGCAAAAACCTCACAGCCAGCCATGGTTTTCTCCAGAATGTGCTGCTGCTATTGCGCACAGAAATCACTTTTTCCACTGCTTCCATCGTAATAGATGTATGGAAACTAAAGCCGCTTTCAGAACTGCCAGCAACCATTGTAAGACAATAATAAAGAACGAAACAGAGTTGTATACTCACTCCGTAAAGTCCAAAGTAGCTGAGCAGCGGCTTGGTCCCCAGCAGTTTTGGCAAATAGTAAACAGAATCCTAAACAGAAGAATGTGCTCTATCCAAACTATCATAAATGGACCTGAGGTAATCTCGTCATAATCAGACAAAGCAACCCTCTTTGCCAAGAACTTTGCAGCTAATTCTACCCTTTGCGATCAAGGCCGCCAACCCGCAATATTTCCTCCTGTATCAGAAAACACACTACGTGATATACATATATGTGTACGTGATGTTGCCAAGCTAATAAAAAACCTTGATTCCAGTAAAGCACCAGGCGCTGACCGTATTCCAATTATAGTACTCAAAAAAATCAACCAAACTGGCGCGTATACTTACAAAACTGTTTAACGTTGTCTTAAGGAGAATTGCTTCCCATCACCCTGGAAAATCTCATCAGTATGCCCTGTATTTAAGAATTCAGGTGATTGCTCACCCCCTCTCAGTACATGCCAATAAGTCTCCTGTGCCTCATGAGTAAGTTGCTGAAATATGTGTTAAATACAGAAGTAATCAACCATCCAAACAAAAATAATCTTCTTAGTGACACTCAATATGATTTCCGTTCTGCTAGATCTACAGCAGAGGTGCTTACGGTAATATCTCATAGGATTAGCTAATCTCTTGACGGAGGCAACCGTTCTAAGGGCATTGCTCTAAGGCCTTTGATAGAGTATGGCATAAAGGTTTACTTCAAAAGATCTATAGGTATGGTATAGCTGGACATGACTTCTCAATTATTAAATCATTTTTCTGATAGGTTCATAAGAGAAGTAGTTGAGGGGCAAAACTCAGAAGCTCACAGTATTAATGCTGGACTCCCTCAGGGGTCCATCCTGGGCCAAACTCTTCCTGATCTACATTAAATGATCTTCCAAATCACATCCTTACATCATTCGTACACATTTTTGCTGATTACATTCCCATCTATGGTAGCACATCTAAGACAGTAAACGACCAATTTCTCTCCGATTCTCTTCCCTCTGATCTTGATCATGTGGTACAATGGGGAAAGGAGTGGTTGGTTACTTTTATTGCATCTAAAAACAAGCTTCTATCTTTACATCATAAATACTCTGCTCCTCATCTGGAATCAATTGACATGAATGGCTCTCGTCTTCAGGAGGCCCCAAGTTTTGACAAGCTTCTGGGGTTGACCATTACTCCTAATCTCAAATGGAATAGGTACATCAAATCTGTCACCAAGGTCGCTGGAAAAATGGTGGGATCTTTCTATCGATCCAGTAGATATCTCACTGCTGATTCAATTATCTATCTATATAAGAGCCAGGTACCTCCGAGGATGGAATACTGTTGCCACATCCGGGCAGGAGCTGCTAGAAAAGTCTTGTCCTGCCTTGATATAGTTCAAAATAGACTTCATCGCTTCGTAGGAGATGTCCTTTTCTCTTCCCATCAACCTCTACCTCGGAGAGGAGATGTTGCGAGTGTGTCTCTGATGTATCCTTATTTTCAGGGAAAGTGTTCGACTGAGCTTCAGTCTATGGTCTCCCCTCGCCAAACTTTCACAAGAAACATTCGTCTAGCTGGAAAAACTATTAATCATTCCCCACCCACTCTTTATATATGCCTAAACCTAAACATAGATTCCATGAACAAGGCTTCTTTCTTAGGACTGCACGCCTGTGGAATTGTCTTCTTTTTTCCTGGTTTCCGGTTGACTACAATATGGCTGTCTTTAAGTCTAACGGGAACACGTTCTTGATGAGCCGTTCCATATAAGTTCACAAATTTACCGAATTGCTTACCATATTGTCAAGTTTCTACTATACACTCTTTTACCCTTATCCTCGAGTGGCCTCTTGGCCTTGGCAATCTGATGATGACTGCGTAAAAAAATCACTTTTGGATTAATTCATCACGTTTGTTTTGTTTTATGTTCCGCTTCCACCTCAATGATAAGAGTTCGAGCCTCCCTTCGAATATTTTGGGATTTTTCAATTACACGGGCACCGCAAGACCGTTCGTATTGCATCAGATTCATTTTATACTTGTGTTTGTTGTTTCACGGTTTTTTTTAAATAGTTTCACATTGTTTGTTTTTATAATATTTAAATAGGGTTATTACTGCGCGTACACGCCTCTAAAACTCCGTATAACGCCGTATATATATATATATATATATATATATATATATATATATACATACTGTAAGGAGTTTTCTACAAGTAAATCTTCGATGGCATGCCATAAACGATAGGGACTGATAAGATTTGTGTGCAAGTTTTAATTTAGGTTGTTTTACAAACACACTTAAACTAAAGTTTTTCACGTCCATCCGCCTAACAAAACACTCAGCAAAAAAACAGAGACAGATGAAAATAGCTGTCGCAAGGCCATAGTGATCACTTTTACTGATGAGCCAAATAATTACTGAAAGAAGATCCAGATATCTCACATTCAGTTGCTACTACTACGTGTCAAGAAAACACAGAGGTCTTTGCGATGACAAGTGGCAAACTTGTGGCGGTCCTAGAATTCACACGTAATGTTACATAGAATTAATAAGATGATAAATGTAGGTATTGAAAGTGAAGATCATGTAAGATAATTCTTCTCTCCTTTATAAATCTTTTTTTTTCTAATGAGCAAAACAAGTCAGTACAGGCACCTAAATATTAAACTTACAAAATGTTTTTGAACAAAATGTATTTGAACATATTTTAGTTTTGAAGGTTAAAATACATTAGGTTTTATTGGGTGTGGGGTAGTATATTCAGGTAGGCGTGGGTGGAGATATATGGAGATAGGGAGAGGGTAGGTGGAGAGAGTATGGGAAAGAAAAAATAAAGGGTGGCTAATATATGCACACATACATGTGTATGTTTATACCAAGTAAATAAAATAAATTTAGGATAAATAAATAAATATGTAAATACACTGCTGTAGCTAATAATGCGAGGTAAGGTAGACCGATTTTAAAATATGTTAAAATACATGTTGTAGGGTTTATGTTTAGGGATCTGTATTGATTTGCATTGCTTATTTGATAGGGGTTAAGTTATAGTGTCTAAAAAAGAAAGAGGGTATAAAGGTTTAAAGGTTAAAGATTTATGTGATTTTTGGTTAAGTTATAATAACCCAGGGGTTCTTGTATTTTCGTTAAATTCATATATATATATATGTATATATTTAAATATATAAAACTATAAATGTATATATATATATATATATATATATATATATATATATATGTTTTATTTGTTTTTGTTAGCGATACATTTCTTGAATGTATTCAAGAATTCATATGAAAGTGCAGTTTTACCTAAATGCTTTTTGGGAATAATTTTCCCATTGACTAATCAGGTACCTCCTTAAAAATAATATATATATATATATATATATATATATATATATATATATATATATATATATATATATGATGGATTCCTAACATGGTGCTTTGCGCAATAGTTATGCTTTACTTTATTTTCAGTGTCAAATGTATTCTGGATATAGACATATACATACATAAGAACACATGCATGCATATAAACTCAGATATAGCGATAGCTCAATACATACGTTCAGCCATGCATGCACATAAATACACACATATATACATACACTTCCTACCAGATGTTCGCAAACATATACATATGCAAATAGATATAGATATACCAATACAGATTCATGTATATAAACACAGCCTACTAGCACATACATTCATGCGCGCGCACATAGAAACATACATAAACATATATAACGATATATATAGACCACATCATGCCCGCACATGCACATACATATACATATAAAGATACATGTTCGGATCCCCAGTAAGATGTAGATGTGCATATACTTACAATCATCAGTGAATACAAACATGTACCCATATACACGTATATACAAATATATAAATATACATATTCATAAAAATATAAATATACACCCCCACACACATGTATATATATATATATATATATATATATATATATATATATATATATATATATATATATATATATATATAATCCGTATATTGATACTAAGTCGGTAAATACAGTTAGGATAGATAAATAATAAATTAAGAAAGCATACGTTAATAAGCGGGTGCAGTTAATAATAGGACGTTAGTTAGACGTATTGTCAGATATGTTCAAAATACATGTTGTTGTAACATTTAGTGGTCTTTATTGATTTTCTTTGCTTATCGGTTAGAGATTAATTTATCGCATTTAGACAACTATTTTAAATGGGGTGCAAAGGTTTACATGTTTAAGATTATGAGGGTTATGGTTAAGTTTAAAAAAAATCAGGCGTACTGTTAGTACCGTTTCTTTCATATATATAGAGACTGGGCTCCTAGTGTGGTGTTTGGGCAGTAGTCATACGTAACTTTATTTTCAGTGTCAAGTGTATTGTTGATATAGGCATATATACACGTACAAACATATACATGCATATAAATCCAAATATTGCTACACCTGAATATCTACGTTCACCCATGCATACATATAGATAGGCATATAAATACAGACACTAACATTCAGATGCGTACACATACATGCGCACATATACATAGATATACAAATATATATATATATATATATATATATACATGTATATACATACGACCCATGAGCTCATATATTCATGTACGCGCACATAGAAACATATAAATCAACACACATAGGGATATATATACATGTATATATATATATATATATATATATATATATATATCCAATAACGCCCGCACATACATATACACATAAAGCTACATGCACGCATACAGATAAGTAAGTAGGTTTACGAATATCTACAAAAAAGTACATATATATATACATACAGATATCAATACAAATTTTAACATATGTACACCCATATAAATGTGGAAAATTTTAGTAGTAACGTATATAAATCTTTAGACTCCCCATGCCTTCTCTGCCTGAACGAAAAACTGTTTCATATTCAGTTTTAAAGATAGAGACAAATTACTAAATAGAGAACATGAAACTAGCATTAACTGCCGGCATTACAAAACCCACATCCTTAGCAATTATACACCCTTATGAAACATCCCTCAGACAAACTTTCTTTTTTGAACCGCTGAATAATACACACAATACATCCATCTTCCGTATACACCCAATTACTGTACAATCAACAAAACCTAACCCCCTTACTCCATCCCTATAACCTGTATTACCTTACCCATGTACACATTCGTCTACCCATGAATCCTACTACACTATTTTACTCATTTACTAATTACTACTAAACTTTTTTTCTTAATTAATCCCTATCACATGAGCAAAGCAAATCAATACAGACCCCTAAATATTAAACAACCCAACATGTATTTTGAACATATATTACAATATGTCTACCTAACCTCGCATTATTAACTACACCCGCTTATTTATTTATTTATCTATCCTAACTTTACTTTACCCACTTAGTATGAATATACACACCTCTATGTATGTATATATATATATATATATATATATATATATATGCCTATATATGTGTGTATATTTATATTTTTATGAATATATATATTTATAACTTGTATATACATGTATATGAGTACATGTGTGTATGCACATATGTAGGTATAGGTACATCTACATCTTACTGGAGATCCGTACCTGTATCTTCATATGTATATGTATGTGTATGTGCGTGTGCGAGCATGATGTGGTCTATATATATCCTTATATGTGTTTATGCATATATTTCTATGTGCGCATGCATGAATGTATGTGCTCATGGGGCGTGTGTATATACATGACGCTATATTTTTATATCTATATCTATGTGCACATGTATTAGTTTGCGTACACTTGGGTGTTAGTGTCTGTATAGGTGTGAATCTATGTGAATTAATGGCTGAACGTATGTATACAGCTATAGCTATAGCTGAGTTTATATGCATGTATATGTTTGTATGTGTGTATATGTCTATATCAACTATACATTTGACACTGAAAAAAGGGTAAGCATAAACGCTGCCTAAAGCATCACGTTAGGAGCCCATGTCACACACACACACACACACACACATATATATATATATATATATATATATATATATATATATATATATAAGAGCTTAACGAAACTACAAGAACCCCTGGCTCATTATAACTTAACGACAAATCTCATAATCCTAAACCTTTAGGCACTATAATTTAACCCCTATCTAATAAGCAAAACAAGTCAGTACAGGCACCTAAATATTAAACCAACAAAATGTATTTAACATATTTTAAAATTAACCTACCTAACCTAACATTATTAACTACATCAGTGTAATTACTTACTTACTCATTCATTTATTTATTTATCCTAACTTATTTATTTGGTACAAATATACACGTCTCTTTATATATATATATATATATATATATATATATATATATATATATATATATACTAAATATACACGTCTCTTTATATATATATATACTAAAATCCAAGAATCCAAAAAATAAATATCAAAATAGAATGAAACAACCGCTACCCTTATTTCAGAAGAGCCAGTTCCCCTCCCCACACATACACATTAGTAACGACCTCGGACCACAGCCGCCTTCCTAAGGAAGCAAATAACCCCAAAATACTATAAAACAATATACACATTCCCAAACCAATAAAACAAACACAGACGCACACACACACACCCTACCCCACCCTAAAGGAAACGAAAAAAAACATTAGCAGAAAGAGATAGCGACTACAGCGAGGTCAAGCCAAATAAAAAAAGCAATAAAAGTTCGGCATAGCAATGAATAATAAACACTTATAAGCCTCTAACCCTTCGAAAAACTTCAAATTAACTACGAAAATCGCCATTTTCACACATTTGAAAATAATTTCTGACGAGGACGCATCGCAGACCGTCTGAAACACGCGTAAACGATTTCAATGACTTAAAAACATTATTACAATGATCCAAACATAATTCTCAATGAAAAACCAATACACGGAATAATAGAATAATGTTAAAAAATACACATTGTTGATGACTACTCCCTCATTTAAATATACATCTTTCTTTCGTTGGAATTTATTAACCCATTATATCTAACTACAACGACAGAATAGCCCCAACACGTAAAAAAACCTGCAGAGGATACACCAGATTCCCAAATAACACCCAACATGGAATACAAACATCTCGAGGACGAAATTCTTTAACTGAATAAAACGATGGACAGGAAAATCCTCATAATATCCCACCAACAGCATAATATACTAACCAACATCGACGAAATGATAGTTCTCCTAAAAAAACAACAATAACATTTAGAACATCTAAAAGAACCACATATCCGGAATGAAGCGCTGAAAAAAAAGAAAAAAACCTCCAAACACGGAAAACTTTTATTAAAAAGAGAAAAATGGCCTACTACCGTGCAGTCAAATGCAGCGACACCGCCCTAACCTACAGGACATTTTTAACCATGGAGGACAGTTTATCCCAAACAAATTCCGAGAAAAAGTCAAACCACAAGACACAGAGGAGCAGAAAAAAATTTAAAAAGCCCTAAACATATCAAACTTACAAGCTGAAATCGAAATACAGGAGGACAAAAAGATACACCTCACAGAGGAATACACCAAAATCGACGATAATATACTCACCGACATCAGAAAACTATGCCCATAGGAGACCCACCAATTCCTTATTGGACTTTTGGAGTCTGAATGCAGAGAGGGGGAGGAAAAATCCCAAAGAATTATCGAAAGGAAGATACCCTGGCTAAAGAATCTTCCAGAAAAAGAAATACAACGAACAAGTACGGAACATGACCAGTCAAAACTACCAAAAACAGAAACATACCCGATTTAAACAGCTGGAGAGATTCCAAAACAAAGGGTAGAAACGAGACACACATCACTCTCAAACATACCCACAAAACAGACCCAAAAACACACAACGAAACGACCGGAACATATTCATACCATACACCCATCCCCACCAACAAACTCAACCAAAACTCCCATATAGAACACCACACATCCACACAAGAACACAGATATCATACAAACACAAATATTACTACCAAAATGCTCCAAAAACAACATATCCACTACCGACAACCCACTACCACATGACAAAACTAAAAGATACGACCTCCCACAACAATACGAAAATAGTCACTACCAATCACATCACCTAACTCAGCCAAGAACACACAATCTCTTACCCCACCCACCCACACAAACCACCAAAAATCCCCTTACTTAACAACCCCCACCGTAACAACCCAATCGAACTAAACAACCCCTATAGATACCACCCAACACAAAACAATATTTAAAACACCCCCAGTACCCCACAGTAAAAAACCGACACCAAAAATACCTCCCACAAAAACACAACCAATCCGAATACCCCAGGTACCATCATAACCCATACATCCCTACAAAACGACACAACCAACCTCCCAACCGAATCAATGAAACTAACGACCTTCACAATCATTTTTAGGTATCCCTCACAAAATGACAACACCAGACCAGGCAACAAAAACCCGTCATCAACCTATCTACAGAGACGCTTACAAAGGACGAAATTGAAGTAATAAAACTAGGCCTCAAATTCTGCCCAACTCCCCGAAGTAACATAGCAGAGTTAAAGAAAGACCTCCAAGAATTTGAATGCAAATTTAGACTCATAGATATACTTAACGACTGTGATAACACAACAGACGACTCTCAAGATAAGAACAAATCAACATACTTCCCCAACAAACATAACAACACAAAAGAACTACATACCTTCTTTGAAACACTCTGGAGCCTCAACCCTCAACAAAAAGAAAACCCCACCAGTAATCTAACACGAAAAAAAAATCAACACTTAAAAAAATCCAACACAATAACAACTTGGTTATAAAGGAAGCAGACAAAGGTATTGCAGTAGTTATAATGAATAAGAACTTCTATAAAACAAAAATTTCAGAATCACTAGGGAACTAAAATTATTACAAACCAATTAACTCTAACATAGACGACACAACCATATCTGAAATAACAAAAATCTGCAAAATATACAATAGTACATAAACTAAAAAAGAAAAAGACTTCCTTACAAACTTCACAACAAAAACAAATATCTTCTATGGCCTACCCAAAATACACAAATCTAACCAGGTAAGACATGCCATCAACATACAAAAGTCGGAATACATAAGCACCCCAAACCCCAACGACCTCACATTCAGACCCATAGTAGGAGGACCTCATGCCCAACAAGCAAACTTAGCAACCTAATAGATATACCATTACAGCCCTTCACCAATCTAGTCAGAAGTTTTGTAAGAGATAACACACACTTCCTTAGCTCCCTACCACAAACAGTAGACCATGGGACTATACTAGCCACATTCGATGTTAGCAGCCTATATAGCAATATCCGACACAATCTAGGAAAAGAAGCTATCGCATATTGGATTGACAAACATACACAGACTTTACATACCAGATTCAATAAACAATTCGTGATTGATAGCATCGACATAATCCTCGATAACAATTCCTTCCAATTCAATAAAGACAACTACATCCAAATACTAGGCAAAGCAATGGGTACCAAAATGGCACCGACATATGCCACCCTTACACTCGCCTTCCTAGAAGAAACCCTTTATGAAAGGATAGAGCAAAAGTACGGGCACAATATAAAAACACTCTTCATAAAATCTTGACAAAGATACCTAGTCGACTGCTTTATCCTCTGGAAAACCTCATGGGGGATATCAAAGAACTCCACACTTTGCTACAAAATCTACACCCAAAACTAAACTTCACACTAGAACAAAGCCCCACATATCTACCTTTCCTAGACATCCTAGTAACCATAAAAAACAACAGCATAATCACAGACATCTACCACAAACCCAGACATTCAACAATACCTCCACTTCAAAAGCCACCATCCTAAAAAGTCTAAAATCAATACCTGTCTTCTGGTATAATATGGCTCCAAAGTCAGGGCAAAAGTGGAGTCAGTGCCGCAGAGGGCAGTCTTCAAGTACGAGTATCAGAGGAAGACAGCGACGTCGAGCCAAGTAGCGACGTTCACGAAGAGGCTCCGTAGAGATCGCAACGAGAGAGACGGCCGCCATGTTGGTCGAGCGACTACCTGAGGGGTTGACATGTGATGATCGTGTAGATCAAGGGGGCGTGTGGTTTGAGTTGTCACCCTTTGCAAATTGGATGTTTGGAGAAATGGAAAACTAGATGGCTCTGGTTGATAGTCAATTTGCATAAGTGGAGAAATGAGCAGCATATAAACGGTACTTTTTAAAGCAGGTATGAAGAGCACAGAGAGTGAAACGACGGTTGGAAGAAGTGACGGCGAATTCTTTTTGTGACGGTGAATTATTTTTGGACGTTGAAGAGCTCGACCTTTTGGAAGGAACAGCTGTGTCTTATATATATTTTTTTAATTTCTTTTTTTTTTCTACTTCACTACACGAAATTAGAGTACAGAGTGAAAGAGAGAGAAAAAGGAAGAGGTAGAGAGAGATAGGGGGAAGTGTTTAAAAGAGGGAAATGTTTGTGAATTATAGCATTAGGATTAAGCAAGGCACTACAAAAATTACCTCAAGCAAAAATGATATTTACTAGACTTTAAGGAGGAGTGTTGTGTCCAAAGTTGATTTACGGTATGCTTAACTACAAATCCTTCTAGACAAGGATTAGTCAAGGAAATTTTTATTTCAATACCGAAAGGCGATTGTACGAATTACAAGTAATTAGAATTTGTAGACTCGATGAGAAAATGTCAGGAAATACCCTTGAATATTTAAGAAAAAACAATACATTCTATTGGAGATAAGTGGCAGAGAATAAACCGATTGCCTACATAATTTATGCGGAAAAAATCCCTACATTTTCGACAAGCGACACGGAAATTAGATTAAGGTATACAATAATACGATGAGGAACGAACACATATTGTCGTGTTAGATGCATTCGAGTAGTAATCCCAGAAACAGTTCTGTAGACATTAAACCGGAAAATTGCCGACATAATATTAGTAATACGTAAAGTAAAATTACTGATTTAACACGGGGTAAAGCTAAAAACAGGGTCATATCGAGTGACGGTGATCAATTTTTATTTCCTGAGGAGATGACGTGCTCTAAATACTTTTTATTCAGACATATGTGGAAAAGGGTCGAGAGAATACTCTCGAATATTTCTTCAAATAGCCACTCTTCTAAATATACGACCATAGTTACTGTTTTTATTGTCGACTATTAATGTTAACATATATATTTATATATAACATATATATATATGCATACATATGTATGTATATATATATATATATATATATATATATATATATATATATATATACCTTATTATAAATACCCTAATCCTTATGACATTATAATGCAATAGATTTCTAACGTTACTTTAATATTTATCTATCTACAAATTGCTTCACTTAATCGGGTAGAGCTTCATCTATGTAGAATGTTTTGTCCTTTCCGAAAAAGAAACAACTGATTTCTTCACGTAAACTTTATGCCTTCTCTATCTTTCTCTCTCTCTCTCTCTCTCTCTCTCTCTATATATATATATATATATATATATATATATACATATATATATATATATACATATTAGGTTTACTCGTATCTTTAAGAGATGCGTCTGTAGAAACGATGCAAGCATGTATGAATTACGTATTGAGCGGACAATAACATCACTTTTTAAAAAAAATATGAACAGCACGTTGACGAAATAACAGTGAGGCACAAAGAAGTATCCGATATATAAGCTTACATAAAATCATGTGAAAAATATAAGTGTTAGCATACGCTTCGGATTTTACCTAAAAGCGCGACTATTTTGGAATCTATAACAATAGAGAATATAACAATGCACAAGATAAAGCTACATTCAGTTTGCTAATTTTATTCATATTTTAAAATAAAAAATAAAAACTACACGTTCATTCAGAGCAGATATCTGACAATGCCTGATTATTTTGCTTATGGATTGCTAAGAAGCAACAAGTATTTACCATAAATAAAACAATGTGGAGAATCTATTATTTATATGTGCGTAGAAGTGCGGGTATAAAAGATGTCTAACAATGGAATAAATTTATATTTAAAGGAATGGGGACAATAACAAGTGTTGTTTATTGTATATATATACATATATATATATATATATATATATATATATATATTATTATTATTATTATTATTATTATTATTATTATTGTAAAATGTTTTTGATTCCTGATGGGGATAGTTATTTATCTGCCGCCCACCTCGGCAAAATGTGGCACAAGGCCGGAAAGTGAGGATCCAGCAGGCTCCCCGAAAGGAGGGGCACTCCTGCAATTGTAAAATTTGCCTGAGTAACCTCGTCAGCATTCCCCAGTAGGGGCGCCTGAGGCAGTAAGCAATGAACTTACTCCAACGGAAAGCCCAGGACAAGGCCTGAGAGCGTAGACATCCTAGGTATTATCCAGGCGGCGTACCTCAGTCCAACAGGTGCTGGGTCGGTTCCCGGCCCCTCACCTTTTAGGCTGAGTGTCAAGTGAAGTATACTTAACGAGTACTACTACCCTGTCTCCCTGCAGTGGAAGCCACTAAGATACCTTCCCCATCTGACGAACTGATGGGGGACGTTATTTATTTGCCGCCCACCTCGGCAAAATTTGGCACAAGGCAGGAAAGTTGGAATCCAGCAGGCTCCCCTTAAGGAGGGGCACTCCTGCAATTGTAAAAAATTCCTGAATAACCCCATCGACATTCCCCGGTAGGGGCGCCTCAGGCAGTAAGCTATAAACTTACTCTACCGAAAAACCCAGTGACAAGGCCTGGGAGGGTGGACCTCCTAGGTATTACCCAGTCAGCCTACCTCAGTCCAACAAGTGCTGGGTCGGTTCCAAGCCCTTCACCTGTTGGGATGAGTGTAAAGTAACGAATCCTTGACACGTACTACTACCCTGTCTCCCTGCAACCGAAGCCGCTAGGAGACCTTCCCCATCAGACGAGTGGGGGGTATATATTTAATTGCTGCCCACATCAGCAATATGTGGCACAAGGCCGGAAAGTGAGAATCCCGCAGGCTCCCCTAAAGAAGGGGCACTCCTGCAATTTTAAAAATTGTTTAAGTAACCCCGTCGGCACACCCCGGTCTGAGCGCCTCAGGCAGTAAGCAATAAACTGCTCCCACCGGAAAGCCCGGTTGCATGGCCTGGGAGGGTGGACCTCCTAGGTGTTACCGAGGCGGCATATCTCAGTCCAACAGGTGCTGGGTCCGTTCTCGGACCCTCACCTGTTGGGCTGCGTGTCAAGTGACGAATCCTTGACGTGTACTACTCTGTCTCCCTGCAGCCGAAGCCGCTATGAGACCTTCCCCATCAGACGCAGTGATGGGGGTATATATTTAATTGCTGCCCACATCAGCAATATGTGGCAGAAGGCCGGAAACTGTGAACCACGCAGGCTCCCCTAAAGAAGAGGCACTCCTGCAATTTAAAAAATTGCCTGAGTAACCCCGTCGGCATTCCCCGGTCGGGGCGCGTCAGACAGCAAGCAATAAGCTTGCCCCACCGGAAAGCCCCTCACCTGCTGGGCTGAGTGTAAAGTGACGAATCCTTGAGGTGTACTACCCTGTCTCCCTGTAGCCGAAGCCGTTAGGAGACACATCCCATCACAACAGATGCAGTGGTGGGGGTATGAGACGACTGGTTTCGCCAATCATTTTTATAACTAACAGCTGTGCTATACAACCAATGAAAACGTTTAAAAATTATTATAAAAATTTTCGAGTTTTGGATTCAATCAGTTCGCCGTTAACTACGCCACGGACCGCATCTGATTCTTGGCCGCCATATTGTTTACTGATCTGAACTACGCCGTCATCTTTGTTCAAAACTTAAAAAATATTATTATTATTATTATTATTATTATTATTATTATTATTATTCAACACTTCCATGTTGATTGTTTTCGAATTCCCAATTATTTATATAAGTTTTAATGTCCAGAACGCGTTTCAGGTTCTTGTAGTTGTCTTCATAACGAGTGTGGCGTACAAAACCGCTCAGGACTCGTTATTGAATTCATATATATATATATATATATATATATATATATATATATATATATATATATATATATATATATATATATATATTACATAGGCGTCACCACTTATCAAGGCCGATAGGCCACTCAAGGATAAGGGTTAAAGAGTGTACAGTAGTCAAAAGGACAATATAGTAATCGATGGTAATGGAAGTTTGGTGAATGTGTTAACTTAAGTGGAACGGCTCATCAGAAACTTGTTCACGTTGGACTTGAAGACAACCATATTATAGACAGCTGGAAAGTAGAAAAACAAAAGACAATTCCACAGGCGTGCAGTTCTAAGAAAGAAGCTTTCATCATGACATCTATGTTTAGGTTTAGGCACAAATAAAGAGTGGGGAAAATTATTGATAATGCTTTCAGCTAGTCTAGTGTTTCTTGTGAAAGTTTGGCGAGGGTGGACCATAGATTGAAGCTCAGTCCATGAAAATAACGATAAAGCAGAGACAAACTCGCAACATCTCTTCTGTGAGATAGAGGTTGCAGCGAAGAGAAAAGGACATCTCCCACCAGGCCACATAGTCTATTTTGAACCCTATCAAGGCAGGACAAGTCTTTTCTAGCAGCTCCTGCCCATATGTGGCAACAGTATTCCGTCCTTGGACGTATCTGGCTCATATAGATAGAGACTTGCATCAGCAGTGAGATATCTACTGGATCGATAGAAGGATCCGACCATTTTTCCAGCGGCCTTGGCAACAAATTTGATGTACGTATTCCATTTAAGATCAGGAGTAAAGGTCAAGCCCAGAAGCCTGTCAAAACTTGAGGCCTCACCAAGACGAGAGCCATTCGTTTTAATTGATACCAGATGGGGATCAGAACGTTGATGCTGTAAATATAGAAGCTTGGCTTAAGATGCATTAAAAGTAACCAGCTACTCCTTTCCCCATTGTACAACGTGATCAAGATCAGAGGAGAGAGAATCGGAGAGAACTTGATCGTTTACTGTCTTAGATGTGCTACGATGGATGGAAGTGTCGTCAGCAAAAATGTCTACGAATGATGTAAGGATGTGATTTGGGAGATCATTAATGTAGATTAGGAAAAGAGTTGGGCCCAGGATGGACCCCTGAGGAACTCCAGCATTAATACTGTGAGCTTCTGATTTTTGCCCATCAAAATGAACCTATATGAGAGAAATGATTTAATAATTGAGAAATGATTTAATAATTGAGAATACATTCCCAGCTATACCATAGCTGGAGATCTTGTGAAGTAAACCTTTATGCCATACTCTATCAAAGGCCTTTGATATGTCAAGAGCAATTGCCCTAGAAAGGTTGCCTCTGTCAAGAGATTCGCTCATCCTATGAGATATAACTGTAAACACATCTGCTGTAGATCTAACAGAACGGAAACCATATTTTGTGTCACTAAGAAGGTTATTTTTGCTGAGATTGTTGATTACTTCTCTATTTAACACAGATTCCAGCAACTTACACATGACGCACAGGAGCCCTATTAGCCTGTACTGAGAGGGGGATGTACGATCACCTGAATTCTTAAATACAGGGCATACTGATGAGATTTTCCAGGATGATGGGAAGCAATTCTCCTTTAGGCAACGTTTAAACAGTTTTGTAAGTATAGGCGCTAGTTCTGATTGAAGTTTTTTGAGTACTGTAATTGGAATACCGTCAGGGCCGGTTGCTTTATTGGAATCACGGTTTTTATTAGCTTGGCAACATCACCTACAGATATTTGTATATCACATAGTGTGTTTTCTGATACAGGAGCCTTGGTCGCAAAGGGTGGAATTGGCTGCAAAGTTCTTAGCAAAGAGTTAGACTTTGTCTGATGCTAACGAGATTAACTCAGATCCATTGATGATAGTTGGGATAGAGCACACGCTTCTGTTCAGGATTCTGTTTGCAATTCGCCAAAACTAGTGGGTACCAAGCAGCTGCTCAGCTACTTTGGACTTGACGGACTGAGCATACAACACGTTATTTATTACTTTATTACAATGGTTGCTGGCATGCCTGAAAGCGGCTTTAGTTACCATACATCTATTACGTTGGAAGCAGTGGAAAAAGTGATTTCTGGAGAAAATCATGGTTGGCTGTGAGGTTTTTTGCTGGAACTTTTTCGAGGGTATGAAATTGTCTATACCTATAATTAACCATTCCGTCAGGTCTGATACTACAGACGACACACCCTTTTTATACATGGAAAAGACAAAATTTACACATTGAAATGAAAATATTATGCTATGCACTAAGTGTATAACAAACAATAATAGCCTCACAATTATATATATATATATATATATATATATATATATATATATATATAATTTCGCACACACACATGCACACACATATATATATATATGCAAAAACATATATACATATATGGATATTTATGTATATATATATATATTATATATATATATAAATATGTATATATATGAGTATATGTATTATATATATGGCGTTATTTCACGTTAAATTTAGTTTAAAGTGATATATTCTTAATTTATTTTGTTTATAAAATTGTTCACTTTTCTATTTTTAAGCATTATTTACTTCCATTTGTTACAGTTAATCCCATTTCTTATAATTATTTTTATTACAATAATTTTTAGTTAGCTCGAGTTTATAGTTATTAAAATTTTATTTTGGATGCTTAGTCCTAATAATTTTATTTTTCTCTATATTTCTCATTTTGGGATATACTTTGATTTATTACTGCATTTTAATTTAATTCAATATATATATATATATATATATATATATATATTTATCTATCAATCTACCTATCAATTTTTTCATGTCTATATGTCTATCTCTCTCTCTATCTATCTATCTATCTATATATCTATCTATCTACCTATATATATATATATATATATATATATATATATACATATATATATATGTGTGTGAGGATATATATATATATATAAATATATATATATAGATATATAAAGATATATATATATATATATAAATATGTAAGGATATATATATACATATATAAGGATATATATATATATATAAGGATATATATATATATACATATATAAGGATATATATATACATATATAAGGATATATATATATATACATATATAAGGATATATATATATACATATATAAGGATATATATATATATATATATATATATATATATATACACCTAGTTCGCTTAAAGCATTAATGGTAAAAATACGGAGGAGTATAAGACGTCTATCGGAGTGTAACAATTTATTTTTCATTTACTAAAATTAAACTAATAAACTATTAAAACCTAAAATCTAATCAATATATAAATTATTAAATGAATGAAAAGTAAGATTCGAAACGACCATAATAATAGTAGTGATGATAATAAACAGATAAACCTTCTCCTTTTCGATATACAAATAACACAACAAACATCGAATTAATAAGGCTTGAAAATTTTCAGCAGCCTAATTTATCCCATGCTCAGACCGCGTTAAAAATATTTTCTATTTCGGTTTACAATATAATTTCTTTCTTTTTTTTTTTAAATAGATACTTGAAATATTATAGACTTCCACTATTCCGGTTAGCTCAAAAATAAGTCCACTTGTACTATTTGTATTTGTAATTGTTTTTTTTTTTTTAACCCGTCAAGACATTTATTCGTTTCTCCATTTTTTAGTCAATACGTCATCCGGTCCCCTGATTTGATAAAAACTTCTGTAAATTATACGTATACGCAATCAGGCAGACACACATACCCACAGGCACACGCGCGAGCGCACACACGCATATATATATATATATATATATATATATATATATATATATATATATATATATATATATATATATACTTTTTTCGGGTTAAAAGATTGTATTATTTCTATATAATGACCAAATTTAAACCTGTTCGAAAACATCCTTTATTTTAGATTGTGAAATTAAAGAATAAAATGAATGCGTGAGCTGACCGATTTCGAACCTCGATCAACAGAGTTAAACTCGAGATTAATTACGTTTTAAAAAGAAAAGGGGGCAACAATGAATCGGAGATGAAAAAGTAAGGGGGAGAATAAGGGGGGAATAACGGGGGAAATTAATTATTAAATAGAAACTAGATAAAACCCTAAGAGATTCTGTTTTTGTATGCAAAGAGAAGCTCTCAGAGTCTTAATATATATAGTTTCTAGAAATTTTAGATGGTAAAGAGAGTGCGAAAAAAGTCTGCACTAAAGTTCGAAGTGAAATTACGACCACATTATTAATACTCGTATTTGCGCTCTAGAATTGCTTTAAAGCTTCACCGCTCACCTATCCTTCGACCAAATTTCAAACAATTGTTACACTTTATAGATGCCCTTCTTAGATATATTGTGAAAAAGAAAATCAATTTTTGTTCAGTAAAACAAAAGTTATGATTAATTTTCTGGAATTCAAAATCGTAAAAAAAATGTCAGGAGGTGAGCGACACTTTTTATGCCTGGTTTCATTACCAACGTCGTCGCTTCAGTGACTACTGTCGCGAAAAGAGAAGTAACTTGTGATACATAGAGATTTAAAGCATGAAAGGGAGATATTTGGGGTATTTTATTGAAAGCAGGTGAGTGCCTTACATGCTTTTACAATTGTTTTTATAGGGGACAAAAATAAGATTAAAATTAAATAAAAAACAAGTCAATTTATTCTAATCCTGGATAACTCATGGATTAAAGAAAAATACGAGCATGAAATGTAACCTGGTTAAACTTAAACAAAGAAAAGTAAAGGACTAGATGTTAAAGAACAATATATTCTGGTAAAAAATATAACACTTTCTGATTTAAAATGTTTACAAAATATTGCAATATTAAGATTTTTTTAAAAATCCAATTTATAACATTATATTATAAATTCTTAATGCTGCCATATTTTAAGTTATAAAGTTATTTTATTGTTTACTGGCATATCTTGTTCTTTTCTTTCCCAGTTTTCAGAATTAGTCGTTTACTCTTCCATGTTTAAGCGTAATTACTTTTCATGCTCGCATTTTTCTATAATATATATACATATATATATATATATATATATATATATATATATATATATATATACACGTATACATTTATGAAAGTATTTTCTTCTTCGTAACATGAAACTGGTCAGGAATTATGTTCTTTTTAACTATTTACATTAAAGTGACTTTTTAAGATGCTATTAACCTTGGGTCTTCTGGATTATCATTGCGTTATACGTAATTTATTCTGGACTTTTTTTAGGGAGTATATTTTTAAAATAGGAAATTCGCTATATTCTTACTGAAATCAACAAAAAAAAACACATATCTTTTAATTATTTTTTCACATATCTCCAGTAAACATGGCCTCAAATTATTACATTGAATTACTTTTAAGATGTGCACCTTTTCATGGTGATGTAATCACCAAATAGATTATATTTACAGTTTAATATTGCTTTAAAGCGATATGGACTGATCCTAATTTCCCTAGTTGAAGCAAAGTAGTGGTTTTTATGAATGAACTCTGTTTACTCACACTACACGCAGCAGTGCATGCCCCGTGGCTATTTCCACGGGAATATGCCACATATTCAGGCTTAACTGGAGAATTTCTTCGCATCGCAACACCACCTGCGCAGTTGATATCACTCATTATTAAACGCTCTTGAATCTCTAATTTTTCCTGAATCAAACACATTTGTTCGCAAATAACTGCTTATTAAAATATCCGTAAATACAAACAGATGTCAGCATGCAATCCCCTCTTTTACTTCATATAAGCAATTTAGTCTAGCTAGTGTGATTATTGTTTCAAGAATTTGTTATTTCACCCTATACTCGTAGATATCTAGTGCTTGAAAATATAATGATATTTCAAATACATTGCGTACTTCAGTAACGTGGCCGTTTGTCTCAAATGGGCAGAGAAATACAACAAATAAATACAATATCCGAGTCGGCATTTGTTTGTTTGTCAACAAAAGTATTGTTTCAACACAACTTAAAAGTCTCTCGCCATCGTCCATCTCGCCCGGTGTACTTATTTCTTCTCTGGCCCAACATCGGTCGCAGCAAGCCATGATTCGCCTACCGTTTACACATCTATTTCCTTTGGCGTCGACTTTCTTTCTCTCATTAGCACGCGTTGCATGTTTCTGCCTTTTTTCCTTCGTCTTCTCGCGCACACTTCCTAATTTAATATACGGGTTGGTTTGCTGCTGCTGTTAATCTTTTCCGATGCTAACCATTCTTCGCTGCCACTGCTGATACTTTTCATACGCTCATACGCACTATGTTACATTTACATGTAATGTGGAAATTAGTAAAAATTCATGATATTGCGTGTAGAATATCTGATCGGAAAATGTTTTACAAACTAAAATAATAGCAGCCGTCATTTTATATTTTCAAATGTTAAATGTATTGTGTAATTATTTTTTTTTGCGGGAGGAGATCGCTTTTTTTTTTAGGTGGAAAAAGTAGATAATTTTGAGATTACACTTAAGTGTGTAGCAAGGTTTGTACCTAAAATTCATTTATTACTAAATCTTATTATACTGTAACAGAAGACATTGTCCTTCTACTTCTGGAATTATATGGCACATATATTTATCTGTCTGTAACTCATGTTTTATACGTACAATTATATGCATACACCAATTTAAAAAAAAACTTTTATTATCAATAGATCTTGCTTACTAGAACTACAGATATGACGTCACTTTCAGTGCAAGGACTTGAAAATATTTACGTATGTCGTGTAGTTCCACGCCAACTGTAGATCTATGACAATAACATTTTTCAGTCCATACTTATACAGCTAAAGATATTCCCCACTATGTTGGATCTTGATCTGCCACGTGTATACACATCGTCTGTTTTTCATAATTCGACTCTTTAGATGAACCTTTAACATATTCCGTCACCTTTTAGTTTCTTATTATATATCAATTTTTATATAAGAAACTCAACGTGATTACATTCAATATATAGAATAAATGACAAAACATTATATTTCAAAATTCATGATGTTGACAATCTTATAGTTTATTCCTTTAAATCAGTTGATTTATACAATTCTCGACAGTATCTACTACGTAGCGCAGAATCAATCACTTAATTATAAGATCAATTATTGAATTTATTATGCGTTTAACTCATGAAAAGAAATAACAACAATCCATCCGTTCATGTGATTAAAATGTGATTTGACATGGTGAAAATATGAAAATTGGAAGAAAAGCTGCAGTTACCTTTATATTTTTCTATTACACCATATTGAATTATTTCTTTTGACGGATTAATTGTTGATCGATCAGAATTTTAACATCTGTAAGGTGATGGACTAGAGCGTGTTTTATTATAGACTCAAAAAAACTAAATTTATGATGAATTTACTGTTGTTCAAAATTGTAAAAATTCGTAAGGGGGTGAACGATGTTTTTTTATGACTTCTGCGACTAGTGTTGCTACTAATTCACCGCAGTCGCGAAAAGAGAAGTGACAAGTAAAACAGAGAGTATGAAAGCAGACGAATGCCGTACATGATTTTACATATGAGTACGTTATGTTTATGGGGGTAAAAATAAGATTGAAATTAAGCAAAGAACAAGTTAATTTACTAGAAGGCGTGAAAAATCATGGATTATGATAGAAAAATGCGAGCATGAAAAGTAATATGGTTAAGCTTAAATCTGGAAAAACATCAAGATATTCCAGTAAAAAATATAATAAATTCATAACTAAACATATCGCAGCATTAAGAATTTTTTTATTTTAAATCCAATGTAACATTATATAATCAATTCATAATGCTGAAATATTTTAGTTATACATGTTCGTAATTTTCTATTGTCATATACGATATGATTAAACATGATATTTTAATTAATGCTGATTGCGTATCGATTATTATAGAATGAATCCTCTATTGATTATTACATATTACAATAATTTGTCCGGTGGAAGAATTCGCTAAAAAAATAAAAATAAAATAAATAAGTAAACATAAATAAATAACAAAATAATAAATAATAAGGTAAATAATAATGTTAATATAATGTACTGAACGTAATTTGTGTCTGTTTTAAATATAACCTCAACTAATATTATGAGTTGACGATGAATGCCCTGGAAGCTCACTTCTGATCGATGTTTTTTTTTTAAATTTGCGAAAAAGAAAGGATTTCGGCGATTTTAAATGGTGCTTCTCTTTTATCTTAAATTGACTTCATTAAATAGAAAACAAATTAAATTAAATGGTGAGGGAACCCCAGCTTGGAATACGGGATCAGTCGATCCGTAGTCGAATGCTCTACTACTGAGCTAGAAATCCAGATGTCAAGAAACCTGTTTCATTTTTCTAAAAAGAAATTATTTGTTGTAATTTTATTATCTCCCTTTCCGCTGCAACGTAAAATATTTCCCTTGAAAAATTGTTTTAATCTATGAATAAGAAAGACAAAGTAGTTTTTCTTTCTCATAGATAAAAACATAATTTTCACGATCAGATTTTTTTTATTTTATTCTTAATACTTATCGGGTGAATACATGCACAAAACACACCTAAGAATATCCCAAACATATAAATTAGTTTTGTAATTTTGTAGAAAGTCAATATTGCCGCTGGTCTGGAGATTCGAACCCGGCCACGATGATATCTCTGACTTCATTAGCAAGGAAAAACCACACTGTTAATGGTAACCACGATAAATGCAGTTAAAATTAATATTTATATAAATGGTAAATATCAATACTGAATGTTCAGGAGTTAACGCCAAATTTAAATGTGGGTAAAAAAAAAAGCTTGGGAAGTAAACTGTCTATAATAACAATAGAGGACTGCGTACGGCTTTATAACATCTTGCCCCGTACAAAATAGTGTCTGTATTTTCCTGATGCAAACTCTTATGTGCGTTGGAAATGTAAAATTTAAAGAAATACATATTTTTTTTTACTCTACATTTTCATCTGTCTCTGAACAGCCTTTTAATATTTTTAATTACAACGCGTTCAAACCTTAAAAAATACGTCTACAAGTTAAAGAGACATACACACCTATCGATGTCACCGAACAGTCTCTGATACTCTCCTGTAAAGGCAGCTCTCCTGAATAGGACCTGCGTGAGTGCTGTGACAAGGAAAAGTTCAGGACGACTTGGAACAATGCCGAGATAATCAGGGTGCACATAGAGCACCTGAAAGTCCAAAATGACAACCCATTAAGTACTGACCAGGTGTAACGTTGCTTGACTTCGGTTATCCAACATATAAATTACCTTTACAGACTAAGGCACAAAGGAAACCTCTGAACCGTCTTTATATTTATGCATTTAATATTTTGCATTACTATTTAAAGCATTTTAAGTAGCAACATTTGTGAATGGATAACAAACCGACAACACACAACTCTGCTCTAATGTATTCCTTTTGAACGAACATTGTCTTCTGTCAGGATGCACGTGCTAATGTATGCATTAATAGTAATAATAATAAATCTTTGTCTGACGACGATTGATGTAGATGGAAGGACGGATATTCATATCAATGTAACCATCTACTCGATAAAGTCTCCCGCTGATATGAACTTATTGATTCAGAGGAACAAGATAATTGACTTATCCATTTATCATATGTCATATAAGATGGCGATCCATAATATTCACCTTTGTTATGTACAACGTTAGTGCATTCACTTGATTTTATACTTGATTGGAAAAACGACCTCGAATCCGTAGTTGAATAGAAACGTAAATGAATGGTAATATTTAATGATACTAAGATTAATCTTCTTTCCTATGATAATCACAAAATAACCTATAACACTATACTTTAACACTCCCTGTTCAAACTCATTAGTTTAACATTCACAAGCAACCTGAATAGGAAAATTACATTAGCGGCATTGCCAAAGCTGTTGCAAAGAAGAGTACCCTTTACCCATCCCTGTCGATATATAGAGCCTTGTTGCCAAAGTCTGGGGTTACAAATCTACAAATTATCACAGAAGGCTAATCTTTATCATAGATTTAACGTTATTATAATTCAAACCAGATAATAGGATGTATATGTTACTTCAAGATTTATTACTAACCGTCAATTTATGTCTTATTTAAAGTTCTGCATTTTTTTAGATGAAGGCTGATTGTTTATATTACTTGTATCGGCCGGAATATTGTTCTCATCTTGAAACCATTCAGTCGGATTTTCCTTTGATCCTCCTTTAACATGTTGTTTGTTGATTGAAAAAGAAAAGTTATTGGCTCTGTAGAACTCTTCGTGTCTTTTGAGTTAGTATCTGTATTGTGACTATGGGTGTATATGTGTGATAACTTGCTTTACAAAGGGAGGTAACATTAATAAACCAATCTTTTCACACATACGAATCCATGCCCATAATATATAACACAACTCAAAGAATACGAAAATATCTACGGAGCCAGTAACTGTTTTCTTTTCCTTTCTAAACAACAACCAACATGACTTAAGACGGTCAAAGACCAAAGCGACCGAAACGTTACACAAATAACACCAACGATGAACGCAATAGTCGGACAATGCAAGTAATATAATATCTTATTTGTTCATTTCAATGAAAGAAATAGACAATTATATGGATATTAAACTGTCGGAATTAAATGATAAATATTAATTAGGAACCATATATGTAACACAGAATATTATTTTATAAAACAAGTATTTAATTTAAAAATACAACAACCTTATTACGGCGATATATGTCTTCATTAGGCATTACATCGTTTTTTTTTTTTTTCTCATAGCATGGTGTCACTAAATAATCAAAGTTCGTGTGGTATTAAACGGCGTTTATTTATTGAATAGTACATTAAAAAAAACTGCGCGTCATTCGTGTGGAATAAATTCGGTGTAAGTGTTGTGTGAATTTAATGTAAGGTTAAAACAGCAATACATGTTGTTTGTTTTTCTAAATCAACATTTTATTATTTCAAATTTTAAAAAAATCTCAGTTACGAAGATTTACGTCTGCGGCCGGCTTGGACTAGATTTATTTTTCTTTTTTGCTTTTACTTTTGTCATAAAATGTTTTCTCTCTCTCTCTCTATCTCTCTTTTTATCTCTCTCTCTCTCTCTCTATTGTTCTTCCTTTGACAACGTGGTCATTACTAACGAGCAATGGCATTCTTCACGAATCGTCACCATTGACTCAAGTTCCGCGATATGCTGAGCAACTGAACCATGTTACTGTCCACGATATACGTCACGTCCGCTTTTGCCAGGGGTTTGTGCCAAAGAGCAGATCTTTCACTAGAAAATCAAATTCCGCAAGACCTAAAATGGTGAGTTTTTATTAAACGTTTCAATCAAGAACAGTGTGTTTACATAAGGCAGGTAGTTTCATTTTCTATTGACACATTGAAGCATGAGATGGGAAAAGGAAAAAAAGAAACACTGTGATTCCACGCCGTATGAAGACGTATATTGATGAAACAGAGTTATTTTTAATTTTTATATAAATTAATGTTTATTTTTTAAATAAATATGCGGAATCATTACGCACTTATTCCAAGTAAAATATGCACAATACCACACCGAGAAAATATACGTCAAACTTAAGATAAATGGGGTCGATTAACTAAATGACCTTATTTACAAAATCAAATTTTTGAGAGAATCATACTTTAAAAATGTGTCACGTCTTTAATTTTGTGGAAAATTATCTAATTTGAAAAAAGAGTATTCAAGTTTAAAGTACGTATCTTGAATATATATATCTTTACATCATCAACGCTCTGATCCCAATCTGGTATCAATTGAAATGGATGGCTCTCCTCAAGGAAAATCCCCATGTTTTGACAAGCTTCTGGGCTTGACCTTTACTCCTGATCGGAAATGGAACACGTACATCAAGTATGTTGCCAAGGTCGCTGGAAAGATGGTGGGATCCTTCTACCGTCCAGAAGATATCTCACTACTGATGCAATTCTCTATCTATATAAAAGTCAAGTACGTCCAAGGATGGAATACTGCTGCATTATCTGGACAGGAGCTGATAAAAACAGCCTATCTTGCCTTGACAGAGTACAAAATAGACTTTATGGCTTAGTGGGGGATGCCCTGTTCTCTTCCCTGCAACCTCTCTCCCACAGAACAGACGTTCCGAACCTAACTCTGTTTTATCGTAATTTCCATTGAAGGTCCTCGTCTGAGCTCCAATCTCTAGTCCCACCTTACAAATCTTTTACCAAAAACACTTGTCTAGCTGAAACCACTGTCCAAACCTTTTCCCACTCTTTATCTGTGCTTAAATCAAAACGTAGATTCCATGAACAAAGCTGCTTTCTTAGAACTGCACGCCTGTGGAACACTGTTCCGTCTGCCTGCTTCCCACCTGACTACAACCTGGATGTATTCAAGTCCAAATTAAAAAAATCCTGATTAAACGCTCCCTTAAGTATACATTTTTATTAAATCCCTACACTAACGTACTGTACATGCAATAACCCTTATTCCTGAGTGGCTTCCGGACCTTGATAAGTGGTGATCACCTTGTAAAACAAATATATATATATATATATATATATATATATATATATATATATATATATATATATATATATATATATATATACTCCCGAATTTTTATTCAATGGTAAACTGTGTCAGTGGCAATTTTCTAATATATAATGTGAACTGAAATTGTTCCCCGATTTTAATGGCATATATAGCTTTTAATAAAATTCTATGTCCAGATTAGCTTTTTAGTAATATTTTACGAATCAGTGATGCATGTTATTGGAAAAAATAGGTTTGTATATGTCATTTTTCTACGTGTTAAAAGAAGCAATTTCCGTTTGATATTTAAGATTTCTATTGTCATAAGAACAGGAAACCAGATTAGTTGTCATTCTCAATCTAAGGCTTAATAGTATTGCCACTCATATAACTCCGAAATATTATTTTCATAAGTCACATACATTCATACTACTGTAAAAATGCCGATTAAAGGTCACTTACTGGAGCGAAATTGGATGTCTGTTTAAGATAACTTAAATGCATATTGGTGAGAATTGGAAGCCCCACTGGTATAGAAATTAAATGCATACTACATACCGTCTCTATGTATATAAACGTTTTTGGTACAAGAGTTTGACGGGACAACATGATATGAAGATATTTTACGTACAGGTAATCATTGATCCAATATTCAAAATAATATAAGATTCCTCAGGGAGCAGTTGTCATCTACTTCAAGAATTTTGCCAAAATTGAAATTTCACTTGGATATGATCAAGAACATCACAACGAATAACTTTCAACTTGTCTTCCAACTATTAGCATCATATTTCATCACGAGAGGGCGCTTTTCCAAAATGGCTACGAAAAATCATGAGAATATAGTAGAAACTTTATTTTTTGCCAAAATATCAGGACACTGGGTTGTATTTCAATGATTTTCTTAACATATAGTGAATGCCCCTATATTTTAAAACCAAAATCACTGGATACAGGGTAGACAAAGGGCGCTTTTGCCTAAGATGGCCTCCAAAATAATGCACATCCCATAGGAATTAAGGGGAGCGTTTGGTTCAAAACTGAAATTGCCTTGTGGGCATTCATACTCCTATCAGTACTATATGGTAGGCTGGGTTATCAATGTTGCACAAAAAAAAATTGATACCCCCCAATTTGGGGACGTGAGGGGGCAAAAAAACAATTTTCAGCCCGATTTGGCATAATGTTCTAAATCTTATAACTAGAGAAACACTGGGCCAATTGAGATGAAAAAAATATATGGGTACACTATAGAGACTGCTCTAGATAGTAATTTGCGGCAGAGAGATAATTTACATTTTCAAGTATTCTTAATGAAAAAAAAATATATTATATATTAGGTATAGTTATATTGTACATTTCTATATCATTCCATGTCATCTTCACTAATGTCATCTATTTCTTCATTGTAGTCCTCTGAATTTTCACAGCCATCACCACATCCACAAGCATCAGAGCACATTAGTGAATTCTTATGGCATCCACATCTGTTTGTCATACAGGAACTGCGGCAGGAACATTGACACAGCTCTAACAATGCTTCTGGTGCTGGCACATTAATATTTAGTACAGGTACCAAATAACCATCCTGCCTCTCCCATGAAAAATTAGTTGCTGGTGGGATGCTAGGGCATGGTTTGGTGGATAGATTCCACACCAAAGCCATGTAGAATGCCCTTTGTGTGTGCGGTATGAGAGTTCCTAATGTAGGAGGCAACTGTCTTCCTTCCTTGGCATTTTGTGCAAAGAGTGCCCATCTCAGTTCTTTTATACTCTCTGATGTCACTTTTCCAGAAGGTTTATACAAAAGGCATATGTAGCGTTCCATCTGGTTGACAACCCACTCTGGAACATCAGTACTCTTTCCAAATGCTGCAAAGGCATCAAGCAGGGGGGTATCACATGCCATAAATGCCTTGAAGTGACTTGTGACTCTTTTCCCAGCAAATGCACCAGTGTTGTCAGTCCCTATGAAGGCATACCATCCCACTAATGCTTTTGCTTTCTTAATGCCGAGCTTATTATAGCTTTCAAATATTGAAATCCTCTCTGTATTATTCCTAACAAAGCACGTCATTGGCGGGATTAATGGATAGTTTCCAGTAAGTAACACAAAGACATCTGTATCTACTGAAAATATATCCACTTTAGCATTTTCATCTTTGTGATTGACGTCCACAGCATTAAGCAGTACCAACTGGTCACCTTCCTCTAAGCAGTGACTTCCTTCTGACATTTGTGGCATGGACACAACATTGGCAAGGTGGCAATTAGCTTCTATGATTGTGTCGTTCATAACAAGAACCTTCTTTGACTTTCCTTGGTAGTGTGCTAGTACTTTCTGTGATAGATATTTGGTGAGCTCAGCCTTTGTCTGGATATGTGATAGAAGCATCCTTATATTCTTTATGTCTGTACTGTCATTAACAGGATAATGGATAGCTGCTGTTTTCTTGGTCCTCTTGTCTCTTGTAGTTTGAGAGATCCTGGTCGATATTGGTCAAAGACAACACGTATTTCATAATATTGTGCCCTCATATCTTCCACCATTTCAACAAATTTGTTTGCAAAATTTAAAGCAGTAAATTTCTCACATGTTTTTGTTACCATGTTGACAACACACATTGCATCAATTATTAAAATTGCAATATTGTCAATTGCAAACAAGGGTCTCACACCCTGCTTTAGAAAAGGGGGGTATGTGCATGCCCTGAACACTGTCATTTACATTATCCATTACAGCCAAAGCCATTCTTGTTGTTATTCTCTCCACCTCATCATACGAAACAGCCGCCTTCATGTCTCTGAGCATTTTCACTTCTGAACGTGACCTGTTTGCTTGATATGATGTAAGGGCCAGACCAACTGTAAATGGTGTATGCTTATCCTTCTGGAACCCACCACCATCTTCAGATTCGTAGTTTACTTGTCGATTGGATCTATATGAAGACACAATGTGCTGAGTTAAATTTCTTGACATTTTCTCTGCTTCTTCTTCTCGTTTTATATGTAGACTAGTATGTAGGCCATATGTTATCCACCTTACTAACTGTAATAATTTTTTTGGTGTTTCAAAGTCCTCAAATGAGCCTAGATATTTCCAATCTTTGATGCTATCTATTTCTTGTCTAATTATCTTTGATGCTTTACTTAGGATTTCCATCTCTTCATCTACATCTGACACTTCATACTCACGAGAAACAATTTTGTCTTTAATTTTCTTGGAGACAACTACTTCAGGTTTAGGACCACGCTTGACAAAATCAATTCCAGGAATCTTCTCAAGGAGACGCTTTTTCAAAAGCTGCTTGTAGTTGCTAGTTAGAACTGGCACTTCATGTTCCTTAAGGAGTTTAATGTAGGCATCATTGATTACATTCATATCAATGCCTGGAAAAGTATCACTGCTAGTTAATCTTAGTTGGACAATGTTGACAATTTCAATAATAGATATAGCACCTCCAATGTCATCATTTTCTGTTTGTTGGTTGTTGGCAGTCTTTGATGTTTCAAGGTATCTGGTTTCTTTTCTTAAACATGTCAAGTGGTATTTTAAATCTTGTGCAAATGCATCCATTGCATCCATAAGGAGTGCTAGTCTTGCACGGACATCTTCACTTGGACTACAGTTCTTGATTTCTAAGAATTTTTCCCCATGGACTCGCTGCACACTTCATGAATTTGTTCTCTGCCTTGATCTTGACAGAAGACACATAACTCTGAATCAAATGTTTTCCTTGATTTTGGTGATACAAAACTTGTACTTGGCCTTCCTCGCTTTTTGCTCATTGACTCTTTTAATTCTTCTTCATGACTCCTTTCAGCTTTTGCAAGATTGCTTGTGTTACAGAATGATTTGTAACACTTTCTATGGTAATGTTAATCTGTTCCTCTAACTATTTTCAATGTATTTATTCTATCACAAATGTGTCTGTTCTTGCCAATTCTACCCCATCTTTCACTACACAATCTGATATTGGAGAGGGATGTTTCAGTTGCAGTAGAAAACAGATCGTGCAGCTTCTCGTCGCATATGATGCATTCCTCCATATTGCCGTTGTTCTGGTTACTATTGCTCCAAACACAAATCTAAGACCAGCTGCAGCCCTGCAAAGGAAAAATACAACATTTAGAACATTGCAATATAATAAACTTTAGATAATCAATAGAAATAAAGACATTTAGGGTTATTTTTGGGATTTTAGGTATTTTTGTCAGTAAATTAGGCAGCCAATTTGAAAATCGCTCTCACGCGCTTAAAACGGCTCTGAAATTTGGAAGACAAGTTGAAAGAGATTATCTATGATGACCTCCAACACATACAAGTGAAAAATCAATTTTGGCAAAATTTCTGAAGTAGCTATTAATTAATGACAAATGCCCCCTGACTATAGCCCAAAATAGGATCCCAAATTAATGGCCACCTTACAATGACGTATACAAGCAATAGTGTACATTCTCCAAGTGAGGTTTCTTATAGTAACAACAGTAAGCTCGGTACTTCACCAGGCAAGACGGATTCTCATCCTGGAATCTAGTAAACCCAAGGAAGTAAAATAAATATATAATATAACGTAGGTTACTGGTCCGGTGAAATTATACGAAATGCTTTTAACTGCTTCCCGATGATATGATATGTTCCTAACTGTTTTATAAACTCGATATTTGAGAAGTGCATTGAAGAATATGATATAATCGAATATTTATGTATCTCATATAAATATCAAATGTAAGTTACTGGAAAATAGGTCGCTTGATTTCTGAGAACTTCGAGTGCGGTAAATAGCTAGTTGTACCAACAAAGTTTATAAAGCTACAATATCTATAACTAGTGTGTATAAATTATGACTGAAAAAAATGGATTATATTTATTGATGTCAAGTGAACTTAATGTTTATTTATTACTAGCGGATGCGCCGCGTCGACACACAACGCCCAGTCAAACACAAAATCGAGCACACTCAACTTCGTCTTACCATCAACGCTAACCCAGTGAACTCGGAGTGAGGAGAATTCCCATATGCAGAAAACAAAATCACCGAAAAAACATAAATACCCTAAGAGTAAGTATAATGAGTAAACGTTGGATAAAATGACGTTAAGATTATTACGAACGTGCCAGAATTCGAACCTTGAATCTTCTGATCCTAAGTCAGACGCGATATTCATTGTGCCACAAGCCCTGTCCGTATGCCGAAGGATGTTACCGACAAAAAAAAAACGGAACGACCAACCACACCCTTATTTCGGGATTTTTGCGTGAATCAGCGTTGTTCGTTACGAACCATATATAGATAAGGACAATCGAGGGGCTCACATCTTCAGGGAAAAAATAATTTTTCAATTCGGTGCATCCGTTCGAAAGTTTTATCCGTATATATATATATATATATATATATATATATATATATATATATATATATATATATATATATATACGTAAATAAATAAACATTTAAAATTTTATTAACAGTAAGATATAGATTAAGTACCATAGTTTATGTGAAGGAAAAAGAGAACCTGACATATAAAATAGAGGCATATCTGGAGATGAGATATCATGAATAGATTTTAGAACTGTTTGTTGATGTGGGCAAGAATGGGAAATTGCATAATTGAACAGAAAAGAAGGTAACACTTATTTTATACATCAATGAACAGAAAATTATACGCTGTAATGTTAATAACTCGTGTTTCGACAAAAACATAGCAATACGTTTGGATACATTTATAAATTAAGGCCTGTGCATTTCAAGAGAGGGGTGAA
Organism: Euprymna scolopes; assembly: GCF_053919585.1. Taxonomy (NCBI): domain Eukaryota; kingdom Metazoa; phylum Mollusca; class Cephalopoda; order Sepiida; family Sepiolidae; genus Euprymna; species Euprymna scolopes. The sequence goes on along the minus strand of NC_136513.1, from coordinate 15,952,340 downwards.
AAAATTGTCGCGCAAATGTACGAAGTCTACTACAATTGAATTAAATTAGGAATTCGATCTATCGTAGATGATCACTATGTAGATGACGCAGATCAAAATGTATGTAAATCCGCACCTGTTTATGTTCGCGCCTCTTCATACTTTTACTGATTCTAGGATTTCAACGTCATCATTGCCGATAAACTGCATCAAATTTATAATATTTAAGTAATTACTTTAAATTGAAACGTTGCTTTATATTCGCTTGGTAATCTATTTACTTCTAGCACAAAATAAAGTAATAATGCAATAACTACTTTATACAATAAAATATAATATCGTTACGTTTGTTTTTACTTTTTGGACGCCATATTGATTTTGGAACCCATGCATGAGAAATAACTTCCTAATAATTGCCGCGATATCATATGATGAAAAACGAAATCATTTAGAAAAAAATCTCAATATTAATCAGGCGATAAATTAACAGTGAATTGAGTTCTCTCACACCGCAAAAACTGAAACTTGGGTTGGAATGTGGAACAAAAAAGAAGTTAGTATTCCAGTCGAGAAGTTCTCTGACACTGCAAAAACTCTCTCTGCAGCCCCGTCAGCATTCTCAGTAGGGTCCGTCAGGCAATTGCCAATAGAATAACCCCTTATTCAAAGAGAGAAGGAAAACCCTTGAAAAGTAGGCACTCCAAAACTGCACACAAAAAGTGTTACCCCGCAATCAACATAGACCAGGTCATCACAGGAAAAGTATAATCTCTGTTGATGTTTCGTACCAATAATAACACGGAGGTATTCTGTAGTGTTAGAAAATATGGCGGAATTACAGGCAGGAATCGGAATCTGCGACACTGGTTGAGTGAAGATACTAATGTCCGAAAAGAAAAACGTATACTATAAATGCTTGCCTGAAATCAAACTTCAGACAAAGTCATGTGATATCATGTCGAGAAAACCTTTCTCCACTTCTTAATCACCGTATAATATTGAACGGATACGTAACTGTTTCAAATGACCATAAACATTAACAATTTAAACTTTTTGATTGTTAGAACAATTATTATTTAGTAGAAGCAGAACAACACTTTGCACGTTATAACAAAAAGACAGGCATAGATTACTTTAGATGTTACATGAATTGTAACCCCCCCCCAATCATTTTGCCCATGTCCTTCTTTCTTTTTAATATTTTTCTATTTACAGACTCAACCACATCTTGTATATAAAACACGGTATTACCAGTTTTAACAAGATTACTGACAATATTTTTTATATATTTATGCTACGATATTTTCTATTTACATCTTTCTATTACTGACTGCTTGCTTTAATTATTTATAGATTTAAAAGGTATTAATTTTAAATTTGAATTTAAACGAACGATTGATTGTAATAATTTCGTCAGTCTATTTTGCATAACTTATATTACAGCTGTTAATTTTGAGAACATTCCTACCAATTATGCTAAAAAAAGGCCATCGATAAGTTCGTCGAGGAATCAAACAAGGCAGAGAAGGCGTATGGTGCGACAATCAACAATTACTGTGCCTTATGACACAGCAAAACAGCCAGGGAATTTTAGGGGCATATTTGTTGAAAATGTTTTTTGGGTCATTCGGCTGTCAGTGGTTCTACCTTCATTGCAGATTCGGATACAATTGGTGATGATTCCAATTTGGATGGGCCTTCGACAAGTAGTTTCTCAAATCGAAACATTAGACGGTGCACTGCACGCAAATCTCCCCATTTACTCAAGTGAACAGAGTTACATTCAAGTTGTTTCTAATGCTTCAGTGGACGAAGTCCTACGGGAAAGTTATTTGGAAAGACATGTTTCAAGTTCAGCAGAAGAGCAACGAAAGAATCGTCTTATAAGAAATGCATTAGGTCAGTCTGCTGCACACGCTTCCGAAACTGAAGAACTACCAGACACGTTTAATGAGAAATGCTTCAGCCATGCCCACTGCACGCACTTCCGAAAATGTAGAGAAACGGAACAGACAGATGGAGGGACAGATACAATATAGAGCCAATTTGAAAGGACATTCAATCATAACAAATCCACGCTGGTCTTTAAAAACATTCAACTATATCCCCTCTTCTACGTATACTGAACACCTTGACATAAAAATAGGCTCTATGTATTAGAAATGCTTCCATTGTCAAGTGAGCCAGCGGGAATATGACGTTCTAATAGCAAGGTGAAACACCCACTTCTTGGAGAACCACAACAACCGCTACTACGCTTGCTCACAGGTTCAAATCCTGAATGAAGAACCTTTCTGTGATAAATAAGGCACTACAATTGCGCATTTCAGATGACATCTTTAGGATCCTGTCACCAATATGACGGGGGCGTATGCCAACATTCAAAGAACAGGGGCATGTTTAACATCTGATTGGATCTCTTCAGCTAACTGAAAATGAAAAAAAATGGTATCAAAGTTCCAATATATTTCATTTCTACATTTTCGACCAAATTCCCATGCCAATTTTGAATATCAATTCTCGAAATTTGAGATACAAGGTAATCGGATGTGAGGAAAAATTTCTTTAGTGGCTTTGACGCAGTAAAATAACTGCTTAAGGGGCCAGACAAGAACCCGGGCAACGCTATGTCAATATGCTAGTAATTTATTATTTTTAATACGCACAAGGCAGAAGTATCACTTAAAATATATTTGTTTACTATCTTATGAATTTCTGCCACGTGCTTAAAGGTAGATCGTCTATGTATTTTCTATTATATTTGCATAATTTCATGAGATCCTATATCTTGTCAATTACAAATTTGCCAGTTTTAAATTAAATCATTTATACATTTTATGCATTTATGCTATTTTATTTCTCTATGAAACACTGCTTATTATTTTACTTTTACTTGCCTAGTCGAGTTTAAGCAGGATGGAAAATATTTATTTCTATGCAAACTACATTGTACAGTTTAGTAAAAAAATGTGAAGATATTTTTTGAAATCTGTTGGAGCTGTTTCGCATGAAAAAAAAATATTTGTATCTTGGAGTGTAACTATGTGGCTTAATATGTTCTGCTGTTATATTTTAAATACAATGGACAAGAAGGATGTTTATACCCAAAGAGTGAAATATAATTGAAACAATATTTTACTAAAACTATATATATAAATATAAATATTAGTCATCCACATACAGTACTGTTTCGATGTATCCCAACTCATCAGTACTGAAAAGCATACACTTTTCCTCAGCCGTGGATCGAACCTACAACCATCGCGTTGACAGCTCTAGCCATCAGATCACGGATCAGTGCGGTAAATTTTTCTCCTTGAGTATGTATTAAATACATACCCGCACGTCGCAGGGAGTGGTCAATCCATCATTTGTTTACACACAAAGAAATAGTGGGATTCGCTTAATATATATATATATATATATATATATATATATATATATATATATATATGTGTGTGTGTGTGTGTTTGTGTGTAGGATTTAACAACACTGCTTATATATATATATATATATATATATATATATATATATATATATATATATATATATATATATATATATATATATATATGATTTTACAAACCTGCCTACAATATTCTTGGAAAGCGTAAGTTTCTCTGAAATCGCTATAATTGTGTGCTTTACTTGTGTAGCTTAACTAGGGCTTGTCTTACAGAGTAATCAAGTTTATGCCGTTCTGCCATGATGCAGGCTGATGCAACGTTTACAAATGTCTAAGTAAGACTTATTCTTCAGAGGAAATCAAAAAATTTAATATAGCATACTGTTTACATTGTTTTTCTCATATTTGCCCCTTACTATTGGGTGTTTCTATTTTAAAATAAATAATTGTTATAATTCTTTCTCCTATCCTTTGCAAATGATTCAAATTTCAGTATGTTGATGTGGATGAAACGACTACCATTTGTCAAAATTTCAGCTTTTCACAGTTGTTATTACTAACAACTATTGGTTGTAAAATGTTGTCCCTGATTTATGGGTGCTAATGTATATATATATATATATATATATATATATATATATATATATATATGTGTGTGTGTGTGTGTGTGTGTGTGTGTGTGTGTGTGTGTGTGTGATCAGTTGAAATGTTTATTATCATTGCGTACAAATCATCAGATGTTTGTACAGTCAGGGCAGCAAGTGGCTGGGAGAGAAGTCGCTTTGTTATCAGTTCGACAACTAGAGTTTCCGGCATTTAAGCCATCTATATTTGTAGTAAAATGTTTTGTAGTTTTGTATTTCGGGGCTAGTCAATCTGGGAAACATGGTGGCCATTTGACATTGCCATAGCGTGAGATAATGATCTCGCCAAAATATTTCCTGATTTTGGGAAAAACATATCAAAACATACATACGTATTTCAATGCTAAACTTATCTATAAGTAATTTGGATGTCCAAAGTTTATAAAATCACTTTAGCAGAAATCTCTCTAGAGCTATTTCGACCATGATGTTATATATATATATATATATATATATATATATATATATATATATATATGTATACATAAGCAGTAGTTTGTTGCTACGCAATCATGAACATGTTTCGGTCTACTAGTATTTACTTACTAGAGACCTCATCAGGTAACAACCCTTATTTTCGAAAACGGAATTCTAAATGAAGAGCAAAAATCTATCCTCAGCAAAAAAAGTTGTTTTTTTTAATCAGGAGTGTGAAGAACAGGTTTTTTTTTATTGCTTTTTCACCCCAAACAAGGCAAATTGCCACTTTGGTGTAGGGGGCTACTATCAGGGGCAACAACTACTGGGGTACTATGTAGGGATTTAGGCAGCAAGGTGTCGGTTCACGTTACACTTGGACTTCTGCACGTCAGTACTGTTGGGGAAGCAGGGACCTGGAATGGAATTCCAGAGTCTAGCGGTTCTGGGGAAGAAACAATTGGAGTAGAAAGATCTTTTACATCAAGGATCTCTACAGTGTGGGGTGGAGTTTAGCAGCCTGTCGGGTTTGTCGAGGGTGCTCACGTCGTGGGGGCACAAGTGATTGCAGTTCGTCAGAGCATTCGCCATTAAAATACTTGTAGAAAAGGCAGAGGGATGCAACATTTCGTCGATGGAGCAGAGGCTGAAGCTTAGATGCCAGTTCTGGGCCTATCATGTTTGCGACTCTCTTTTGAACCTTGTCAAGGAGTTAGAGACTAGTAGCAGATGCACCAGCCCAGATGTGGCAGCAATACTCCATATATGGGCGAATGGTGGCCTTATAGAGGTACAGGATACTTTCGGGTGTTAGTAGTTTTCTAGCACGGTAGAGAGAGCCCACCTTTCTTGCAGCGGCCTTGACAATGCCTTCAATGTAATTGTTCCAGTTCATGTTTCCTGTGAACGTTAGGCCAAGGAGTTTGAAACATGGACTCTCAGATAAAGAGTCGTTGGCCATTGCTATGGGTGTTAGAGAAGGTTTCTTGTAATTATTGAATGAAACTAGTTTAGTCTTGGCAGCATTGAACGCGACCAACCACTTTTGTCCCCATTCCACTACAGATTGAAGGTCTTCCTCTAGTGTTTCTGCCATTTCCTTAGAAATGTGTTCATTCGTCTTCCTGTTGTGCCTGCCATAGAGTGTAGTGTCATCAGCATATATACCCATCTCAGAGGCAATTTTGTCGGGGAGGTCATTTATGAATATCAGGAACAATAGAGTTCCAAGGATAGAACCCTGGGGCACCCTCGCATTTATATCATATTGTTTAGATGTACGACCGTCGAGGACAACCTGGATTTTTCTCTTATCTAAGAAGGATTTAATTATGTTAAGTATTCTACCAGTGATACCGTATGATCTGATTTTCCTGAGGAGATCCTCATGCCATACCCTGTCAAAAGCCTTGGATATATCTAGAGCTACCGCTCTGCCCTCCCCCGCTTTGTCCAGTGAATGGTATATACGTTCAGAGATCACAGTTAGGATGTCTGCTGTGGAACGGGCTTGTCTAAATCCATATTGTTTGTCAGTCAGTAGTTTAGCATCTGTAAGATGATGGACTAGAGCATGGTTAATTATGGTCTCAAATATTTTGGCAAAAAGTGGTAGGAGGCTAATGGGGCGATAATTTGATGGGTCTATCCTTTCGCCAGAATTCTTAAATACTGGTACAACAGAAGCAGTTTTCCAACAGCCCGGAAAGCAAGCTTCATTAAGGCATTTGTTGTAGAGTTTGGAGAGAACTGGAGCTACTTCGGCTGAGCACTTTTTTAATAGCACAGCTGGGATAAGATCGGGTCCACATGCTTTTGAGGTGTCAAGGTTTTTTATGATAGCATGCACCTGAGCAGGGGTGGTTTTCAGATCGTCTAGTGTGGCGTCTGTCCGCATAGGAAAGTCAGGTAGGGGGTGGTTGGAAGGGTCCAGTGTGGAGTTTGATGCAAACCGACTGGCAAGCATGTTAGCCTTGTCGGTTGCTGAGGAGACAACCTCGTGATTGTTGGTTAGTGGGGGAATTGTTGATTGCCCATTATTTACTAAACTGTTGTAGATTTTCCAGAAGTCTCGAGTTCCTAGTTTTTGTGCTTCGATGCGTTTTTTAGTGGTTTCCGTAAATTCTCTCTTAGCTGTCGCTATTTCTTTCTTAACGTTATTTCCAGCTCCTATATACTTCAGTCTGTTTGAACTGGATTTATGTCGGTTAAACCTACGGTATGCATGCTGCTTTTGAGCACTGGCAGTTGCACAAGTCGACCTAAACCTTTGGGGAGAGTGGGGCTTACTATAAAATTTATGCATGGGACCATGCGCTTCGATTGCAGTTTTGAACCAGTCAGTGGTCTCGTTTGCACATTGTTCAGCAGGGAGAGAGAAAATATTTCTCCATGGAGCATCTCTAATTAGTTTCCTGATGGCTTCCCAGTCAGCCTTTTTATAATATCTCGTTGTTTTGAGCACTGGCTCTTCAGTTTTGGCTCTAGAGTTTAGGGCGATTTACACCATTATCACTTCGAGATCAGCGTTCCCGAGTGGGCTGTGGGCCTTCGTTATGCAGTCATCGGGAACTGCGGTCAAAAACAGATCTAGAAGTGATGCGTGTTGTTCTTCCTGATCAGGGAAACGGGATGGAAACGTAACAATTTGTGATAGAGAGTGAGATATATTGAAGCTATGGGTTGTGCTACCCGCTGCATCTGTGTAAGTAGAGAATCCAAGCCAGTTTTTGTGTTGGACATTAAAGTCACCAAATACATGTATTTGTGCGCTAGTGTCGAGGGACAGTGTTGTGGCTATGCTGTCAGATACTTTATTTATTATGGAGCAGTCCTGAGTTGAGGGAGAGCGGTAGAGAAAATAAAAGTAGCTAATGTTGTGTTGCATGTTTAGTCTAAAGCACATAAAGGCTTGATCATCTGTTTCCAGGTTTGTTTCTCTAGTCAAGGGAAGGGTATTACGAATGTAAACTCCAAGTCCGTGCATATGTCTGTCAGAGTCCTTACGGCAGAGTGGGAGATATCCAGGCATGTTAAAGTGGGTAGAGGGAATGGAAGGGTGTAGGTTAGTTTCACTTAGTGCTAAGATATCCGGGGTGTTTGTTAAGAGAAATGCTTCAACATCAGCTAAGTTAGTTCTAAGCCCACGGATAGTTGTGAATGAGAGTCTCAAGGCAGGAGGCAAGTTGAATTTCTTTGTCCCTAATCCTGGTTTAAGCTTATTTTTAGATTGTACTGTCGTCATATTTTTTTTAAAGAATTTCGGTAAGAGAGAGCTAAACAAGAGGTTATGCAGAGCTTCAGAATGCATCACAAGTAGACCATCAGCTGACCTTTCTCCGTGCGAATTTATTAATTTATTTATTCTCGGATCTGTTTATTTACTTATTTATCGGTGCATTTATTCACTTTCGTGTTTAGAGTTTGTGGATCGAGGGGGTTAGGTTCTAAATCAAGGGCTAGACAGATGTTATATTTTACAAGCGAGAGGCCCGTTCATCCATGTATAAGATTTCACGGGTCAGTGTGTCATAATATTCTCTATTTTTTTAAAGTTTATTTCAATTTAATATGCTTATATGTGAGGAGAGGTTAGGAATTTACCCGGATCTGTTGAATGTTGTCTGGGCTTCTAGTGAACGGTTGAAGGGAGGGAGGGGGTTAGAGGCAAAAAAAAAAGAGAAAGGAAGTAAAAAAAGAATTTTATGACACACTGACGTGTGAAAGTCTAAGACATGGACGAACGAACCTCTCACTTGTTAAAGATACCATATATATAGCCCTAGATTTAATACCTAATCCCCTCAACCCATAAACTGTAAACCTTAACAACAACACGAAAATGAATAAAGTCACCGATAAATAAGTAAATAAACATATCCGAGAATAAATAAACTAATAAATTCGCACCCAATTCAACCATGTTCTTCATACTCATGATAAAAAGCCTTCTTTTGCTGAGGATAGATTTTTGCTCTTCATTTAGAATTCCGTTTTCGAAAATAAGGGTTGTTGCCTGATGAGGTCTCTAGTTAGTAAATACTAGTAGACCGAAACATGCCCATGATTGTGTAGCAACACACTTCTGCTTATGTAAAGACAAATGTAACCTGCTCTACTTCTGTATCGGACACTCCTGTAAGTACCTTGTTATATTTCACTGGTTAGCCTACCTTTGGAAAATAGCAACCTTAAATTAAATGTATATATATATATATATATATATATATATATATACATATATATATATATATATATATATATATATATATATATATATATAGAGAGAGAGAGAGAGAGAGATAGAGAGAGAGAGAGAGTGCCAAAAGACGATATAAATAGTCAATTTAATTTAATAAAAGAGTATATGGTAATTAAAAGACGACCGCGGGGAGAAAATAAAAGAAAAGAAAGGAAAACCGAAGTGAAGAATATTCCCTAATATATTTAAACATTTAAAATATATTGTTTATTTACAATTACTATAGATATGGGGTAATGGTGCAAAATTAACTTAACATATTGTTATAAGTATTATTAATTGCAAGTAATGTGTTTTCCTGCGTTTGCTATATACTTGTGCATAGGGTAATTTGTCTTACATCCAAAATATTTATATTAATTTCCAATTTTAATGTCAGTGTGATGCTGGTTATGTGGAAGGGAATTTTTCTGCATTTGCAAACTCGTATCAACCAGCATGTGTTATCTGTTCTAACACACGGTAGGGTATGATCTGTTAGTCTTATTTCCTCTTCAACATTAGAGTCTGCTATGGGTAAGCATTTGGTTGAGAATACTTGTTGTGCCAATAAATATTAAATATAGAGGTTTACGTTATTTCATATATCTTATCCCAAAACTCATTTAAAAATTTTGGAATCTGTCCGTATCGCGATTCGACAACCTTCTTTGTTCCGACAGAAAATATCGATAACAACGTTAAATTCCCATTGGAAAAGAATCCCCCCGTCCTGCTATGCAATTTTAGCCGAAGCCGTTAGGAGACACATCCCATCACAACAGATGCAGTGGTGGGGGTATGAGACGACTGGTTTCGCCAATCATTTTTATAACTAACAGCTGTGCTATACAACCAATGAAAACGTTTAAAAATTATTATAAAAATTTTCGAGTTTTGGATTCAATCAGTTCGCCGTTAACTACGCCACGGACCGCATCTGATTCTTGGCCGCCATATTGTTTACTGATCTGAACTACGCCGTCATCTTTGTTCAAAACTTAAAAAATATTATTATTATTATTATTATTATTATTATTATTATTATTATTATTCAACACTTCCATGTTGATTGTTTTCGAATTCCCAATTATTTATATAAGTTTTAATGTCCAGAACGCGTTTCAGGTTCTTGTAGTTGTCTTCATAACGAGTGTGGCGTACAAAACCGCTCAGGACTCGTTATTGAATTCATATATATATATATATATATATATATATATATATATATATATATATATATATATATATTACATAGGCGTCACCACTTATCAAGGCCGATAGGCCACTCAAGGATAAGGGTTAAAGAGTGTACAGTAGTCAAAAGGACAATATAGTAATCGATGGTAATGGAAGTTTGGTGAATGTGTTAACTTAAGTGGAACGGCTCATCAGAAACTTGTTCACGTTGGACTTGAAGACAACCATATTATAGACAGCTGGAAAGTAGAAAAACAAAAGACAATTCCACAGGCGTGCAGTTCTAAGAAAGAAGCTTTCATCATGACATCTATGTTTAGGTTTAGGCACAAATAAAGAGTGGGGAAAATTATTGATAATGCTTTCAGCTAGTCTAGTGTTTCTTGTGAAAGTTTGGCGAGGGTGGACCATAGATTGAAGCTCAGTCCATGAAAATAACGATAAAGCAGAGACAAACTCGCAACATCTCTTCTGTGAGATAGAGGTTGCAGCGAAGAGAAAAGGACATCTCCCACCAGGCCACATAGTCTATTTTGAACCCTATCAAGGCAGGACAAGTCTTTTCTAGCAGCTCCTGCCCATATGTAGCAACAGTATTCCGTCCTTGGACGTATCTGGCTCATATAGATAGAGACTTGCATCAGCAGTGAGATATCTACTGGATCGATAGAAGGATCCGACCATTTTTCCAGCGGCCTTGGCAACAAATTTGATGTACGTATTCCATTTAAGATCAGGAGTAAAGGTCAAGCCCAGAAGCCTGTCAAAACTTGAGGCCTCACCAAGACGAGAGCCATTCGTTTTAATTGATACCAGATGGGGATCAGAACGTTGATGCTGTAAATATAGAAGCTTGGCTTAAGATGCATTAAAAGTAACCAGCTACTCCTTTCCCCATTGTACAACGTGATCAAGATCAGAGGAGAGAGAATCGGAGAGAACTTGATCGTTTACTGTCTTAGATGTGCTACGATGGATGGAAGTGTCGTCAGCAAAAATGTCTACGAATGATGTAAGGATGTGATTTGGGAGATCATTAATGTAGATTAGGAAAAGAGTTGGGCCCAGGATGGACCCCTGAGGAACTCCAGCATTAATACTGTGAGCTTCTGATTTTTGCCCATCAAAATGAACCTATATGAGAGAAATGATTTAATAATTGAGAAATGATTTAATAATTGAGAATACATTCCCAGCTATACCATAGCTGGAGATCTTGTGAAGTAAACCTTTATGCCATACTCTATCAAAGGCCTTTGATATGTCAAGAGCAATTGCCCTAGAAAGGTTGCCTCTGTCAAGAGATTCGCTCATCCTATGAGATATAACTGTAAACACATCTGCTGTAGATCTAACAGAACGGAAACCATATTTTGTGTCACTAAGAAGGTTATTTTTGCTGAGATTGTTGATTACTTCTCTATTTAACACAGATTCCAGCAACTTACACATGACGCACAGGAGCCCTATTAGCCTGTACTGAGAGGGGGATGTACGATCACCTGAATTCTTAAATACAGGGCATACTGATGAGATTTTCCAGGATGATGGGAAGCAATTCTCCTTTAGGCAACGTTTAAACAGTTTTGTAAGTATAGGCGCTAGTTCTGATTGAAGTTTTTTGAGTACTGTAATTGGAATACCGTCAGGGCCGGTTGCTTTATTGGAATCACGGTTTTTATTAGCTTGGCAACATCACCTACAGATATTTGTATATCACATAGTGTGTTTTCTGATACAGGAGCCTTGGTCGCAAAGGGTGGAATTGGCTGCAAAGTTCTTAGCAAAGAGTTAGACTTTGTCTGATGCTAACGAGATTAACTCAGATCCATTGTTGATAGTTGGGATAGAGCACACGCTTCTGTTCAGGATTCTGTTTGCAATTCGCCAAAACTAGTGGGTACCAAGCAGCTGCTCAGCTACTTTGGACTTGACGGACTGAGCATACAACACGTTATTTATTACTTTATTACAATGGTTGCTGGCATGCCTGAAAGCGGCTTTAGTTACCATACATCTATTACGTTGGAAGCAGTGGAAAAAGTGATTTCTGGAGAAAATCATGGTTGGCTGTGAGGTTTTTTGCTGGAACTTTTTCGAGGGTATGAAATTGTCTATACCTATAATTAACCATTCCGTCAGGTCTGATACTACAGACGACACACCCTTTTTATACATGGAAAAGACAAAATTTACACATTGAAATGAAAATATTATGCTATGCACTAAGTGTATAACAAACAATAATAGCCTCACAATTATATATATATATATATATATATATATATATATATATATATATATATATATATATATATAATTTCGCACACACACATGCACACACATATATATATATATATGCAAAAACATATATACATATATGGATATTTATGTATATATATATATTATATATATATATAAATATGTATATATATGAGTATATGTATTATATATATGGCGTTATTTCACGTTAAATTTAGTTTAAAGTGATATATTCTTAATTTATTTTGTTTATAAAATTGTTCACTTTTCTATTTTTAAGCATTATTTACTTCCATTTGTTACAGTTAATCCCATTTCTTATAATTATTTTTATTACAATAATTTTTAGTTAGCTCGAGTTTATAGTTATTAAAATTTTATTTTGGATGCTTAGTCCTAATAATTTTATTTTTCTCTATATTTCTCATTTTGGGATATACTTTGATTTATTACTGCATTTTAATTTAATTCAATATATATATATATATATATATATATATATATATTTATCTATCAATCTACCTATCAATTTTTTCATGTCTATCTGTCTATCTCTCTCTCTATCTATCTATCTATCTATATATCTATCTATCTACCTATATATATATATATATATATATATACATATATATATATATGTGTGTGAGGATATATATATATATATAAATATATATATATATAGATATATAAGGATATATATATATATATAAATATGTAAGGATATATATATACATATATAAGGATATATATATATATATATAAGGATATATATATATATATATACATATATAAGGATATATATATACATATATAAGGATATATATATATATACATATATAAGGATATATATATACATATATAAGGATATATATATATACATATATAAGGATATATATATATATATATATATATATATATATATATATATATATATATATACACCTAGTTCGCTTAAAGCATTAATGGTAAAAATACGGAGGAGTATAAGACGTCTATCGGAGTGTAACAATTTATTTTTCATTTACTAAAATTAAACTAATAAACTATTAAAACCTAAAATCTAATCAATATATAAATTATTAAATGAATGAAAAGTAAGATTCGAAACGACCATAATAATAGTAGTGATGATAATAAACAGATAAACCTTCTCCTTTTCGATATACAAATAACACAACAAACATCGAATTAATAAGGCTTGAAAATTTTCAGCAGCCTAATTTATCCCATGCTCAGACCGCGTTAAAAATATTTTCTATTTCGGTTTACAATATAATTTCTTTCTTTTTTTTTTTAAATAGATACTTGAAATATTATAGACTTCCACTATTCCGGTTAGCTCAAAAATAAGTCCACTTGTACTATTTGTATTTGTAATTGTTTTTTTTTTTTTAACCCGTCAAGACATTTATTCGTTTCTCCATTTTTTAGTCAATACGTCATCCGGTCCCCTGATTTGATAAAAACTTCTGTAAATTATACGTATACGCAATCAGGCAGACACACATACCCACAGGCACACGCGCGAGCGCACACACGCATATATATATATATATATATATATATATATATATATATATATATATATATATATATATATACTTTTTTCGGGTTAAAAGATTGTATTATTTCTATATAATGACCAAATTTAAACCTGTTCGAAAACATCCTTTATTTTAGATTGTGAAATTAAAGAATAAAATGAATGCGTGAGCTGACCGATTTCGAACCTCGATCAACAGAGTTAAACTCGAGATTAATTACGTTTTAAAAAGAAAAGGGGGCAACAATGAATCGGAGATGAAAAAGTAAGGGGGAGAATAAGGGGGGAATAACGGGGGAAATTAATTATTAAATAGAAACTAGATAAAACCCTAAGAGATTCTGTTTTTGTATGCAAAGAGAAGCTCTCAGAGTCTTAATATATATAGTTTCTAGAAATTTTAGATGGTAAAGAGAGTGCGAAAAAAGTCTGCACTAAAGTTCGAAGTGAAATTACGACCACATTATTAATACTCGTATTTGCGCTCTAGAATTGCTTTAAAGCTTCACCGCTCACCTATCCTTCGACCAAATTTCAAACAATTGTTACACTTTATAGATGCCCTTCTTAGATATATTGTGAAAAAGAAAATCAATTTTTGTTCAGTAAAACAAAAGTTATGATTAATTTTCTGGAATTCAAAATCGTAAAAAAAATGTCAGGAGGTGAGCGACACTTTTTATGCCTGGTTTCATTACCAACGTCGTCGCTTCAGTGACTACTGTCGCGAAAAGAGAAGTAACTTGTGATACATAGAGATTTAAAGCATGAAAGGGAGATATTTGGGGTATTTTATTGAAAGCAGGTGAGTGCCTTACATGCTTTTACAATTGTTTTTATAGGGGACAAAAATAAGATTAAAATTAAATAAAAAACAAGTCAATTTATTCTAATCCTGGATAACTCATGGATTAAAGAAAAATACGAGCATGAAATGTAACCTGGTTAAACTTAAACAAAGAAAAGTAAAGGACTAGATGTTAAAGAACAATATATTCTGGTAAAAAATATAACACTTTCTGATTTAAAATGTTTACAAAATATTGCAATATTAAGATTTTTTTAAAAATCCAATTTATAACATTATATTATAAATTCTTAATGCTGCCATATTTTAAGTTATAAAGTTATTTTATTGTTTACTGGCATATCTTGTTCTTTTCTTTCCCAGTTTTCAGAATTAGTCGTTTACTCTTCCATGTTTAAGCGTAATTACTTTTCATGCTCGCATTTTTCTATAATATATATACATATATATATATATATATATATATATATATATATATATATATATATATATATACACGTATACATTTATGAAAGTATTTTCTTCTTCGTAACATGAAACTGGTCAGGAATTATGTTCTTTTTAACTATTTACATTAAAGTGACTTTTTAAGATGCTATTAACCTTGGGTCTTCTGGATTATCATTGCGTTATACGTAATTTATTCTGGACTTTTTTTAGGGAGTATATTTTTAAAATAGGAAATTCGCTATATTCTTACTGAAATCAACAAAAAAAAACACATATCTTTTAATTATTTTTTCACATATCTCCAGTAAACATGGCCTCAAATTATTACATTGAATTACTTTTAAGATGTGCACCTTTTCATGGTGATGTAATCACCAAATAGATTATATTTACAGTTTAATATTGCTTTAAAGCGATATGGACTGATCCTAATTTCCCTAGTTGAAGCAAAGTAGTGGTTTTTATGAATGAACTCTGTTTACTCACACTACACGCAGCAGTGCATGCCCCGTGGCTATTTCCACGGGAATATGCCACATATTCAGGCTTAACTGGAGAATTTCTTCGCATCGCAACACCACCTGCGCAGTTGATATCACTCATTATTAAACGCTCTTGAATCTCTAATTTTTCCTGAATCAAACACATTTGTTCGCAAATAACTGCTTATTAAAATATCCGTAAATACAAACAGATGTCAGCATGCAATCCCCTCTTTTACTTCATATAAGCAATTTAGTCTAGCTAGTGTGATTATTGTTTCAAGAATTTGTTATTTCACCCTATACTCGTAGATATCTAGTGCTTGAAAATATAATGATATTTCAAATACATTGCGTACTTCAGTAACGTGGCCGTTTGTCTCAAATGGGCAGAGAAATACAACAAATAAATACAATATCCGAGTCGGCATTTGTTTGTTTGTCAACAAAAGTATTGTTTCAACACAACTTAAAAGTCTCTCGCCATCGTCCATCTCGCCCGGTGTACTTATTTCTTCTCTGGCCCAACATCGGTCGCAGCAAGCCATGATTCGCCTACCGTTTACACATCTATTTCCTTTGGCGTCGACTTTCTTTCTCTCATTAGCACGCGTTGCATGTTTCTGCCTTTTTTCCTTCGTCTTCTCGCGCACACTTCCTAATTTAATATACGGGTTGGTTTGCTGCTGCTGTTAATCTTTTCCGATGCTAACCATTCTTCGCTGCCACTGCTGATACTTTTCATACGCTCATACGCACTATGTTACATTTACATGTAATGTGGAAATTAGTAAAAATTCATGATATTGCGTGTAGAATATCTGATCGGAAAATGTTTTACAAACTAAAATAATAGCAGCCGTCATTTTATATTTTCAAATGTTAAATGTATTGTGTAATTATTTTTTTTTGCGGGAGGAGATCGCTTTTTTTTTTAGGTGGAAAAAGTAGATAATTTTGAGATTACACTTAAGTGTGTAGCAAGGTTTGTACCTAAAATTCATTTATTACTAAATCTTATTATACTGTAACAGAAGACATTGTCCTTCTACTTCTGGAATTATATGGCACATATATTTATCTGTCTGTAACTCATGTTTTATACGTACAATTATATGCATACACCAATTTAAAAAAAAACTTTTATTATCAATAGATCTTGCTTACTAGAACTACAGATATGACGTCACTTTCAGTGCAAGGACTTGAAAATATTTACGTATGTCGTGTAGTTCCACGCCAACTGTAGATCTATGACAATAACATTTTTCAGTCCATACTTATACAGCTAAAGATATTCCCCACTATGTTGGATCTTGATCTGCCACGTGTATACACATCGTCTGTTTTTCATAATTCGACTCTTTAGATGAACCTTTAACATATTCCGTCACCTTTTAGTTTCTTATTATATATCAATTTTTATATAAGAAACTCAACGTGATTACATTCAATATATAGAATAAATGACAAAACATTATATTTCAAAATTCATGATGTTGACAATCTTATAGTTTATTCCTTTAAATCAGTTGATTTATACAATTCTCGACAGTATCTACTACGTAGCGCAGAATCAATCACTTAATTATAAGATCAATTATTGAATTTATTATGCGTTTAATTCATGAAAAGAAATAACAACAATCCATCCGTTCATGTGATTAAAATGTGATTTGACATGGTGAAAATATGAAAATTGGAAGAAAAGCTGCAGTTACCTTTATATTTTTCTATTACACCATATTGAATTATTTCTTTTGACGGATTAATTGTTGATCGATCAGAATTTTAACATCTGTAAGGTGATGGACTAGAGCGTGTTTTATTATAGACTCAAAAAAACTAAATTTATGATGAATTTACTGTTGTTCAAAATTGTAAAAATTCGTAAGGGGGTGAACGATGTTTTTTTATGACTTCTGCGACTAGTGTTGCTACTAATTCACCGCAGTCGCGAAAAGAGAAGTGACAAGTAAAACAGAGAGTATGAAAGCAGACGAATGCCGTACATGATTTTACATATGAGTACGTTATGTTTATGGGGGTAAAAATAAGATTGAAATTAAGCAAAGAACAAGTTAATTTACTAGAAGGCGTGAAAAATCATGGATTATGATAGAAAAATGCGAGCATGAAAAGTAATATGGTTAAGCTTAAATCTGGAAAAACATCAAGATATTCCAGTAAAAAATATAATAAATTCATAACTAAACATATCGCAGCATTAAGAATTTTTTTGTTTTAAATCCAATGTAACATTATATAATCAATTCATAATGCTGAAATATTTTAGTTATACATGTTCGTAATTTTCTATTGTCATATACGATATGATTAAACATGATATTTTAATTAATGCTGATTGCGTATCGATTATTATAGAATGAATCCTCTATTGATTATTACATATTACAATAATTTGTCCGGTGGAAGAATTCGCTAAAAAAATAAAAATAAAATAAATAAGTAAACATAAATAAATAACAAAATAATAAATAATAAGGTAAATAATAATGTTAATATAATGTACTGAACGTAATTTGTGTCTGTTTTAAATATAACCTCAACTAATATTATGAGTTGACGATGAATGCCCTGGAAGCTCACTTCTGATCGATGTTTTTTTTTTAAATTTGCGAAAAAGAAAGGATTTCGGCGATTTTAAATGGTGCTTCTCTTTTATCTTAAATTGACTTCATTAAATAGAAAACAAATTAAATTAAATGGTGAGGGAACCCCAGCTTGGAATACGGGATCAGTCGATCCGTAGTCGAATGCTCTACTACTGAGCTAGAAATCCAGATGTCAAGAAACCTGTTTCATTTTTCTAAAAAGAAATTATTTGTTGTAATTTTATTATCTCCCTTTCCGCTGCAACGTAAAATATTTCCCTTGAAAAATTGTTTTAATCTATGAATAAGAAAGACAAAGTAGTTTTTCTTTCTCATAGATAAAAACATAATTTTCACGATCAGATTTTTTTTATTTTATTCTTAATACTTATCGGGTGAATACATGCACAAAACACACCTAAGAATATCCCAAACATATAAATTAGTTTTGTAATTTTGTAGAAAGTCAATATTGCCGCTGGTCTGGAGATTCGAACCCGGCCACGATGATATCTCTGACTTCATTAGCAAGGAAAAACCACACTGTTAATGGTAACCACGATAAATGCAGTTAAAATTAATATTTATATAAATGGTAAATATCAATACTGAATGTTCAGGAGTTAACGCCAAATTTAAATGTGGGTAAAAAAAAAAGCTTGGGAAGTAAACTGTCTATAATAACAATAGAGGACTGCGTACGGCTTTATAACATCTTGCCCCGTACAAAATATTGTCTGTATTTTCCTGATGCAAACTCTTATGTGCGTTGGAAATGTAAAATTTAAAGAAATACATATTTTTTTTTACTCTACATTTTCATCTGTCTCTGAACAGCCTTTTAATATTTTTAATTACAACGCGTTCAAACCTTAAAAAATACGTCTACAAGTTAAAGAGACATACACACCTATCGATGTCACCGAACAGTCTCTGATACTCTCCTGTAAAGGCAGCTCTCCTGAATAGGACCTGCGTGAGTGCTGTGACAAGGAAAAGTTCAGGACGACTTGGAACAATGCCGAGATAATCAGGGTGCACATAGAGCACCTGAAAGTCCAAAATGACAACCCATTAAGTACTGACCAGGTGTAACGTTGCTTGACTTCGGTTATCCAACATATAAATTACCTTTACAGACTAAGGCACAAAGGAAACCTCTGAACCGTCTTTATATTTATGCATTTAATATTTTGCATTACTATTTAAAGCATTTTAAGTAGCAACATTTGTGAATGGATAACAAACCGACAACACACAACTCTGCTCTAATGTATTCCTTTTGAACGAACATTGTCTTCTGTCAGGATGCACGTGCTAATGTATGCATTAATAGTAATAATAATAAATCTTTGTCTGACGACGATTGATGTAGATGGAAGGACGGATATTCATATCAATGTAACCATCTACTCGATAAAGTCTCCCGCTGATATGAACTTATTGATTCAGAGGAACAAGATAATTGACTTATCCATTTATCATATGTCATATAAGATGGCGATCCATAATATTCACCTTTGTTATGTACAACGTTAGTGCATTCACTTGATTTTATACTTGATTGGAAAAACGACCTCGAATCCGTAGTTGAATAGAAACGTAAATGAATGGTAATATTTAATGATACTAAGATTAATCTTCTTTCCTATGATAATCACAAAATAACCTATAACACTATACTTTAACACTCCCTGTTCAAACTCATTAGTTTAACATTCACAAGCAACCTGAATAGGAAAATTACATTAGCGGCATTGCCAAAGCTGTTGCAAAGAAGAGTACCCTTTACCCATCCCTGTCGATATATAGAGCCTTGTTGCCAAAGTCTGGGGTTACAAATCTACAAATTATCACAGAAGGCTAATCTTTATCATAGATTTAACGTTATTATAATTCAAACCAGATAATAGGATGTATATGTTACTTCAAGATTTATTACTAACCGTCAATTTATGTCTTATTTAAAGTTCTGCATTTTTTTAGATGAAGGCTGATTGTTTATATTACTTGTATCGGCCGGAATATTGTTCTCATCTTGAAACCATTCAGTCGGATTTTCCTTTGATCCTCCTTTAACATGTTGTTTGTTGATTGAAAAAGAAAAGTTATTGGCTCTGTAGAACTCTTCGTGTCTTTTGAGTTAGTATCTGTATTGTGACTATGGGTGTATATGTGTGATAACTTGCTTTACAAAGGGAGGTAACATTAATAAACCAATCTTTTCACACATACGAATCCATGCCCATAATATATAACACAACTCAAAGAATACGAAAATATCTACGGAGCCAGTAACTGTTTTCTTTTCCTTTCTAAACAACAACCAACATGACTTAAGACGGTCAAAGACCAAAGCGACCGAAACGTTACACAAATAACACCAACGATGAACGCAATAGTCGGACAATGCAAGTAATATAATATCTTATTTGTTCATTTCAATGAAAGAAATAGACAATTATATGGATATTAAACTGTCGGAATTAAATGATAAATATTAATTAGGAACCATATATGTAACACAGAATATTATTTTATAAAACAAGTATTTAATTTAAAAATACAACAACCTTATTACGGCGATATATGTCTTCATTAGGCATTACATCGTTTTTTTTTTTTTCTCATAGCATGGTGTCACTAAATAATCAAAGTTCGTGTGGTATTAAACGGCGTTTATTTATTGAATAGTACATTAAAAAAAACTGCGCGTCATTCGTGTGGAATAAATTCGGTGTAAGTGTTGTGTGAATTTAATGTAAGGTTAAAACAGCAATACATGTTGTTTGTTTTTCTAAATCAACATTTTATTATTTCAAATTTTAAAAAAATCTCAGTTACGAAGATTTACGTCTGCGGCCGGCTTGGACTAGATTTATTTTTCTTTTTTGCTTTTACTTTTGTCATAAAATGTTTTCTCTCTCTCTCTATCTCTCTCTTTATCTCTCTCTCTCTCTCTCTCTCTATTGTTCTTCCTTTGACAACGTGGTCATTACTAACGAGCAATGGCATTCTTCACGAATCGTCACCATTGACTCAAGTTCCGCGATATGCTGAGCAACTGAACCATGTTACTGTCCACGATATACGTCACGTCCGCTTTTGCCAGGGGTTTGTGCCAAAGAGCAGATCTTTCACTAGAAAATCAAATTCCGCAAGACCTAAAATGGTGAGTTTTTATTAAACGTTTCAATCAAGAACAGTGTGTTTACATAAGGCAGGTAGTTTCATTTTCTATTGACACATTGAAGCATGAGATGGGAAAAGGAAAAAAAGAAACACTGTGATTCCACGCCGTATGAAGACGTATATTGATGAAACAGAGTTATTTTTAATTTTTATATAAATTAATGTTTATTTTTTAAATAAATATGCGGAATCATTACGCACTTATTCCAAGTAAAATATGCACAATACCACACCGAGAAAATATACGTCAAACTTAAGATAAATGGGGTCGATTAACTAAATGACCTTATTTACAAAATCAAATTTTTGAGAGAATCATACTTTAAAAATGTGTCACGTCTTTAATTTTGTGGAAAATTATCTAATTTGAAAAAAGAGTATTCAAGTTTAAAGTACGTATCTTGAATATATATATCTTTACATCATCAACGCTCTGATCCCAATCTGGTATCAATTGAAATGGATGGCTCTCCTCAAGGAAAATCCCCATGTTTTGACAAGCTTCTGGGCTTGACCTTTACTCCTGATCGGAAATGGAACACGTACATCAAGTATGTTGCCAAGGTCGCTGGAAAGATGGTGGGATCCTTCTACCGTCCAGAAGATATCTCACTACTGATGCAATTCTCTATCTATATAAAAGTCAAGTACGTCCAAGGATGGAATACTGCTGCATTATCTGGACAGGAGCTGATAAAAACAGCCTATCTTGCCTTGACAGAGTACAAAATAGACTTTATGGCTTAGTGGGGGATGCCCTGTTCTCTTCCCTGCAACCTCTCTCCCACAGAACAGACGTTCCGAACCTAACTCTGTTTTATCGTAATTTCCATTGAAGGTCCTCGTCTGAGCTCCAATCTCTAGTCCCACCTTACAAATCTTTTACCAAAAACACTTGTCTAGCTGAAACCACTGTCCAAACCTTTTCCCACTCTTTATCTGTGCTTAAATCAAAACGTAGATTCCATGAACAAAGCTGCTTTCTTAGAACTGCACGCCTGTGGAACACTGTTCCGTCTGCCTGCTTCCCACCTGACTACAACCTGGATGTATTCAAGTCCAAATTAAAAAAATCCTGATTAAACGCTCCCTTAAGTATACATTTTTATTAAATCCCTACACTAACGTACTGTACATGCAATAACCCTTATTCCTGAGTGGCTTCCGGACCTTGATAAGTGGTGATCACCTTGTAAAACAAATATATATATATATATATATATATATATATATATATATATATATATATATATACTCCCGAATTTTTATTCAATGGTAAACTGTGTCAGTGGAAATTTTCTAATATATAATGTGAACTGAAATTGTTCCCCGATTTTAATGGCATATATAGCTTTTAATAAAATTCTATGTCCAGATTAGCTTTTTAGTAATATTTTACGAATCAGTGATGCATGTTATTGGAAAAAATAGGTTTGTATATGTCATTTTTCTACGTGTTAAAAGAAGCAATTTCCGTTTGATATTTAAGATTTCTATTGTCATAAGAACAGGAAACCAGATTAGTTGTCATTCTCAATCTAAGGCTTAATAGTATTGCCACTCATATAACTCCGAAATATTATTTTCATAAGTCACATACATTCATACTACTGTAAAAATGCCGATTAAAGGTCACTTACTGGAGCGAAATTGGATGTCTGTTTAAGATAACTTAAATGCATATTGGTGAGAATTGGAAGCCCCACTGGTATAGAAATTAAATGCATACTACATACCGTCTCTATGTATATAAACGTTTTTGGTACAAGAGTTTGACGGGACAACATGATATGAAGATATTTTACGTACAGGTAATCATTGATCCAATATTCAAAATAATATAAGATTCCTCAGGGAGCAGTTGTCATCTACTTCAAGAATTTTGCCAAAATTGAAATTTCACTTGGATATGATCAAGAACATCACAACGAATAACTTTCAACTTGTCTTCCAACTATTAGCATCATATTTCATCACGAGAGGGCGCTTTTCCAAAATGGCTACGAAAAATCATGAGAATATAGTAGAAATTTTATTTTTTGCCAAAATATCAGGACACTGGGTTGTATTTCAATGATTTTCTTAACATATAGTGAATGCCCCTATATTTTAAAACCAAAATCACTGGATACAGGGTAGACAAAGGGCGCTTTTGCCTAAGATGGCCTCCAAAATAATGCACATCCCATAGGAATTAAGGGGAGCGTTTGGTTCAAAACTGAAATTGCCTTGTGGGCATTCATACTCCTATCAGTACTATATGGTAGGCTGGGTTATCAATGTTGCACAAAAAAAAATTGATACCCCCCAATTTGGGGACGTGAGGGGGCAAAAAAACAATTTTCAGCCCGATTTGGCATAATGTTCTAAATCTTATAACTAGAGAAACACTGGGCCAATTGAGATGAAAAAAATATATGGGTACACTATAGAGACTGCTCTAGATAGTAATTTGCGGCAGAGAGATAATTTACATTTTCAAGTATTCTTAATGAAAAAAAAATATATTATATATTAGGTATAGTTATATTGTACATTTCTATATCATTCCATGTCATCTTCACTAATGTCATCTATTTCTTCATTGTAGTCTTCTGAATTTTCACAGCCATCACCACATCCACAAGCATCAGAGCACATTAGTGAATTCTTATGGCATCCACATCTGTTTGTCATACAGGAACTGCGGCAGGAACATTGACACAGCTCTAACAATGCTTCTGGTGCTGGCACATTAATATTTAGTACAGGTACCAAATAACCATCCTGCCTCTCCCATGAAAAATTAGTTGCTGGTGGGATGCTAGGGCATGGTTTGGTGGATAGATTCCACACCAAAGCCACGTAGAATGCCCTTTGTGTGTGCGGTATGAGAGTTCCTAATGTAGGAGGCAACTGTCTTCCTTCCTTGGCATTTTGTGCAAAGAGTGCCCATCTCAGTTCTTTTATACTCTCTGATGTCACTTTTCCAGAAGGTTTATACAAAAGGCATATGTAGCGTTCCATCTGGTTGACAACCCACTCTGGAACATCAGTACTCTTTCCAAATGCTGCAAAGGCATCAAGCAGGGGGGTATCACATGCCATAAATGCCTTGAAGTGACTTGTGACTCTTTTCCCAGCAAATGCACCAGTGTTGTCAGTCCCTATGAAGGCATACCATCCCACTAATGCTTTTGCTTTCTTAATGCCGAGCTTATTATAGCTTTCAAATATTGAAATCCTCTCTGTATTATTCCTAACAAAGCACGTCATTGGCGGGATTAATGGATAGTTTCCAGTAAGTAACACAAAGACATCTGTATCTACTGAAAATATATCCACTTTAGCATTTTCATCTTTGTGATTGACGTCCACAGCATTAAGCAGTACCAACTGGTCACCTTCCTCTAAGCAGTGACTTCCTTCTGACATTTGTGGCATGGACACAACATTGGCAAGGTGGCAATTAGCTTCTATGATTGTGTCGTTCATAACAAGAACCTTCTTTGACTTTCCTTGGTAGTGTGCTAGTAATTTCTGTGATAGATATTTGGTGAGCTCAGCCTTTGTCTGGATATGTGATAGAAGCATCCTTATATTCTTTATGTCTGTACTCTCATTAACAGGATAATGGATAGCTGCTGTTTTCTTGGTCCTCTTGTCTCTTGTAGTTTGAGAGATCCTGGTCGATATTGGTCAAAGACAACACGTATTTCATAATATTGTGCCCTCATATCTTCCACCATTTCAACAAATTTGTTTGCAAAATTTAAAGCAGTAAATTTCTCACATGTTTTTGTTACCATGTTGACAACACACATTGCATCAATTATTAAAATTGCAATATTGTCAATTGCAAACAAGGGTCTCACACCCTGCTTTAGAAAAGGGGGGGGGTATGTGCATGCCCTGAACACTGTCATTTACATTATCCATTACAGCCAAAGCCATTCTTGTTGTTATTCTCTCCACCTCATCATACGAAACAGCCGCCTTCATGTCTCTGAGCATTTTCACTTCTGAACGTGACCTGTTTGCTTGATATGATGTAAGGGCCAGACCAACTGTAAATGGTGTATGCTTATCCTTCTGGAACCCACCACCATCTTCAGATTCGTAGTTTACTTGTCGATTGGATCTATATGAAGACACAATGTGCTGAGTTAAATTTCTTGACATTTTCTCTGCTTCTTCTTCTCATTTTATATGTAGACTAGTATGTAGGCCATATGTTATCCACCTTACTAACTGTAATAATTTTTTTGGTGTTTCAAAGTCCTCAAATGAGCCTAGATATTTCCAATCTTTGATGCTATCTATTTCTTGTCTAATTATCTTTGATGCTTTACTTAGGATTTCCATCTCTTCATCTACATCTGCCACTTCATACTCACGAGAAACAATTTTGTCTTTAATTTTCTTGGAGACAACTACTTCAGGTTTAGGACCACGCTTGACAAAATCAATTCCAGGAATCTTCTCAAGGAGACGCTTTTTCAAAAGCTGCTTGTAGTTGCTAGTTAGAACTGGCACTTCATGTTCCTTAAGGAGTTTAATGTAGGCATCATTGATTACATTCATATCAATGCCTGGAAAAGTATCACTGCTAGTTAATCTTAGTTGGACAATGTTGACAATTTCAATAATAGATATAGCACCTCCAATGTCATCATTTTCTGTTTGTTGGTTGTTGGCAGTCTTTGATGTTTCAAGGTATCTGGTTTCTTTTCTTAAACATGTCAAGTGGTATTTTAAATCTTGTGCAAATGCATCCATTGCATCCATAAGGAGTGCTAGTCTTGCACGGACATCTTCACTTGGACTACAGTTCTTGATTTCTAAGAATTTTTCCCCATGGACTCGCTGCACACTTCATGAATTTGTTCTCTGCCTTGATCTTGACAGAAGACACATAACTCTGAATCAAATGTTTTCCTTGATTTTGGTGATACAAAACTTGTACTTGGCCTTCCTCGCTTTTTGCTCATTGACTCTTTTAATTCTTCTTCATGACTCCTTTCAGCTTTTGCAAGATTGCTTGTGTTACAGAATGATTTGTAACACTTTCTATGGTAATGTTAATCTGTTCCTCTAACTATTTTCAATGTATTTATTCTATCACAAATGTGTCTGTTCTTGCCAATTCTACCCCATCTTTCACTACACAATCTGATATTGGAGAGGGATGTTTCAGTTGCAGTAGAAAACAGATCGTGCAGCTTCTCGTCGCATATGATGCATTCCTCCATATTGCCGTTGTTCTGGTTACTATTGCTCCAAACACAAATCTAAGACCAGCTGCAGCCCTGCAAAGGAAAAATACAACATTTAGAACATTGCAATATAATAAACTTTAGATAATCAATAGAAATAAAGACATTTAGGGTTATTTTTGGGATTTTAGGTATTTTTGTCAGTAAATTAGGCAGCCAATTTGAAAATCGCTCTCACGCGCTTAAAACGGCTCTGAAATTTGGAAGACAAGTTGAAAGAGATTATCTATGATGACCTCCAACACATACAAGTGAAAAATCAATTTTGGCAAAATTTCTGAAGTAGCTATTAATTAATGACAAATGCCCCCTGACTAAGAGTTCAAAGCGATCAAATTTTTTTAACTTTTCAAACCTATTCTGTCCCCTTTACATTTATTGTTTCGAGCTCAACTCAAGTTTTTTAGTTAGATCCCTGTGCAAGAAACCTATATCCAAAATTTCAAGTGTTTACACTCAAAATTAGCGGATGAATTTGGTAGAGTTTCAAAAGCCAAATCCTTGAACGTTGACCCCTTAACGGAAAAGGATTACAAAGGATTCCCCAAATCACAGTACCCTGTATATAAAATTTCGAGTCTGTAGACTGCAAATTGCAGAGTTGATGTGTAGGGTAATGTATACAGACACAGACACTTACAGACAGACACTTTCACTTTAATAGATCTATGGATAGATAGATATAGATAGATTGGACGCAATACGTAGTAATGATCTTAAAAATTAAATAAAAAACACCCGTGCGCCGCCAATGAGAATCCAAACAAAAACATTCAGCTCGCGATTTTTTTTGTCTTCCTTGTCAATGACTGGCTTATGAAGACATTTGTGATTCGAAGCTAAAAATTAAAACCTGAGTCAATAGCTACAACATTATGCATTAGTAATGCCGGCGTTCGCATTTCACCTGACAATTGTTTTTTTTTAATTTTAACATGTTGCATCGATGTTTCCCGAATAAAATCCAAATATAGAGTCTTGTATTGATTCAGATACTTTATATATGACGTTTCCTGTCTGTAGATCCAAAACGCTAGTGGGGTTTGGTAGGAAAAAATTGTTAAACAAAAATATATACATATACATAAATATACATCGAAACAGTTTTTTGCTTATTATAAATTTTTACAAAAATATTATGCAACTATAAAACGTTTCAGGAGGAGGTTACTAATCTAGGCTTTAGCAAATTCAAAGACAAATATGAATATTTCTATTTATATAGTAATCCAAAATGACAAAGATAAAGGCATTCATAGACGATAATAGAGCTGACTATAAATTATAGTAAGAATAAGCTGTAATATAGAAGTTTGCATTTAATTTTTATTATTTGGCAGAATGCTCGAAAACTGGTGTGTTTTTTGTAATCCTTTATCCTCTGATGTTCAAAGAATGCGAATTTTTCTCATAAGAGAAAAAAACTGTTAACAAAATAATCAGATATAATATGTTAACACACACACACACACACACACATATATATATATATATATATATATATATATATATATATATATATATATATATATATATATATATATATATATTTGAATATAAGCAGACATCTCCGTGCAGCTGCTTAGGCTATCAATCTTGTCAGGAGAAACAGTGGCAATAAAAAATATTAATGGCGAAAATAAAAAGAATGCGGGATTCATACACACACACACAAACAAACACGCACACACCACACATACACACACACACACACACACACACACACACACATATATATATATATATATATATATATATATATATATATATATATATATATATATATAAAACGCCAAAATATGATTAACATATAATTTGATAAGCGATTATAAAAGGATTAAAATTGCATAGCAGGACGGGGGGATTCTTTTCCAATGGGAATTTAACGTTGTTATCGATATTTTCTGTCGGAACAAAGAAGGTTGTCGAATCGCGATACGGACAGATTCCAAAATTTTTAAATGAGTTTTGGGATAAGATATATGAAATAACGTAAACCTCTATATTTAATATTTATTGGCACAACAAGTATTCTCAACCAAATGCTTACCCATAGCAGACTCTAATGTTGAAGAGGAAATAAGACTAACAGATCATACCCTACCGTGTGTTAGAACAGATAACACATGCTGGTTGATACGAGTTTGCAAATGCAGAAAAATTCCCTTCCACATAACCAGCATCACACTGACATTAAAATTGGAAATTAATATAAATATTTTGGATGTAAGACAAATTACTCTATGCACAAGTATATAGCAAACGCAGGAAAACACATTACTTGCAATTAATAATACTTATAACAATATGTTAAGTTAATTTTGCACCATTACCCCA
This sequence comes from Euprymna scolopes, assembly GCF_053919585.1. Taxonomy (NCBI): domain Eukaryota; kingdom Metazoa; phylum Mollusca; class Cephalopoda; order Sepiida; family Sepiolidae; genus Euprymna; species Euprymna scolopes. The sequence continues at coordinate 15,923,510 of NC_136513.1, read as the reverse complement.
TATCTATAGTAATTGTAAATAAACAATATATTTTAAATGTTTAAATATATTAGGGAATATTCTTCACTTCGGTTTTCCTTTCTTTTCTTTTATTTTCTCCCCGCGGTCGTCTTTTAATTACCATATACTCTTTTATTAAATTAAATTGACTATTTATATCGTCTTTTGGCACTCTCTCTCTCTCTCTATCTCTCTCTCTCTCTCTCTCTCTCTATATATATATATATATATATATATATATATATATATATATATATATATACATTTAATTTAAGGTTGCTATTTTCCAAAGGTAGGCTAACCAGTGAAATATAACAAGGTACTTACAGGAGTGTCCGATACAGAAGTAGAGCAGGTTACATTTGTCTTTACATAAGCAGAAGTGTGTTGCTACACAATCATGGGCATGTTTCGGTCTACTAGTATTTACTAACTAGAGACCTCATCAGGCAACAACCCTTATTTTCGAAAACGGAATTCTAAATGAAGAGCAAAAATCTATCCTCAGCAAAAGAAGGCTTTTTATCATGAGTATGAAGAACATGGTTGAATTGGGTGCGAATTTATTAGTTTATTTATTCTCGGATATGTTTATTTACTTATTTATCGGTGACTTTATTCATTTTCGTGTTGTTGTTAAGGTTTACAGTTTATGGGTTGAGGGGATTAGGTATTAAATCTAGGGCTATATATATGGTATCTTTAACAAGTGAGAGGTTCGTTCGTCCATGTCTTAGACTTTCACACGTCAGTGTGTCATAAAATTCTTTTTTTACTTCCTTTCTCTTTTTTTTTTGCCTCTAACCCCCTCCCTCCCTTCAACCGTTCACTAGAAGCCCAGACAACATTCAACAGATCCGGGTAAATTCCTAACCTCTCCTCACATATAAGCATATTAAATTGAAATAAACTTTAAAAAAATAGAGAATATTATGACACACTGACCCGTGAAATCTTATACATGGATGAACGGGCCTCTCGCTTGTAAAATATAACATCTGTCTAGCCCTTGATTTAGAACCTAACCCCCTCGATCCACAAACTCTAAACACGAAAGTGAATAAATGCACCGATAAATAAGTAAATAAACAGATCCGAGAATAAATAAATTAATAAATTCGCACGGAGAAAGGTCAGCTGATGGTCTACTTGTGATGCATTCTGAAGCTCTGCATAACCTCTTGTTTAGCTCTCTCTTACCGAAATTCTTTAAAAAAAATATGACGACAGTACAATCTAAAAATAAGCTTAAACCAGGATTAGGGACAAAGAAATTCAACTTGCCTCCTGCCTTGAGACTCTCATTCACAACTATCCGTGGGCTTAGAACTAACTTAGCTGATGTTGAAGCATTTCTCTTAACAAACACCCCGGATATCTTAGCACTAAGTGAAACTAACCTACACCCTTCCATTCCCTCTACCCACTTTAACATGCCTGGATATCTCCCACTCTGCCGTAAGGACTCTGACAGACATATGCACGGACTTGGAGTTTACATTCGTAATACCCTTCCCTTGACTAGAGAAACAAACCTGGAAACAGATGATCAAGCCTTTATGTGCTTTAGACTAAACATGCAACACAACATTAGCTACTTTTATTTTCTCTACCGCTCTCCCTCAACTCAGGACTGCTCCATAATAAATAAAGTATCTGACAGCATAGCCACAACACTGTCCCTCGACACTAGCGCACAAATACATGTATTTGGTGACTTTAATGTCCAACACAAAAACTGGCTTGGATTCTCTACTTACACAGATGCAGCGGGTAGCACAACCCATAGCTTCAATATATCTCACTCTCTATCACAAATTGTTACGTTTCCATCCCGTTTCCCTGATCAGGAAGAACAACACGCATCACTTCTAGATCTGTTTTTGACCGCAGTTCCCGATGACTGCATAACGAAGGCCCACAGCCCACTCGGGAACGCTGATCTCGAAGTGATAATGGTGTAAATCGCCCTAAACTCTAGAGCCAAAACTGAAGAGCCAGTGCTCAAAACAACGAGATATTATAAAAAGGCTGACTGGGAAGCCATCAGGAAACTAATTAGAGATGCTCCATGGAGAAATATTTTCTCTCTCCCTGCTGAACAATGTGCAAACGAGACCACTGACTGGTTCAAAACTGCAATCGAAGCGCATGGTCCCATGCATAAATTTTATAGTAAGCCCCACTCTCCCCAAAGGTTTAGGTCGACTTGTGCAACTGCCAGTGCTCAAAAGCAGCATGCATACCGTAGGTTTAACCGACATAAATCCAGTTCAAACAGACTGAAGTATATAGGAGCTGGAAATAACGTTAAGAAAGAAATAGCGACAGCTAAGAGAGAATTTACGGAAACCACTAAAAAACGCATCGAAGCACAAAAACTAGGAACTCGAGACTTCTGGAAAATCTACAACAGTTTAGTAAATAATGGGCAATCAACAATTCCCCCACTAACCAACAATCACGAGGTTGTCTCCTCAGCAACCGACAAGGCTAACATGCTTGCCAGTCGGTTTGCATCAAACTCCACACTGGACCCTTCCAACCACCCCCTACCTGACTTTCCTATGCGGACAGACGCCACACTAGACGATCTGAAAACCACCCCTGCTCAGGTGCATGCTATCATAAAAAACCTTGACACCTCAAAAGCATGTGGACCCGATCTTATCCCAGCTGTGCTATTAAAAAAGTGCTCAGCCGAAGTAGCTCCAGTTCTCTCCAAACTCTACAACAAATGCCTTAATGAAGCTTGCTTTCCGGGCTGTTGGAAAACTGCTTCTGTTGTACCAGTATTTAAGAATTCTGGCGAAAGGATAGACCCATCAAATTATCGCCCCATTAGCCTCCTACCACTTTTTGCCAAAATATTTGAGACCATAATTAACCATGCTCTAGTCCATCATCTTACAGATGCTAAACTACTGACTGACAAACAATATGGATTTAGACAAGCCCGTTCCACAGCAGACATCCTAACTGTGATCTCTGAACGTATATACCATTCACTGGACAAAGCGGGGGAGGGCAGAGCGGTAGCTCTAGATATATCCAAGGCTTTTGACAGGGTATGGCATGAGGATCTCCTCAGGAAAATCAGATCATACGGTATCACTGGTAGAATACTTAACATAATTAAATCCTTCTTAGATAAGAGAAAAATCCAGGTTGTCCTCGACGGTCGTACATCTAAACAATATGATATAAATGCGAGGGTGCCCCAGGGTTCTATCCTTGGAACTCTATTGTTCCTGATATTCATAAATGACCTCCCCGACAAAATTGCCTCTGAGATGGGTATATATGCTGATGACACTACACTCTATGGCAGGCACAACAGGAAGACGAATGAACACATTTCTAAGGAAATGGCAGAAACACTAGAGGAAGACCTTCAATCTGTAGTGGAATGGGGACAAAAGTGGTTGGTCGCGTTCAATGCTGCCAAGACTAAACTAGTTTCATTCAATAATTACAAGAAACCTTCTCTAACACCCATAGCAATGGCCAACGACTCTTTATCTGAGAGTCCATGTTTCAAACTCCTTGGCCTAACGTTCACAGGAAACATGAACTGGAACAATTACATTGAAGGCATTGTCAAGGCCGCTGCAAGAAAGGTGGGCTCTCTCTACCGTGCTAGAAAACTACTAACACCCGAAAGTATCCTGTACCTCTATAAGGCCACCATTCGCCCATATATGGAGTATTGCTGCCACATCTGGGCTGGTGCATCTGCTACTAGTCTCTAACTCCTTGACAAGGTTCAAAAGAGAGTCGCAAACATGATAGGCCCAGAACTGGCATCTAAGCTTCAGCCTCTGCTCCATCGACGAAATGTTGCATCCCTCTGCCTTTTCTACAAGTATTTTAATGGCGAATGCTCTGACGAACTGCAATCACTTGTGCCCCCACGACGTGAGCACCCTCGACAAACCCGACAGGCTGCTAAACTCCACCCCACACTGTAGAGATCCTTGATGTAAAAGATCTTTCTACTCCAATTGTTTCTTCCCCAGAACCGCTAGACTCTGGAATTCCATTCCAGGTCCCTGCTTCCCCAACAGTACTGACGTGCAGAAGTCCAAGTGTAACGTGAACCGACACCTTGCTGCCTAAATCCCTACATAGTACCCCAGTAGTTGTTGCCCCTGATAGTAGCCCCCTACACCAAAGTGGCAATTTGCCTTGTTTGGGGTGAAAAAGCAATAAAAAAAACCTGTTCTTCACACTCCTGATTAAAAAAAACAACTTTTTTTGCTGAGGATAGATTTTTGCTCTTCATTTAGAATTCCGTTTTCGAAAATAAGGGTTGTTACCTGATGAGGTCTCTAGTAAGTAAATACTAGTAGACCGAAACATGTTCATGATTGCGTAGCAACAAACTACTGCTTATGTATACATATATATATATATATATATATATATATATATATATATATATATATATATATATATATATATATATATATATATATATATATATAACATCATGGTCGAAATAGCTCTAGAGAGATTTCTGCTAAAGTGATTTTATAAACTTTGGACATCCAAATTACTTATAGATAAGTTTAGCATTGAAATACGTATGTATGTTTTGATATGTTTTTCCCAAAATCAGGAAATATTTTGGCGAGATCATTATCTCACGCTATGGCAATGTCAAATGGCCACCATGTTTCCCAGATTTACTAGCCCCGAAATACAAAACTACAAAACATTTTACTACAAATATAGATGGCTTAAATGCCGGAAACTCTAGTTGTCGAACTGATAACAAAGCGACTTCTCTCCCAGCCACTTGCTGCCCTGACTGTACAAACATCTGATGATTTGTACGCAATGATAATAAACATTTCAACTGATCACACACACACACACACACACACACACACACACACACACACACACACATATATATATATATATATATATATATACATTAGCACCCATAAATCAGGGACAACATTTTACAACCAATAGTTGTTAGTAATAACAACTGTGAAAAGCTGAAATTTTGACAAATGGTAGTCGTTTCATCCACATCAACATACTGAAATTTGAATCATTTGCAAAGGATAGGAGAAAGAATTATAACAATTATTTATTTTAAAATAGAAACACCCAATAGTAAGGGGCAAATATGAGAAAAACAATGTAAACAGTATGCTATATTAAATTTTTTGATTTCCTCTGAAGAATAAGTCTTACTTAGACATTTGTAAACGTTGCATCAGCCTGCATCATGGCAGAACGGCATAAACTTGATTACTCTGTAAGACAAGCCCTAGTTAAGCTACACAAGTAAAGCACACAATTATAGCGATTTCAAAGAAACTTACGCTTTCCAAGAATATTGTAGGCAGGTTTGTAAAATCATATATATATATATATATATATATATATATATATATATATATATATATATATATATATATATATATATATAAGCAGTGTTGTTAAATCCTACACACAAACACACACACACACATATATATATATATATATATATATATATATATATATATATATATATATATATATATATATTAAGCGAATCCCACTATTTCTTTGTGTGTAAACAAATGATGGATTGACCACTCCCTGCGACGTGCGGGTATGTATTTAATACATACTCAAGGAGAAAAATTTACCGCACTGATCCGTGATCTGATGGCTAGAGCTGTCAACGCGATGGTTGTAGGTTCGATCCACGGCTGAGGAAAAGTGTATGCTTTTCAGTACTGATGAGTTGGGATACATCGAAACAGTACTGTATGTGGATGACTAATATTTATATTTATATATATAGTTTTAGTAAAATATTGTTTCAATTATATTTCACTCTTTGGGTATAAACATCCTTCTTGTCCATTGTATTTAAAATATAACAGCAGAACATATTAAGCCACATAGTTACACTCCAAGATACAAATATTTTTTTTTCATGCGAAACAGCTCCAACAGATTTCAAAAAATATCTTCACATTTTTTTACTAAACTGTACAATGTAGTTTGCATAGAAATAAATATTTTCCATCCTGCTTAAACTCGACTAGGCAAGTAAAAGTAAAATAATAAGCAGTGTTTCATAGAGAAATAAAATAGCATAAATGCATAAAATGTATAAATGATTTAATTTAAAACTGGCAAATTTGTAATTGACAAGATATAGGATCTCATGAAATTATGCAAATATAATAGAAAATACATAGACGATCTACCTTTAAGCACGTGGCAGAAATTCATAAGATAGTAAACAAATATATTTTAAGTGATACTTCTGCCTTGTGCGTATTAAAAATAATAAATTACTAGCATATTGACATAGCGTTGCCCGGGTTCTTGTCTGGCCCCTTAAGCAGTTATTTTACTGCGTCAAAGCCACTAAAGAAATTTTTCCTCACATCCGATTACCTTGTATCTCAAATTTCGAGAATTGATATTCAAAATTGGCATGGGAATTTGGTCGAAAATGTAGAAATGAAATATATTGGAACTTTGATACCATTTTTTTTCATTTTCAGTTAGCTGAAGAGATCCAATCAGATGTTAAACATGCCCCTGTTCTTTGAATGTTGGCATACGCCCCCGTCATATTGGTGACAGGATCCTAAAGATGTCATCTGAAATGCGCAATTGTAGTGCCTTATTTATCACAGAAAGGTTCTTCATTCAGGATTTGAACCTGTGAGCAAGCGTAGTAGCGGTTGTTGTGGTTCTCCAAGAAGTGGGTGTTTCACCTTGCTATTAGAACGTCATATTCCCGCTGGCTCACTTGACAATGGAAGCATTTCTAATACATAGAGCCTATTTTTATGTCAAGGTGTTCAGTATACGTAGAAGAGGGGATATAGTTGAATGTTTTTAAAGACCAGCGTGGATTTGTTATGATTGAATGTCCTTTCAAATTGGCTCTATATTGTATCTGTCCCTCCATCTGTCTGTTCCGTTTCTCTACATTTTCGGAAGTGCGTGCAGTGGGCATGGCTGAAGCATTTCTCATTAAACGTGTCTGGTAGTTCTTCAGTTTCGGAAGCGTGTGCAGCAGACTGACCTAATGCATTTCTTATAAGACGATTCTTTCGTTGCTCTTCTGCTGAACTTGAAACATGTCTTTCCAAATAACTTTCCCGTAGGACTTCGTCCACTGAAGCATTAGAAACAACTTGAATGTAACTCTGTTCACTTGAGTAAATGGGGAGATTTGCGTGCAGTGCACCGTCTAATGTTTCGATTTGAGAAACTACTTGTCGAAGGCCCATCCAAATTGGAATCATCACCAATTGTATCCGAATCTGCAATGAAGGTAGAACCACTGACAGCCGAATGACCCAAAAAACATTTTCAACAAATATGCCCCTAAAATTCCCTGGCTGTTTTGCTGTGTCATAAGGCACAGTAATTGTTGATTGTCGCACCATACGCCTTCTCTGCCTTGTTTGATTCCTCGACGAACTTATCGATGGCCTTTTTTTAGCATAATTGGTAGGAATGTTCTCAAAATTAACAGCTGTAATATAAGTTATGCAAAATAGACTGACGAAATTATTACAATCAATCGTTCGTTTAAATTCAAATTTAAAATTAATATCTCTTAAATCTATAAATAATTAAAGCAAGCAGTCAGTAATAGAAAGATGTAAATAGAAAATATCGTAGCATAAATATATAAAAAATATTGTCAGTAATCTTGTTAAAACTGGTAATACCGTGTTTTATATACAAGATGTGGTTGAGTCTGTAAATAGAAAAATATTAAAAAGAAAGAAGGACATGGGCAAAATGATTGGGGGGGGGTTACAATTCATGTAACATCTAAAGTAATCTATGCCTGTCTTTTTGTTATAACGTGCAAAGTGTTGTTCTGCTTCTACTAAATAATAATTGTTCTAACAATCAAAAAGTTTAAATTGTTAATGTTTATGGTCATTTGAAACAGTTACGTATCCGTTCAATATTATACGGTGATTAAGAAGTGGAGAAAGGTTTTCTCGACATGATATCACATGACTTTGTCTGAAGTTTGATTTCAGGCAAGCATTTATAGTATACGTTTTTCTTTTCGGACATTAGTATCTTCACTCAACCAGTGTCGCAGATTCCGATTCCTGCCTGTAATTCCGCCATATTTTCTAACACTACAGAATACCTCCGTGTTATTATTGGTACGAAACATCAACAGAGATTATACTTTTCCTGTGATGACCTGGTCTATGTTGATTGCGGGGTAACACTTTTTGTGTGCAGTTTTGGAGTGCCTACTTTTCAAGGGTTTTCCTTCTCTCTTTGAATAAGGGGTTATTCTATTGGCAATTGCCTGACGGACCCTACTGAGAATGCTGACGGGGCTGCAGAGAGAGTTTTTGCAGTGTCAGAGAACTTCTCGACTGGAATACTAACTTCTTTTTTGTTCCACATTCCAACCCAAGTTTCAGTTTTTGCGGTGTGAGAGAACTCAATTCACTGTTAATTTATCGCCTGATTAATATTGAGATTTTTTTCTAAATGATTTCGTTTTTCATCATATGATATCGCGGCAATTATTAGGAAGTTATTTCTCATGCATGGGTTCCAAAATCAATATGGCGTCCAAAAAGTAAAAACAAACGTAACGATATTATATTTTATTGTATAAAGTAGTTATTGCATTATTACTTTATTTTGTGCTAGAAGTAAATAGATTACCAAGCGAATATAAAGCAACGTTTCAATTTAAAGTAATTACTTAAATATTATAAATTTGATGCAGTTTATCGGCAATGATGACGTTGAAATCCTAGAATCAGTAAAAGTATGAAGAGGCGCGAACATAAACAGGTGCGGATTTACATACATTTTGATCTGCGTCATCTACATAGTGATCATCTACGATAGATCGAATTCCTAATTTAATTCAATTGTAGTAGACTTCGTACATTTGCGCGACAATTTTTTCACCCCTCTCTTGAAATGCACAGGCCTTAATTTATAAATGTATCCAAACGTATTGCTATGTTTTTGTCGAAACACGAGTTATTAACATTACAGCGTATAATTTTCTGTTCATTGATGTATAAAATAAGTGTTACCTTCTTTTCTGTTCAATTATGCAATTTCCCATTCTTGCCCACATCAACAAACAGTTCTAAAATCTATTCATGATATCTCATCTCCAGATATGCCTCTATTTTATATGTCAGGTTCTCTTTTTCCTTCACATAAACTATGGTACTTAATCTATATCTTACTGTTAATAAAATTTTAAATGTTTATTTATTTACGTATATATATATATATATATATATATATATATATATATATATATATATATACGGATAAAACTTTCGAACGGATGCACCGAATTGAAAAATTATTTTTTCCCTGAAGATGTGAGCCCCTCGATTGTCCTTATCTGTATATGGTTCGTAACGAACAACGCTGATTCACGCAAAAATCCCGAAATAAGGGTGTGGTTGGTCGTTCCGTTTTTTTTTTTTGTCGGTAACATCCTTCGGCATACGGACAGGGCTTGTGGCACAATGAATATCGCGTCTGACTTAGGATCAGAAGATTCAAGGTTCGAATTCTGGCACGTTCGTAATAATCTTAACGTCATTTTATCCAACGTTTACTCATTATACTTACTCTTAGGGTATTTATGTTTTTTCGGTGATTTTGTTTTCTGCATATGGGAATTCTCCTCACTCCGAGTTCACTGGGTTAGCGTTGATGGTAAGACGAAGTTGAGTGTGCTCGATTTTGTGTTTGACTGGGCGTTGTGTGTCGACGCGGCGCATCCGCTAGTAATAAATAAACATTAAGTTCACTTGACATCAATAAATATAATCCATTTTTTTCAGTCATAATTTATACACACTAGTTATAGATATTGTAGCTTTATAAACTTTGTTGGTACAACTAGCTATTTACCGCACTCGAAGTTCTCAGAAATCAAGCGACCTATTTTCCAGTAACTTACATTTGATATTTATATGAGATACATAAATATTCGATTATATCATATTCTTCAATGCACTTCTCAAATATCGAGTTTATAAAACAGTTAGGAACATATCATATCATCGGGAAGCAGTTAAAAGCATTTCGTATAATTTCACCGGACCAGTAACCTACGTTATATTATATATTTATTTTACTTCCTTGGGTTTACTAGATTCCAGGATGAGAATCCGTCTTGCCTGGTGAAGTACCGAGCTTACTGTTGTTACTATAAGAAACCTCACTTGGAGAATGTACACTATTGCTTGTATACGTCATTGTAAGGTGGCCATTAATTTGGGATCCTATTTTGGGCTATAGTCAGGGGGCATTTGTCATTAATTAATAGCTACTTCAGAAATTTTGCCAAAATTGATTTTTCACTTGTATGTGTTGGAGATCATCATAGATAATCTCTTTCAACTTGTCTTCCAAATTTCAGAGCCGTTTTAAGCGCGTGAGAGCGATTTTCAAATTGGCTGCCTAATTTACTGACAAAAATACCTAAAATCCCAAAAATAACCCTAAATGTCTTTATTTCTATTGATTATCTAAAGTTTATTATATTGCAATGTTCTAAATGTTGTATTTTTCCTTTGCAGGGCTGCAGCTGGTCTTAGATTTGTGTTTGGAGCAATAGTAACCAGAACAACGGCAATATGGAGGAATGCATCATATGCGACGAGAAGCTGCACGATCTGTTTTCTACTGCAACTGAAACATCCCTCTCCAATATCAGATTGTGTAGTGAAAGATGGGGTAGAATTGGCAAGAACAGACACATTTGTGATAGAATAAATACATTGAAAATAGTTAGAGGAACAGATTAACATTACCATAGAAAGTGTTACAAATCATTCTGTAACACAAGCAATCTTGCAAAAGCTGAAAGGAGTCATGAAGAAGAATTAAAAGAGTCAATGAGCAAAAAGCGAGGAAGGCCAAGTACAAGTTTTGTATCACCAAAATCAAGGAAAACATTTGATTCAGAGTTATGTGTCTTCTGTCAAGATCAAGGCAGAGAACAAATTCATGAAGTGTGCAGCGAGTCCATGGGGAAAAATTCTTAGAAATCAAGAACTGTAGTCCAAGTGAAGATGTCCGTGCAAGACTAGCACTCCTTATGGATGCAATGGATGCATTTGCACAAGATTTAAAATACCACTTGACATGTTTAAGAAAAGAAACCAGATACCTTGAAACATCAAAGACTGCCAACAACCAACAAACAGAAAATGATGACATTGGAGGTGCTATATCTATTATTGAAATTGTCAACATTGTCCAACTAAGATTAACTAGCAGTGATACTTTTCCAGGCATTGATATGAATGTAATCAATGATGCCTACATTAAACTCCTTAAGGAACATGAAGTGCCAGTTCTAACTAGCAACTACAAGCAGCTTTTGAAAAAGCGTCTCCTTGAGAAGATTCCTGGAATTGATTTTGTCAAGCGTGGTCCTAAACCTGAAGTAGTTGTCTCCAAGAAAATTAAAGACAAAATTGTTTCTCGTGAGTATGAAGTGTCAGATGTAGATGAAGAGATGGAAATCCTAAGTAAAGCATCAAAGATAATTAGACAAGAAATAGATAGCATCAAAGATTGGAAATATCTAGGCTCATTTGAGGACTTTGAAACACCAAAAAAATTATTACAGTTAGTAAGGTGGATAACATATGGCCTACATACTAGTCTACATATAAAACGAGAAGAAGAAGCAGAGAAAATGTCAAGAAATTTAACTCAGCACATTGTGTCTTCATATAGATCCAATCGACAAGTAAACTACGAATCTGAAGATGGTGGTGGGTTCCAGAAGGATAAGCATACACCATTTACAGTTGGTCTGGCCCTTACATCATATCAAGCAAACAGGTCACGTTCAGAAGTGAAAATGCTCAGAGACATGAAGGCGGCTGTTTCGTATGATGAGGTGGAGAGAATAACAACAAGAATGGCTTTGGCTGTAATGGATAATGTAAATGACAGTGTTCAGGGCATGCACATACCCCCCTTTTCTAAAGCAGGGTGTGAGACCCTTGTTTGCAATTGACAATATTGCAATTTTAATAATTGATGCAATGTGTGTTGTCAACATGGTAACAAAAACATGTGAGAAATTTACTGCTTTAAATTTTGCAAACAAATTTGTTGAAATGGTGGAAGATATGAGGGCACAATATTATGAAATACGTGTTGTCTTTGACCAATATCGACCAGGATCTCTCAAACTACAAGAGACAAGAGGACCAAGAAAACAGCAGCTATCCATTATCCTGTTAATGAGAGTACAGACATAAAGAATATAAGGATGCTTCTATCACATATCCAGACAAAGGCTGAGCTCACCAAATATCTATCACAGAAAGTACTAGCACACTACCAAGGAAAGTCAAAGAAGGTTCTTGTTATGAACGACACAATCATAGAAGCTAATTGCCACCTTGCCAATGTTGTGTCCATGCCACAAATGTCAGAAGGAAGTCACTGCTTAGAGGAAGGTGACCAGTTGGTACTGCTTAATGCTGTGGACGTCAATCACAAAGATGAAAATGCTAAAGTGGATATATTTTCAGTAGATACAGATGTCTTTGTGTTACTTACTGGAAACTATCCATTAATCCCGCCAATGACGTGCTTTGTTAGGAATAATACAGAGAGGATTTCAATATTTGAAAGCTATAATAAGCTCGGCATTAAGAAAGCAAAAGCATTAGTGGGATGGTATGCCTTCATAGGGACTGACAACACTGGTGCATTTGCTGGGAAAAGAGTCACAAGTCACTTCAAGGCATTTATGGCATGTGATACCCCCCTGCTTGATGCCTTTGCAGCATTTGGAAAGAGTACTGATGTTCCAGAGTGGGTTGTCAACCAGATGGAACGCTACATATGCCTTTTGTATAAACCTTCTGGAAAAGTGACATCAGAGAGTATAAAAGAACTGAGATGGGCACTCTTTGCACAAAATGCCAAGGAAGGAAGACAGTTGCCTCCTACATTAGGAACTCTCATACCGCACACACAAAGGGCATTCTACATGGCTTTGGTGTGGAATCTATCCACCAAACCATGCCCTAGCATCCCACCAGCAACTAATTTTTCATGGGAGAGGCAGGATGGTTATTTGGTACCTGTACTAAATATTAATGTGCCAGCACCAGAAGCATTGTTAGAGCTGTGTCAATGTTCCTGCCGCAGTTCCTGTATGACAAACAGATGTGGATGCCATAAGAATTCACTAATGTGCTCTGATGCTTGTGGATTTGGTGATGGCTGTTAAAATTCAGAGGGCTACAATGAAGAAATAGATGACATTAGTGAAGATGACATGGAATGATATAGAAATGTACAATATAACTATACCTAATATATAATATATTTTTTTTTCATTAAGAATACTTGAAAATGTAAATTATCTCTCTGCCGCAAATTACTATCTAGAGCAGTCTCTATAGTGTACCCATATATTTTTTTCATCTCAATTGGCCCAGTGTTTCTCTAGTTATAAGATTTAGAACATTATGCCAAATCGGGCTGAAAATTGTTTTTTTGCCCCCTCACGTCCCCAAATTGGGGGGTATCAATTTTTTTTTGTGCAACATTGATAACCCAGCCTACCATATAGTACTGATAGGAGTATGAATGCCCACAAGGCAATTTCAGTTTTGAACCAAACGCTCCCCTTAATTCCTATGGGATGTGCATTATTTTGGAGGCCATCTTAGGCAAAAGCGTCCTTTGTCTACCCTGTATCCAGTGATTTTGGTTTTAAAATATAGGGGCATTCACTATATGTTAAGAAAATCATTGAAATACAACCCAGTGTCCTGATATTTTGGCAAAAAATAAAGTTTCTACTATATTCTCATGATTTTTCGTAGCCATTTTGGAAAAGCGCCCTCTCGTGATGAAATATGATGCTAATAGTTGGAAGACAAGTTGAAAGTTATTCGTTGTGACGTTCTTGATCATATCCAAGTGAAATTTCAATTTTGGCAAAATTCTTGAAGTAGATGACAACTGCTCCCTGACTATCTACCAAATTACTCAGAAAATTTCTGGTCTAAAGATTTGAAATTTTATATAAAGGTTAACAAGGGATAGGGAAACATTTTTTACGGTTAGAGTCGAAAATTGTTGTTACCAATATATCAATATATGTATGCATGTATGTATGTTTGCATGTCTGCCTAAAACTTTCGACAAAGGCAACGGATGTTTGCAAGATCATTATCGTTTTCATCTTCGACCTTTTAGACGTCAAATACCGAGAAATTGGCTTAAATAATTAATATCTTCACCTTCAACTGGACACCTTTCTACAGTGGGGTCCGTTTTTTTCGCCGATATTTTCGAATGTTATCGTCTTCTTTGGATTGTTTAGTCTTAATTAACACCTACATCATTTCCAGTTTGGGCGGTGGTCGTAACGGCAAAGACATATCGTTTGTTTCCCGTCCTTTCATCTTTTGAGGTATGGGTTCGAGCCTTTCTTCCTACTACCAGGTCGCATTTTTGCTATGCACACACCGCCAAACGCCGGGCAACGCCGTGTTAAAATGCAAGTATATATATAAAAGTGAAAGGGTATGTGTGTGTGTGTGCGTGTGTGTCTATCTGTGTACATTTCCGTACGGAATAACTCTGTCAATCTTCAGTCTACAAACTCGAAATTTGAGATACAGGATAGTGAGACGTGGCAAAATCTGGCTAACCCGTTTTCGGCAAGAAATATGTCTTTTAAGGGGTAAAAGTTCCACGATTTGACCTTTGGAAACTCTACCAACCTTCTCCCATAATTGTTGGTCTAAACACTTGAAATGTTAGGTACAGGTTGCTTGGACATGGATCTAACTTAATAATTTGATTTGAGCCTAAAACAATATATGTTAAAGGGTCAAAATAGGGGTCAATTTAAAAAAAAAATTGACGTTTGCGGTCTTTACCAAATTAGTCAGAAAATTTCTGGTCTAAACATTTGAAATTTTACATAAATGGCATTCAGAGATAGAGCAAGCTTTTTAATCTGTTTGGGTCGAAAATTAGAGCTAGCAATATATAAATGTATGTACTATGTTTGCATGTCATCCTAAAACTTTCAACAGAGGCGACAGATTTTCACAAGATCAGTATCGTTTGGAAGCTCCACCCTTCAGACTACAAATACCAAAAATTGGCTAAAAACAATAATTTCTTCACCCACAACTGGTCACTTTTCAACAGGAAGGGGTCGCTTTTTTCACCAATATTTTCTAAAGTCATCTCTCTTCTCGATTGTCTAACCTGAATTTTAACCCCCGTCACTTCAGGTTTAGCGGTGATCGTAACAGCATAGAAGTCACGTTTTTTTTTCACGTTATTTTCCTCTTTTGCGGTACGGGTTCAAGCCTGCACTCCTACTACCACTTTTCTTTGGTCAACACACATCTGCAAACACCCGGTCTACGGACTCGAAATTTGAAATACAGGGTACTGACATTTGGGAAATACATCCCCTTTTTTTGCTCAAAATACACCTTTGAACACTCGGATAATGTACCTTATGTGCATGAAAATGTTCTTAGATAGGGTTTGTACAGCTGTTCCGTATTATGAATGGCTTATGATCGTCCTAGGTGTTATAATGGACAGTTATTTCGTATTAAAATGAATGCGAGGTGCTTATTGTTTATAATAAAGGTTAGTTCATTTACACTTAACACTTCAAAAGTAAGAGAGATAATATCGGTGAAGGTTAGGGCGAATATCGTCGCAGAGCTTTGTGTCAACTTGTGAGTTTGTTCGTCTCCGGCTTGCTTCCTCTCTTCTCTTTTTAGTTGTTGACCTTTTTCTCGCCAGCTTGTTTACAACTCTCTGGGTCATAATTCCTGTTGTTTGACTTGCTAACCCTCTTTCCGCTAGCATTTGGCTATTGCACTTCTGTGGTGGTTTTAGTCTAATCCATTTAATATCGGTTAGGTTTCCATGGTAATTGACGTCAGTGATATAGGACGTTTTAAATCCTGACATTTTCCATTGTGTTTGTTTTGTTTGGCTTGATACAGCTTCGTACCACTATAAAAGATCCCATTTTCTGGGATTGACTTATTGTTCTTTGATCGCTCGGGATTTCTCATTGTGTTTCTTTTGTGTGCCTGTATACAGCTTCGTAACACTATTATCGGTTACCTTTCCTGGGATTGATTTATTGTTTTTTGATCGCCCGGCCCTCTCTCTAACACCGCATTGCCCCCTATCATTTTAGAAAATCGATAACCGAAAAAATACACATTAATATGGAACAGTGCTATTTTGACCCAAGTCCCTATTTTACACAGTCTAATATATCTAATTCATCTGAGAAGTTAAATAAACACACACAAAAAGCGCATTTTGCTGAATGTTCAGCGGATGACCATTTGGGGCTTGAAACACGCGCTTACACAATCTCCCTTCGCTGGAAAAATGGTGGGATCCTTCAATCGATCCAGTAGATATCTCACTGCTTATGCAATTATCTACCTGCATAAGAGCCAGGTTCGTCAAAGGATGGAATACTGTTGACACATCTGGGCAGGAGCTGCTAGAAAGGACTTATCCTTCCTTGGTATAGTTTAAAATAGACTTCGTAGCCTCGTAGGGTATTCCCTTTCCTTGTCCCTGCAACCTCTTCCTCACAGAAAAGATGGTGCGTGTTAGTCTTTGTTTTATCGTTATTTTCATGACAAGTGCTCGACTGAGCTTCGATCTATGGTCTCCTCGCAAACCCTTCACTAGAAACACTCGTCTAGCTTGAAACACTATCAATAATTCCCCCATTCTTTATCTGTGTCTAAATCTAAACATACATTCCAGGAACAAAGCTTTTTTTCTTAGAACTTAACGCCTGTGGAACTGTCTTCCGTTTTCCTGCTTTCCTGCTGACTACAATATAGTTATCTTCAAGTCTACTGTAAACAAGTTGTTGATTATCCGTTTCACTTAAGTAAACAAATTTACCGCATTTTTATTACTATCTATTACTATATTGTCCAATTGACAAGTGTACACTCTTGAACCCCTGTCCTCGTGGTATCTGGGCAGTGATAAGATGTGATGCCTTTGTAAAAAAATGGCTGTACCTATATCTAAAGGCAAGTACATGAGCAAAGTTTCTTTCCTTGTATTGCATCTTTACTACATGACTGCTTTCTAGCTGACTACAATATGATCGTCTTAAACGCAGTTTAAACAAGTTATTGCTTGGCCGCCCTCTTAAATTATCAAATTCTACTAAATTTACTTTATTTGTTAGTCCTATGCTGTGTTCAAACCATTTAATCTACGGTATTTACGAAGAAGATATTGCCGTCGTAAAAAATGTATATTTTTTGTATTTAAAAATGTAATTTAGTTTCATGGCTTACTGTATAAAAGGATCCTCAATGGGTGAATATCGGTTCGCTTTAGATGAAAATGAAACCTAAAATACACTAGCAAAACATGAAAGACAACCCAGATACTTTGAAATTTTATATTTAAGACCACCCGGCGTTGTTCGGGATCGTATAAGACAACGAGAAAAAAATGAACGTACCTGTTATTCATGGGATAGAGGAAGTTTTTTATGTCTATGTATCATTTGCCATCTATAACAAATGTATATTTTCGTACCCTAGGACGGGTATTACACAACATAGGTATGGAATAAGTGTGTCTTCCCTAGGACAGGCAATTTACAGCACGTATGTGGGAAAAAATCTGTTGCCTGGGGGGGTAATATTTTATTAAAAATAATTTTCATGAATTTCCGCTGTGATAAATTATCTGTATCTAATAGGTAAGACTTTGATTTTACATCAGAGTGCTATAGTGAAGAAACACTGGATTTTTTATATAAATGTCATACTTCTCGGATATATTACATGCTTTTCAATTTTGATAGCTTATGTACGTCAAATATAAGAATGTCTTAGTCTTTCATATCGAGCTGTTAGCAATGTGTAGTTTCAGTACATTTTCCGATGTTTAGATGTTCTATACAAGTCCTGAAGATGAGTGGTTCTCGGTAGACACTTCAGTTTCCGATGGTTAATTGTTCTACACAAGTCCTGGGGTGAGTTATTCTCAGATGACAGAACTGTTTCCGAGGGTTAGTTGTTCTACACAAGTCCTGGAGGTGACTGGCTCTCAGTAGACAGTTCTTGAGTTGGGAGCCACAGAGCAAAATATTCTCCCGTGTTGACACGATAAAAACATATACGAAGTTGCTACAGAAAAGTTTTTATTTTAATGGAGCAATTCTGGTTTCTGATTGGTTGTTGGAAGAACGGTAATTAATTTGATTCCTCAGTTCCTAGCAGCATCGGATATCAATTGAATCTCCCGCGAGCATACCACATTACAACACAAAATATTGCAACAGGTACGCCACTGTACAAGTTCATTATTTCCTAGGTAGAATACTGTACAATTACACTTTTTTTCTTTTTTAGAATTGAAAAAACTCAGTACTTTTAAGTAATTTTCTGATGTGCTTATTTTTCTGAGTGTCTACAGTAAAATGTGTTTGTTTATTTCATCTCGGTGTTATAATGAAGAAACACCTTATATCTAATTTAAAGTCATGCTACTCGAATATTACACGTGATTTTCGGTTTCATTAAATGTTTTGTATGCCACAGGTAAGATTTTCTTTGTTTGTTTTATATGTACTGTGACCTGACACGTGACCTTACACGGCCTTAAACCTCTGATCGAAACCCAGTTATAATCTTCAACCTGGTCGGTACAGTTATGATCTTAACCCTGGGTCGATGACCAATTATGACTATCCTAGTCACCGGGTAATTAATTATGTCGACTGGGCAACCAGGTTTGCCAACCGTTGGTACGTCACGTCACCAAGTGAGTCCTTGTCAAGGCGTTGGAGGACTCTTCTAGGTTGCACGGTCCTCAAGGCCTGTTCTTCTTGATCGTCTAGTTGGTCGTCGTGTTGACTGGGTGTTCGTTGACGGGAACGGGGTCACAAGTGGCAAGTAAAAGAAATAAAGTTACATGGGACAACAGCACATCAGCAAATAAACTCCAGAGGTTGGTTGATATATAATGTATTTAGGAAATTCATAAATGATTATCTACAGACGTATGTACAATTGAAGATTAAATGGAAGCAAGCAATTAGATTTGTTAATGAGCTTCTTGTTTTTGAAATACTCGGTCGGAGTCGCGGACCGTTGTAATTATCGTTAAGGTGTTCTGGCTGGTCTTTTCCTAGGTCCTCTGAATTCTATTAAGTTGCAAATTGAGCTCTCTGGCGACCAGCGAGGAGGAGAGAGAAGTTGGGATGCTGGATTCCTCTGCCGAGACCTTTATCTCTGTCTCTCCAAAGATCTCTCTCTGTCTTCTCTCTTCTTCTATCTCCTTCTATCTGATTAAATCGAGTTTTACAGATCTTATATAGTAAAACCCTTGAATAATGACGACGTTCGTCTTCGACCAATCAAATTGATTGATAACAATCCACCTGATACCTTCTCATTGGTCAATTTGGCCTGTGGCAGGTATTATTTTTCCGCTCCCAATTTCCTAAATCAAATTGACTCCTCTCCAACTTGCCTGACCCCGCCTTTCGTAATGTTTTTTTTTCCATATTATCAACTGATAATCAGAGGAAATATTATTTTTAGCTTGTAATAGCTCACCAGATTTCATCTATTTAAAAATATCCGCTTGATCTTCTTTCCTCTTGTAATTATTTGTTTTGTAAAAACATCTGTGTGATTTAAAATATATATATATATATATATATATATATATATATATATATATATATATATATACTTTACATGTAAGAATTCCCCTTAGCGCCCAAAACAATTTGCCAAAATACATGTTTAGATAAGTCATAATTGGAAATAAACACTGGCTTGCTTTTGAAGTCCTTTGTGTATCGGCAGATTGAGTATTTCCTCCAAATATTCTATTTACGCCCAAAATATATTATCATTCTGAAGTTTCTCAGATAATACATATTGAAAAACAATTTATGTCGAACCTTGGGCTGACGTCATTAATTCTTTTATCAGGCCCGATCTGTTTCGTGTGTGTGTGTGTGTGTTTCTCAGATCAAAAACGATCCGAAATTTCACCTGTCAAACACCACATTTCAAGCCGACCGACATTTCAAATCTCTGTTTTGGAATATTTTGTGTTTGCTCGTTTAGTTGAAACGCAAGCGTATTTTGGTTAAAAAATGTTTTAAGTAATCTTTCGCTTTGAAGTTTAGCATGCGATTTCTATTTTTATACCCCGACCGTATGGTATTTCAACAACAAGATTTTGACACATAAAAATATTAACTAAAAAAAACATTTTTTTTTCTGTAACCGGCGTTCGCCCGGGATTAAATATTACATTTAACACAAAACATGTCACATCGACCCTACTGATCTGATGTGACCCCTCTTTGGTGTTACAGTACTACACTGCATAAGTACCTTAAAATTGTTATACAATTTCTTGGACACATAAATACATTAAGTAAGGCATCATTGTATGCGATTTGGGGAATAAAACATCTATACAAATATACAAACATATATAATACATAAAATTCATACTGATCATACACATAATTAAAATTTATAACGATCGGTTAATTAGTAATAGTAGTAATAGTAGTAAATCCAATACATACAAATATATAAACATATACGCAAATTAAACTACATAATCATCTGTTAATTACTTTAGTAGTGAATCCAATACATGCAAATATTTAAACATGTACACATTATTGAAATACATAATGATTGGTTAATTAGTTTAAAAGTTAATCACATCTATACAAATATATAAACAAATACGCATAATTAAAATGCATAATGATCGGTCAGTGAGTTTAGAAGGAACCCAATAACTAGAACTATATAATGATATACACATAATTAAAATCCATAATGATCGTTACTTTGCTTACCGGGGCATCCAATACATCGGGATGTATAAACATATATACATAATCAAACATCATAATGATCGGTTGATTACTTCAGGAATTAAGCAAATACATAGAAATATAGAATCATATAAACACGATTAAAATTCATAATGGTCGCTGATTTGCTTAAGATGGAGTCCAATACATAGAAATAAAAAAAAACATCCACATAATTAAAATTCATAATGATCGGTTAATTAGTTTAGGAGTAAATCCAATAATAGAAATATAAAATCATGTACACATTATTAAACTGCATAATGATCGGTTAATTAGCAAATGAGTTAATCCAATCCATAGAAATATATGAACATATACACAACATTAATTATCATATTGATCGGTTAAATAGTTTAGGAATAAACCCAATACAAAATGCCGATACTTCATCTATGTACGTGATTTTAGAATATAACAAAGCCGATATATCATATATTTTTAATGAACCATTCTCATCAAAAAACGCACCCCTGTTTTTTTTTTGTTTTTGTTTTGTAATGATAGTTTTTTTGTGTATTTATTACATAAATAGCAAGCCCACACGGCGTTGCTCAGGACCCTATACAACAATGAGAAAAATGAAGTTGACTTTGAAAATATATTCTATTCTAAGGATAGAAGAATTTTTATCATTTGCAATCTCGAGCAAAAGAGTAGTTTATCTAATCTAGTACGTGAATTATACAAATTAGCCTTGAAAAAAAAGGTTATCTTCCCTTTGACATGTAATTAACAGCACGAATATTAAATAATAATAATATACAACACATATATTAAATAATATTCTTACCCAGTGACGGGTAATATATATATATATATATATATATATATATATATATATATATATATATATATATATATATATGGGGGGTGTATATGTGTATATATATATATATATATATATATATATATATATATATATATATATATATATATATATATGTGTGTATACACATATATAAGAACGATTTAACGTACTCTCGATAGGTATTGCAAAAATATATGAAATAATTTCTCTTCCCACCAAGACCATAAGTATTAAAAAAAAACGATTCGGTGTTAGGAGATGAATAATTAAGATTTCCAAATAAATACATAAATACCTTTTCTTGCTTAGTAATTAGGTAACGTAAAATTCGTCGTTACTGTTTTTCTTTTCCTACTACAAGCACAACCGACACTATAATTCTATGCGAAATTATATAATTTCTAGAATAGGACTCAGCAGATTTTCCAAATTAATGTGTAAATATTATTTGAGCACGGTCCGTATTCCGTATGTCAGTTTCTTATTTAATTAATTGTTAGCTGAAAGTACACAATAGTTTTTAAACATAATTTCCTCTACCTATATTAGGAATGACTTTATGAACATTAGCGTTACTATTTCAGTACGGTCCGTATTCTTTACGTCAGTTTTTTTTTAATTTATAAAATTGCTAGGTAAAAGTACAGATTACTTTAAAAAATACTCTCACCATATTAAGAATTGCTTTCTAAACAAAACGTTAATATATCAGAAGAGTTCACATTCCTATGTCAGTTTCTTATTTAATAAATTCGTCGGTGAAAGTATGGAATAGTTTACAAAAAATACTCTCCTCTCCCTATAATTAGGACAGTTTACTAAATTATAAAGTTTTATTTCAGCAACGTCCGTAATACAGATGTCAGTTTGTATATTTATTAAATTGTTAGGATAGTTAAAAAGATACCCTCCTCGTATTAAGAATGCCTTTCTAAATAATGTTATTATGTCAGCATAATCCGTACCCCGTATGTCAATTTCCTCCTCCTGTCTTAAAAGATATATATGAAGTAAAATAAATATGAGATCGTAAAATTCTACAACCCCGGGACTGATTTCATGCTATCCCATCTCTTTTAAAAATAGGTAAAAATTAAAGAAAATTGTAGATCCTAGACTTCTTCAGCCATTTCCTGGACTGACTCTATATGACCTCCTTCTCTTAAACATAGGTATGAAATAAAACAAACTGGAGATCATGAACTGGCAAATTAATTTCTGGGACTGACTTCATGTCCTCCCCTGTCTCTTATAAATATATATGAAATTAAATAATTTTGAAATCGTAAACTATTTCAGGAATTTCCCACACTGACGCCACAACCCGCTCCCAACTGTTAAAATATATGTGAAATAAAGTAAGTTTGATATCGTATTCTGCTTCAGCCGTTTCCGGGCCTGACTCCATATCGCCTCTTCCTTTATAAATATATATGAAATAAATAATTTGATATCAAAAACTGGTTCAGCCACATCTTGGACTTACTCCATATTCCCCTCGTCTCCTCTTAATATATATATATATATATATATATATATATATATATATATATATATATATATATATATATATATATATATATATATATATATATATATATACTGTATCGGTTATTTTATGTTTTTAGGAGAAGATAATGCCTGCTAGAAAACTATATTACGCTTACTTGACCTTTTGGCTAAGATCAAAGTATAGTATTTGTTCTGATGCACCATTTCAGCGAAATCATTTACTGCCCCACGTTCTATAAACAGAAAAGCTGTTGGTAATGATTGGGAGAATGAACAGAAACTAATTCACCACACACCACGTTCACCTGAAAATGAAAGTTTGGTAATCCCTAGCTGATTTCAGAGTACTTTTCACAGCAATATAATCATGCTTGCCCCCTCTCCCACCATCATCAACACATAACATCACGTCCGGAAAATAACTCAGCAGTTGTTCGAAGTACATGCTTTCATTATGAATTGTTTATATTCTTTAAGATAGCTACTACACTGTAGAAGCACCTCATTTAAACTCCATACTACTCAAAAAAATAAATATTTCAAAGTGCAGTTAGTGATTAGGCAACATTTGCTTTTAATAGACTAATAAAAAAATTGGGTTGAGAAACGAATACTTAATGTTAACTAATAATAAACAAAAATAGAGATAATACAATTCAGTTTCTTATTTAATACATTTTAGGTAAAAGTACAGAATAGTTTAAATAATACCTTCCCCTCTCCCTATTAAGAATGGTTTTCTTAATAATAACGTTACTACTTCAGCACGGTCCGTAATCCGTGTGTCAATCCCCCTTCTCTGTTTTAAAAAATGTATGAAATTAAGTAAATATGAGATTGTAAAAAAAGATTTATAGGTTTGTTTTCATATTTACAAATTTCAAACCGCGAGTACAATGTAAATGGTTTCGTGTTTTTTTTTTTTTTTTTTTTTTTTGCTTTTTTTAATGCAAATACATGAAATTCATAAGTTGATTAAATCAGGTAGAATTGAAATAAAAAGAAAAAAAAACGAGCGTCCCAGCCTAAAAAAATTTAAAGGAATGAAGCGAATGTAAGCGCATGCGCATAAAAAAGGAAAATGTCAGCTAATGCTTTATAACATTTAACATGTAAATTTGCTGACGGCCGTATGCAATATACATGCACGTAAACAAAAATATTATTCGCTATAAACAAGTCTTAGTGCATGAATACTAATTGCTGAGTATATCATTGCTTTGTGACCAGTGGTTTAAGAGTTCACCTGTTAGATATTTACGCACATGTACGTCTACTATTTTATTTATATACAGAAGTTAACATTTAAAAGTCAAGAATATCGGATTGTAAAATAACAAAACCGATAGCCATTAGTCGCGTGCTCTCGTGTAATGAATGAATGCGTGAATATACGATTGACATGAAATTCTTAAAGATAAACTAAAATGGCCGAAAACTGGGCTGAAATGACTTAAATAAATAAAAATAAATGCCTTGGAATGACTTTAATGAACTTTAGGATGAATATAATGACCTTAAGAATAACTTGAATGCTTAAAAAATAACTGGAATCATTCGACAACAACTTGAATGATCTGGGGAATGATTTGAATGGCTTTGAGATTGACTGGTTGTAAAGTGGATAATAATTTTACATTAAATTAATAGAGTAAAGTGACCCCTCCTTTATATCACAAAGTTACAAACATAAGTTTAGCATGTAGAAAGAACATATACTCCATTTTGATCTTGGCCAAGAGGCCAAGAAAATCTGTATTTATTTACTCCCCCACCGAGCAAATAAGGCCCAAGGCCGATTTTTAATGTGAGGAGTGAAGGGGAAATAGGGACAAGCTCACCGGGGAGTAGGGGAGCTGGATAGTAACAATTGGTATGAAGGATTGCCCCTACATTGACCAAGGTCTTATATGTGGGGTCGCCCCCACATATGGTCTCTGCTTGCAGTATCTGTTGGAAAAGATACTACACTTACTACACTTTGATCTTGACCAAAAGGCCAAGAAAAGCTTAAAATCTAAGAACAGCATCTATTAACAACATACCTTTGATCTTAACCAAAAAGTTCAAGCACAAAATTGTTACAGAC
This sequence comes from Euprymna scolopes, assembly GCF_053919585.1. Lineage (NCBI taxonomy): Eukaryota > Metazoa > Mollusca > Cephalopoda > Sepiida > Sepiolidae > Euprymna > Euprymna scolopes. Next base: position 15,898,154 of record NC_136513.1, on the reverse strand, counting down.
AGACCGACACACCGACCAACCGACCGACCGACCGATAGACCGACAGAGTGATTATAGAGTCGCTTGCATACGACTAAAAAGAAAAGAATAATGAGTATGCTCGAAATCGCAACACTGTTTCCAAGGCGCAAACGGTTAAGCAATTTTGTGAAATATCTAAATAAATAGAGCGCTCTTTAAAACGATATACGCATGCACAGAACGACGCCATTGTGCTAAGTTCGTCAAGGTATCATTCCTTTCAAGTGTGATACCTTTTTTGAACACCTTAGCAATTATTTTAACTGGGTAAATACCGCTAATAAGATTCTGCAACGAAAATGCAATCTTTTGAGCTACTCCACACCGTATACCGACCATTCGTCTTGGAGATGATAAACGGAAACAGACATATACACACATAGATATAGTGAGATTTATATATTAGATAATTGTCTAGAATAAGTTTGCAACCTAATGTAAGTAATGATGATAGTTGGGAATAGTGTAATATCAACAAGTCTATCAACCTGATAAGGTCTCTTAATTTTTGAGATAAGGATTGGTTATTCGTATTATTTGGATTTTTCAGACTATTGTTCTCATCTGCAGCGTACACCTGTGAAACTTCGAATTTTCTTTCGTAAAACTAGAGATTATGCTCGGAATTTAACATGAACTCCTTATATTAATCAAGAAGGGCGGCATGCTCTTTTTTGTTTACCATAACTAGGATGTCATTCTTAATAAATCGCGATTGTAAAATAACACTCAAGATGATGACAGGACTCCGAAGTATCCAAATAATACCATTTTATCAACAATGCTATTACAAAAAAAGAATGAGTTACCATAATATGGACATATCCAGCGACCAGATTGAAACTATGTATAAAATTCCCGAAAATAAGCTATCATCCAAGAAAGAACTGAACCCATCATGTAAAGATTTAGATATGGACGCAGACATAGAAAGATGTTACATGAAAATGTTCGAGATTTTGTTCCAAGCATGTGACGAGAACTTGGGGGGATAATCAAATAAGATAACAAAAATAAGTCCAGTCAAGTTCATTTCTTATCATTGGATGACAGATAAATATGCGTGTCACAGAGTACAATGTTGACAGAGACTTTTTCAGTTGCAATTGTTTCATGATTAAACTCGTCATTTTTCTCCATCGTATTTATTTTCAGAGTTACTATACTATGTACATTGCTATTCAGAGATCCACTTATAAAAAAGGGTTATAGTATGAATGTATATATATATATATATATATATATATATATATATATATATATATATATACATATGCTTGTGTGTGTGTGTGTTAGTGAGTGTGTATGTGTGTATGTCTGAGTATGTGCAATGCATTGGAGCCGTAAAAATAGAGTAATGTATGTAGACGATTATTAAGTAGGAGAGGTGAATGTATAGGAGAAACGGATTGAGTTTAAAAATAAAATCAACCCAATCTTTTTATTTGGCTTAGTAGGAGATGGGTCGAGTGGAATAAGAATTAATACAATGTTACCGAGCCGATTTATCTTGACTAAAGAATGAAGGTCCATATATATATATATATATATATATATATATATATATATATATATATATATATATATATATATATAACTACATCATTTATTCACATAAGTTTAATATACGAAAGTATAGATTTATGCGTAAACTTTAAGTATTTACTTCAAAAGTGCTCAATACGAAAGTAGAGCTAGTTAGTAATTTATAAAATATATATGGCGATTAAGCTACACTGAATATTCTGCGTTTCATCCACTATAGGATTCGTCAGGCTTATGCGCTAATTCTGTGGTTTTTTCTTGCATGTATGCGTGTACATATAGGTATATTTATATATATATATATATAAATATATATATATATATATATATGTAAAAGGAAAACGTCCACCTTTAACCACTAACATAGTTCTAAAACAGATCCTTTGTTCGATAGCATGCATGCCCATTGGCTGATAAGAAGGGGCGCGGTGGATCCTAGAAAGCTGATTGGCTAACTAAAAATCCTAAACATATATAACAACAAGAAAAAACCACAGAATTCGGGCATAAGCCTGACGAATCCTATAGTGGATGAAACGCAGAATATTCAGTGTAGCTCAATCGCCATATATATTGTATAAATTACTATATATATATATATATATATATATATATATATACACATACCACTATATATATACCTATATATACATATATATATATACCCAAATATATATATATATATATATATATATATATATATATACCTATATATAAATATACCTTATGTGTACACACATACATGCAAGAAAAACCCACAGAATTAGCGCATAAGCCTGACGAATCCTATAGTGGATGAAACGAAGAATATTCAGTGTAGCTTAATCGCCATATATATTTTATAAATTACTATATATATATATATATATATATATATATATATATAGATATATATATATATATATATATAAAGAGAGAGATGCATATAAATACCTTTTTTCTGCGAAGGAATTATCACTTATCAAGGTCCAGAGGCTACTCGAGGGTAAGGGGTAAACAGTGTACAGTGGTGAAAAATTAATCGTTAGAAGTCTTAATTTGGTAAATTGGATTACTTTAGGGGAACGGCTTATTAAGAACTTGTTTACATTGGACTTAAACACGACCACGTTGTAGTAAGCTGGAAAGCAGGCAAAGAGAGGAGTGTTCCACAGCTGTGCAGTTCAAGGAAATGACCTTTGTTTATGGAATCTACCTTTAGGTTTAGACACAGATTAAGCGTGGAGGAAATTATTGATAGTTTTTACAGCCAAACGAGTGTTTCTCGTGAGGTTTTGGCGTAAGGAGCAATAGATTGGAGATCAGACAAGCACTTTCCATGAAAATACCGATAAAATGAAAGGCTCGCAACGTCTCTAATGTGAACAAGAGATTGATGGAAGAGAAAAGGGCATCATTCGCTTGAAGTCTATTCTGAACTCGGTCAAGGCAGGATAAGTTATTCCTAGCGACTCCTGCTTAGATGTGACAGGGATACTCCATCGTTGGACGTACCAGGCTCTATATAGATAGAGAATTAAACCAGTAGGTAGATATCTACTGAATGGATACGAGAATCCAATAATGTTTACAACGCCCTTGCCAACGGATTTGCTGTATATATTCCATTTTAGATCAGGAGCAAAGGGGAAGCCCAGAAGCTTGTCAGCCTATGGACCGTCCCCAAGACGATAGCCACACATTTCCAGATGGGGATCAGAACGTTGATGATGCAAAGATATAAGCTTGGTTTTATATGAATTAAACGTAACCAGCACCCTTTTCCCTGTTGTACGACCTGCTCAAGATCAGAGGAGAGAGAATCAGCGAGAACTAAGTCATTTACGGCCTTTGATGTGCTGTTATATATATTAGTGTCGTCAGCAAATCTACGAAGGATCTAAGGATGTTATTTGGAAGATCATACTTATAGATCAAGAAGGGGGTTGGACCCAGAATGGACCCCTGAGGGACTTCAGCATTAAAGCTATGAGCTTCTAATATCTGCCCGTCAACCACTACTCTTATTAATCTATCAGGAGAATTGATTTAATAATTGAAAAGAGATTTCCAGCTATATAATAGCTGGGGATCTTGTGAAGTAAACATTTATACCGTGCCTTATCAAAGGCCTTTGATATTTCAAGAGAAATTGTCCTGGAAATGAAGCATCCGTCAAGAGAAATAACCGTAAGCATATCCGATGTTGATCTAGCAGAACGGAAACCATATTGCATGCTTCTAAGACAGATATATTTTTGCTGAGGTGGTTGCCTCCTTCTCTATTTAACACATATGCAAGTATCATACTCATGATACACAGGAGACTCATAGGTTTGTACTAAGAGGGAGATGAGCGAGCATCTGAATTCTTAAATACAGGGGATACCAATGAGATTTTCCAAGGGTGATGGGAAGCAAATCTACTTAAGAAAACGCTTAAACAGTTTAGTAAGTATGGGAACTAGATCTGGTTAAAACTTTTTTAACACTATAATAGGAATGCCGTCGTGGCCAGTTGCTTTACTGGAATCAAGGTGTTTTATTAGCTTGGTAACATCACGCACGGATATTTGTATGTCGCATTGCGTGTTTTCTGGTACAGGAGGAAATACGCCGGGTTGGCGACTTAGTCGTACAGAGTAGATTTAGCTGCAAAGATCTTGACAAAGAGTTTGGCTTTGTCTGATGCGGACGATACTACATCAGGTCCATTGATGATATTTGGGATAAGGCACACACTTATGTTCATGATCCTTTTTGATATTTGCCTAAGCTGATGGGAACCAACGCGTTGCTCATTCACTTTGGACTTAACGGGCTGAGCATACAACTCTCTTGCGTACTTTATTACTCTTTTTACAGTGGTTGCTGGCGGTCTTGAAAGTGGTCTTTAATATCAGTACATCTGTTACGTTGGAAGAAATGGGAATAGTGATGTCTGGGCGCAGTGGCAGCAGCCCATTTTACTTTAGGCATTATGAAAGAATCCACTTTAAATCATGTTTTATAACGAGTGTTATTTTAAAATCAGGCAATAAAATGGCTGCATTTATAATAAAAATCTACCAGGCAGAAAACATCGGGTTTGCATTTGCGATGTTTTTCACTTAAAATGATATAAAATAAAATAGCGTCATACTTTATTTTGTAAAATTATTGCTAAACGTCTCCTCAAATTACTTGTGTCCTCTTGTCACAAGTATTCGCTATATTTATCTCTCTCTCAATATTTATATATATATATATATATAAAGGGAGAAAATCTATGGGTTTTACATGACGAGGGATGCCCCCTTTTCATGTAAGTAAGAAGGCAGACGAGACAAGTGAAACTGATATTAGAAAAATACCAGAATCGAACCCTGTAGGCAAGGTCTAAAATTATAATTGAAAATAAAAATCCTTGGAATGCAGTCAACTGTTATTTTTTGCGAAATAACTAAATATTATTTATGTCCGAAAAAGAGCGACTGCCCATTCTCTTAGAAAAAAAAAACTAGATGTTAAATATTCCAGTTAAACGAATGGTAATGCAAGTTTATAAATTATAAATAGTTTAGATACTGAACAATTGAAATTGGAAAATCTTTCTTTGCCAAAATTGTGTTTGAACAGACATATGCAAAATCCACGTGAAATTTAGTCACGTAGAAAAACCACAGTCTGACGTCATAAACAAAGATTTCAATACATTGAGACGGTGCTTGGCGATAATCAGAGAACCACGCGCACAGCAAGATAGTGAGGGAGAGATAGAGATAGAAAGAGGGGCAGATAGTGAAACTGATGCACTAGAGGCGAAGGTTAGAAACGTAGACCGTGTAATCAAAGATGCTTGAAATTTTGACACCACCAATCGACTGGCTGAGAAAAAAATCATGTATATTTTGTAACTGTTTGTCTTCGTGTCGTCATTAAAACTAAAACGGTAAACGTGTTAAGATTATCATCATCTTAAATGAACTTGGTATAATCCTCTCCAAGTATTTTTGCCCTCTTCACAATCATCAATAATATATCGCTCTGTTATAAATGCCATTATTATCATGTAATAAGTCCCCTGTTATACATTTCTTCAACATGCACCTGCAATAAAACATTAGAACATGTTAATCTCTGTCCTTAAAAAGACATACTATGATGTGTAGCATAAATATAAACATATTCCAAAGTACAATGTTCTTATTAAAAACAATGGAAGTCGATCCCTCTAAATCCACCTTGCAGGAATTAAATCACTTTTTAAAGGTTAGACCAGGTTATTGATTGATTTATAAGGTTTAATTTAACAGAATGAGCACATATCCAGATAACTAATATGTTAATCATATTGCGGGCAAAATGAAGATTTCTGCTGATATAAGCTACCCATCATTTTTTGTAGATAATGATAGTCGAAGCTTTAACAAAGCTAACGGTATGTAACCCCTATAGTATTTTATAAACATATATTTTCTAAGATTAGACACAATATAACAACAATCAATCGTGAATGTAACCTGAAGTTCGTGTTACCTGGCCGGTACACCAGCTATATATAGCCACACAGGTTGATGTAAAAAAAATGCAAGGTCGGGCACATCTGAGAACAGAAAAAATATTTATAAAATAAAAAAATATGAGCTCACTCATCAATTAAACATGATAAGTTCAAGTTTTATTATTTTTACTTTTATTCACTCCAAATAATGGGGATTATCAATTTGATTAAGATGCTTCTATTTAAGTCCATATGTCACAGTGAATTGTGAAGGGTATATGGCGAGATATGTGTTCACTATCCACGGAAAGTGAAACGCTTCATTGCCATACATTTTTCCATAACGTAATACATAGTATTACCCATGTATTGAATTAAATACGCGATGTATTCTCTCTAAAGAACTATTGTGCATTTCGGATCAACTTGAGAGGATTTTCATGCAAGCTGAAATATTATATGAGGTTTGTTTTTATATATATGTTTTACATATCCAACATTTTATCACTTTTTTTATTTGACAATTTATAACTACAATAAAGTGCGGTTTAACTTAATGTCGTAACTCGCAAATTCGAGCATTGCTACAAATATACTTTGCAAATTTCTTTATGTCCTCTGATGAGAAGAATAACAAGAACAGCATTATTAGAAAATCTGCGGAATAAGGACTTTGTAAATAGTTTTTTGAGCATTCAGTTGGACAAAATATTTTGATTGCAGAGTTCAACTTGCAGTTTTTATTTTCTGTCTCTTATAATTAGCTCTACTCTCTACTGCGTATTGAACTTTTTTAAACTTCTTTTGGGATTAAATTTTCTATTTATAAATACTGCTATTTATATTAGTTTGAAGTTTACCATTGCGTACATGAGGTTAACACTACGCCCTTTGTTTTCATTAATATATATATATATATATATATATATATATATATATATATATATATATATATATATATATATAAGAGTGTAGCCATCAACAATTGTGTTTTTTTAGGCTTTTATCATATTTTTATTTCAAAATATGTTTATAACGCGTTTCAAGCTTTGGTTCGCTTTCTTCAGATATTTTCGTAAAAATATAATTTTAATGGGATTTTGAAATGTTATTTTTGCATCTGCTGATACTAAATATGCTTTTTAGAGTGATGTGGTCTCAGACATTCTGTCTCCAATAGTATGTGTTAGTAGTGTCCGGTCAGAGTTAATTTCAAAGTGGGAACTTTTGGTCCATTGGTTAACGTTTTTATGTTTTTTATGACTATCTTTCCCCATGTATAGCACACATTCACACACAATCACACACACATATATGCATGTGCATATACACATGCACACATGTATATATATATATATATATATATATATATATATATATATATATATATATATATATATATATATATATGCCTGTGGAAATATTCTTTATACACTCATATTTTCTATTTTATATAAACTAATCCTTACTTACAAATCTCGTTGTAATTACAGAACATATTAAGTGAATAAGTTTGTGCTAGGAAAATTACTGTTAAGAATTGTAAAGGTCAACTGAATAAAAGAGGAACTTGTAAGATGGTCAAAATAATGCACTTGTAAGTACATAAATTTGCCATTTATTCTCTCTCTCCATATATATATATATATATATATATACACGTAAAATATACATATATACATATTAAAATATGTTGGAATAAAATAAAGTCTTAAATGCTTTCACAACTTGGTGAGGTATATAGCAGGAAACACTGTTAAAATTTCAAGTATATCCTATTTAACTAAATGTATATCACATATGCCGGTAGTGAATCGATGTGTCATATAAATACGTACAAACACCGCTAATGTAGTTATTATAATAGAACCAACTTAAAACTAAATTACGCTTTAGATCAGGTATCTTAGTATAGTGAGAGAAGCAAGCAACGGAGGGAATTCCAAAGGTTAACAGTTCACGTGTAAAAAGCTATAAGAATAGAAGGATTTCCGTATCTAAAGGCTGCATAACTGAAAGGTGTGATTTTGCTGCTTGTATCTTCTGTCGAATATTACGTCGAGGTGGATATCCTATCAATTCCTCACAGAAGGAAATATTACAGAATCTACATGTCTAAAGGTTTATTTCGATTTTAAATTTATAGAGCGAAGTAATGGAAGTACTTCAAAATGTCAAGTGCATTCCTGAAAGTGGCTATGAAAGTGTGACATAAAACCTACAAATGGTTATGCGATTACTGTAAAAAATGTGACAATATAAAACGTCAGAGATAACTGTGGTGTCCTCTATGTGTCGAATATATGTTTTCCCACAGCCAAGTTATCGAAACAGACAAAACACAAATAATACTGTAATGGAAATAAAACAACATTGACAATGATATACAAGCGTGTATATATATATATATATATATATATAAAATATATATGCATATATACATATATATATACTCAGCTATTTTCAGCGTCATAAAGGGACTAAATGGGAAGAGGTGCAAGAAAAATAGACAGACAGAGAAAGAAAGAGGGAGGGAGATGGCCAATAGTGAATTCCGTCCCAGAAATAGTAAAATGTCCTCATGAAGATAAAGATCAAACTATATAATTTTTTTAGGCCGAATGTTCTGGCCACATGTCACAAAAATCGTAATTTTCTGTCATTAATTTTGTCAATCAATCTTCGGCATGATCCAACCTTCTCCAACAACCATTCGTTTATACATTTGTCAAAGCCAGACGAAGTCTACTCTAGCAGGAAAATTCAAAAGCAGACGTGAAACTACAGATTTTCTAAGTTTCTAGTATAAAAGTACTGCAGACTTTTCTTTGTATTTCATGTTATAATACACTATATTTTTCCTACCTAAACCGGCTGTGCGCGCCTTGTTTTATGGTCCTTTTGCAAAGGCCTCATCAATTAATTATGTTCTATCTTAAAACTATTGTACAAATTTGAAAAAAAACATTCAAGGTATACGAATTTTAAAAGTGTAGCATCACCTCTGTACCCCGTTCGCAAGAAATGTTAATACCATAAAAGGTTGCGCATATTTGATCCACTAGCGTTTTACATACCCTTCCCAAATTAATAGTGATCAGTTTATTTTACTTCAGACACACATACACACATACACATACACACACACACACGCACACACACTCACGTAAATATACAATTGAATGTTCTCTGTTTCTTTTTTTGCTCACCCTGTATATATATATAAGCCTGAAGAATCCTAGGGTGGATGGAAGGCGGAATATTCTGTGTAGCTTAATCACCATATATATTTCATAAATTACAATATATATATATATATATATATATATATATATATATATATATATATATATATATATATTACTATACGAGTAATTTAATAAGTAAGGAATTATAATGACTCGCAATGTGCACTTTCAAACTAATATAAAAACACAGCAGGGAATTCGAACAAATTCTCGTAATTTTCTGCAAACAACATTCCTTATAATAAGTTATGTGATAAGTTAACTTCTAAAATAAAATCACCTTTCTTACCTTCTGCATTAATAACTTGCATAACAAAGGAAAGGTACTTAAATTGGTTAGGATAGTTTCGACGTAAATTTAATACAAAGTTACCTCTAGTAATCGCAGTCTACAATGCTTATATATATATATATATGTGTGTGTGTGTGCGTGTGTGTATGTGTGTGAGCATGACTTCACGTGCATATGTATATATTAAAAAGTGTGCATATATTCAGTAATGCATTTCTATATAATATGCTTCCTTAACTACCGTAGATAACATTTGTTAGACACCGCAGAGATAATGTTTTCCTTAACTTGGACCCAAATTTTTGCCCCTTAACATTTATTGTTCTGGACACAAATGGAAATAAAATGTTTGACTCCTGTCCAAGAAACCTACATATTAATTTCAAGTGTTAAGCCCCAAAATGAGCGGAGGACTTCAATAGAGTTTGCAAACGTACACTTTTTCAGCTTTGATCTGTTGGCAGCCAAACTTTTGACCCCCCCCAAAAAAAAACTCATTAAAAAGCTGGCTGCATATCTGAATAACCTTTATGTAAAATTTAAATTATATGGACTGATCCGTTGAGCATTAGTTCAGAGAAAAATAGGTTTCTATAAGAGTTCTTGTCTATGAAGGGAGCAAAGGGCACTCGATGTAGAACTGAATTCACAGCTTTTTTCTCACCCCATTAAATATGATCTGACACGGCGAAACCGACGATGTATTGATAAACATAAACACAAGTACGTGGCAAAGATACTGCCATTAAAAAGAAAATCTCAAATGGGAACAGAGTATATATATATATATATATATATATATATATATATATATATATATATATATATATATGATCTCACGCATTATTGATAACATATGTGTATACATGTTTTAGTGGAATCTTAATTAAAAGAGCTCACCTCATCAGACCAAAAAAGGATGGTGTTATCGAAACGAGAATCAAAGTGCCTTTACATTTTATAAAATATATTCGGTTGTGGTTTAAACTGTGAAATGAAGGAGGGGTAAAGTTTGGGAATATGTTCAGTATAGGATTTTGGAGGAGGGTCCTCTAACGATCGTCAATAGAGGAGTTTGAGCGGTGTGTGGTGAATAAAGGTAGTAGGGTTTATTGTGTCGGTGTATAGGGTTGGAGTACGATGCCGTGTGGTCCAGTTGTCGCAGCGGAAAAAGTGTTTCTGTCATTTTAATTCATCAGTTATGTATTGGCTTACGTTTTTTTTCCTTTTATTTGTAACAATATTATAACAACATGGTTGTTTCTTCCCTATCTTAATTTTTTTATGGATGATCTGTTCAATTCCGGTTGTGACTATCTATCGATCTATGTAATTGATCAGCTCTATTTATTTTATACCTGAATTTTTATTCGTTTATTCTGCTCCGTTTTTTTTATTTATTCATCTATTCATTTGTTTAATTATTTAGAAGTAAATTCTACATCCACATGACACAATTAACGGCCAGTGAATAGATATACAGAATCATTTATTTATATCATAAAGGTGATATACTGGGAATTATTTATTTTACTCTAACGCCATGTTTTAAGTAGTTACACAAGCAACGGTTTTATAATATATAAACCTATTTCGATGGTTGCCATTCTTTTATTTGGGGTTTTTAATCTTATCCTCGATGCTAGAATATAAATGCATTTTATAAATTTATATGCTTTGTTATGGAGAAAGGCTTCGGAACTATATGCATGAGAATATAATAGCATATATGTGTCTATATTGATAGAACATTCCGTTTAATTAAACCCTCTAGTTAGAGTATTTAATTTTCTCTCGTACTTCCACTGACTCCTTCAACTCCTCTCGCCCATACTACTCTTCTTTACAAAACCCACCTCCAAATTCATCTACGGACCACACTCTCCCAAACTATACAACCTTTCAGGGCTCAACTACGCCCGAATCTATTTAAAAAACAACAAATGTAAACTTTATATTCGTATCAATAACGTTCCCTTTTTGGTCTGATTATCTAGTCTCTCTTAACTGCGACGTCTATACTGCGGTAATAAAAAATAAAACGTATATATATATATATATATATATATATATATATATATATATATATATATATATATAGATGTAAATCTTGGTTCGTTCAAAGTCCATAAAACTATATTTCTACATTACCAATTTAATTGAAATTTTCAGAAAATACATGTGTAAAGGCAAGGAATGTTTGCATGTTATTAAAATAAATTAAGATCGTTAAGATCGCAAATTATAAAAATATATTAAATAAAATAAAATATATTTTTCGTAACTGCGAGACTGTCCGCCATATTTCATTTCCGGTAGAAATGAGCCTTTCACGTGGTTGACGACTTTCGAATTACAACATTTAACTATCTAATTAATAGATGGGTAAAAAATATTCCGTATTTTCAAATTATATATATATATATATATATATATATATATATATATATATATATATATATATATATATATATATATATCTGTAATTTAACCTTACAATTGAATAAAAAAAGCACACTATAAAACTTTAATTAAACTTGGAAATACGATTTAAAAAATGCGCGGATCGGTAAGTGCACTAGCACCATTTGCTTATCTTAATTTTTTTTATTTTTAAAAGCCTACCTAAAATAAATTTGTCTAATGTTATGTTATTTCGAAAAAAACCCTTTCAAATTACCACTTGTATATGTTTTCGGGGCCGCTCAAAACGAAAAAAACGTTTATAATTAAGGCAAACGAGTAGTTTCAAAAATATGGAGAAATGTTAGTTTAAAAATTTGAGGATCACTTTTCCATAATAATTTAACGTAAAATGATCACCGGCTTTGTGGCCACGATTATTTTGGGGGGGGGGGGACTTTCTTTCTACCATTGGAAAATCCTTTAAAATTACCTGTTTAAATTTCAAAATGCAAAAGAAATCAAACAAAACCTTTTAGGCAAGAAACACACAGACAAATGTATAAAAATAGCATCCATTTTTTTCTATCGAATTCATTTGCTGTTTTTATTGAGAACTATTTTCATCCCAGATTTTTGATAAAATTCTCTATAAAGGGCCGTGCATCTCACGTTCGTATATAACAAACAATTATTTAAAAGATTCGGTGTGCTAAAAATGAATCTGCAAACCGTTTCCGTCGCAAAATAAAATAGTTTTTATGATATGAAGAAATTACTTTTTCGAAAAGTTGGCGATCACTTTTCCATATAAATTTAACTTAAAATAAACACCTTTCAAGCCACCTGAGAGTAGGGGGGATTTTTTCCCATGTTTATTGGCTAAACAGCTTTAGTTTATGCTCGCGCGCAGCATAAACGAAGGCTAAGATTGTAAAATGGGAAATAGTCCCAGAGTCCAGGGGTTCTTACAATGCAAAAGAAATCAAACAAAAAAAAAATTTAGCAAAGAAACACACAGAAAAATGCCCCTCCCTCAGGTGGTCAGAAATGGGTGCTCATTCTTAGCTAAATTTACATTGAAAAATGATCACCCACTTTTCGAAAAAGTAATTTCTTCATATAATGAAAACTTTCTTTTTGCGATGGAAACGGTTTGCAGATTCGTTTTTAGTACACTGAAATCTACAATAAAATATTTCGTTATATACGAACATTAGACGGGCCTTAAAGTAAAATAATACCGGATTTTTGGGGCTGATTTGCCGTTTAGTTGTACAAATATCCTCAAACCAGTTAATCACTAAAAAGGACTCTTTAAACCACTGATTATATATCAGCCTACGTCACATTAACATATATTAAGTGATTTCCTAACAGTATTTTGTATAGTTTTTTAGTTCAAACTCATTTTCCCAAAATTTCCCCAAACTTAACGTGTGCGATACAGTCTGCCGCCATTTATATTTCTCAAATATACCGATAAACACTGCATGCTTTTGAACCGATTAAACATTATTCATTACATAAAAAAAAACTACAATCTTATCCAGTTAGGTACAACATTTACTTTTCTCGCCTTTGATAACATTCATTTGTTATATATTTATTTTTTGACAATTTCTTTGTATCTGTGTTTAGTAATACAAACCCGTTTCATTTAATGTAACGTTTAGTCGGCTCAAAAACAGTGTTTATCGTGTATTTGAAAGATACAAATAGTGGCTGACACTGTTGATTACGTTAAGTTTGAGAAAGTGAGTAAAATCTAAAAAACTATACAAATTACTGTCACAAACCCACCGATTATCTCAGCCTATATCATGGTAACATATATTCGGTTGGGTTTTGACACTGTATTTTATAGTTTTTAGTTTTCAACTTACTTTCCCAAGCTTAACGTATTCAACAGAGTCTGCAACCATTTCTGTTTTTCGAGCCGATTAAATATTTTACATTACATAAAAACACTAAACAATTATCCAGTTAGGTAAAAACATAACTTATCTTACCTTTGCTTTCATTTTTTTGTTTCTGGTAAACTTTTTCGAATCTGTGTATAATAACCCCTCCCCCCACCAATGACTCAAATACTAATTACTAACTCACATTTTTGTATACAGAAAAAAAAAAAACATTTAGCGTTTAAACATTTTTTCTACGTTCAGCTTTATCCACTGATTGTTGGTCGAGCCCAAGCCATGATTGACGGTAATCCCGAGGATCAGGATCCAATTCTGCAAGAGTACCATTTTTTTTTTCATTTTCGCCTTTTTTATTTTCCTTTTTAGAATGGATTGCTACACTAAGAATATAAGAAACATGCATTTTCTCTTTTTATTAGAATTTCCCATTACACCAAATTGAGCCACACCAACGCGTGGCAGGGTACAGCTAGTATATATATATATATATATATATATATATATATATATATATATATATATATATATATATATATATATATATAATAAATTCCACAGCCAAACAGAGAAAAAAAGAATATATATATATATATATATATATATATATATATATATATATCCCAACAAATTTAGTTTTCTGTGTAGTGATATTCATAATGAGAACATTTTCTTCTATTTATTTAATAGGAAAATACAACTTTGTTATATATGGCTCGTGGAGTTGCATTCACTAACAAAAGATATAGCTGATTTTATATTCTTTTAAACATTGAGTTTAATTAATTCCCTATTGGTTGCTTAAATTTTCTTATGGAATGATCAACTTTAATTAACTATTTCATGTAATTATTTTAATGCAGATATTTTACATAATTTATACATCGTAATATCTGCGTAAAACATTACAGTATACACAAAACTCTTTCGATATATATTTATGTGTACGTATATATTTAAAAAAATGTTTTTGACTACTTCCCAGGGGTTTTGGTCTTCAGACATGAACATTTATATGCGGCCATTGTTTTCCCTGTAAGTGTTTATTCAAAACGAATAAAACTCACCCATAAAACAATGGAGACTTGTTGCGGTTTCCAATGTTTTAATGAGGAGAACTATCTGTTAAAAATGTCAAAAATAAACTCTTAAACCCCTTACTTTCTTTGACAATGCTATGCTACCATATTGTGAATTTCCAACGGTTTTTCTTTCAATGAAATCGATGTTGAAATGCGAAGATGTCAATTGAATATATATATATATATATATATATATATATATATATATATATATATATATATATATATATATATATATATATATATATATATATATATATATATATATATATATATATATATATATACAGTGATGATCATATTTATTGGCACGGTAAAATAAAAGTTAAATTTTGTCTAATAAATTCTAAAAAAGGGATTAAATTAAAGAAAATAACAAAGTATGTTATGTATTTTTAACTGGCCTTTCCGATGCAGCAATCGGATTTTAGAAAAAATAAATAACAAAGGAACAACAAACATAATTGCAAAAAACCCTTGTTCAAAATTATTGGCACGATTTATTTAATAATCAATTGTATAGCCTTTGGCCTTGATTACCTTCCTCAGTCGCTTTTCATAGTTTACACCCAAGTTGTTGCACTCTTCAGTAGTAATTTTAGCCCACTCTTCCTGACAATAATCCTCCAATTGAATAAGATTCTTAGGCTTCCTTTGCATTACCCTCAATTTTAATGTTCTCCATAAATTTTCAATTGGATTAAGGTCTGGGCTTTGTGATGGCCACTCCAAAACATTAATATGATTGTCCTCAAGCCATTTCTTAGTCAGTTTAGCCGAATGCTTTGGGTCATTATCTTGCATGAACCACCAACGACGACCAAGTGAGAGCTCTTTAGCAGAGTCTTTCAGGTTTTCATCCAATATTTCAACATAAACTTCCTTTTTTATGCTACCTGTGACCTTAACAAGTCGCCCTGATCCAGAGGCAGCAAAGGATCCCCAAAACATCAAACTGCCTCCACCGTGCTTCACTGTGGGTATGGTGTTCTTAGACAGGAAAGCTTCGCCAGATTTTCTGTAAATATAAGACACTTTATTATGGCCAAATAACTCTATTTTCGTTTCGTCAGTCCATAGAACACGTTTCCAGAATGCAACATCTTTATCAATATGGCGTTTTGCAAAGGCTAGCCTTGCTTTCAGGTGCATAGGCTTCAATAAGGGAGTCTTTCTCGGACGACATGCTTTTAAACCAGCTCTCTTCAAAACTCTACCAACTGTATGTCGAGATACATTCACTCCAGAGGTGCTCTGTTCATCAACAATCTCCCCAACAGAGATCCTTGGGTTTTGTTTTACTTGTCGAACAATTTTCCGTTCATCTCTTGGGGAAAGAATCCTTTTTCTCCCTCTACCCTCTAAACTCATAACGTGGCCTTGCGATTTGAACTTGTTTATTATGGCTCTAACAGTGGATTTGGGAAGGTTTAGCTTCTTTGAAATCTTATCATAGCCCTCCCCATTGGTATGGCATGCTACAACAAGCTTCCTGACGTCTTCGCTGTGTTCCTTAGTTTTAACCATGGCGATTGAAAATTATAATTTATTCACTAATACACATAATAGTTTAAATAAATCGCTATCTAAAAATTATCTGAAAAAAATTATTCACTGAATTAGCGTTAAACAAGCATAATATGGCTATAAAAAAGTTCAGAAAGCACGTAAACCGGAAATTGATTGATATTATACTGATACTAAAAGAAAAACAAAGCCGTGCCAATAATTTTGAACAAGGGTTTTTTGCAATTATGTGTGTTGTTCCTTTGTTATTTATTTTTTTCTAAAATCCGATTGCTGCATCGGAAAGGCCAGTTAAAAATACATAATATACTTTGTTATTTTCTTTAATGTAATCCCTTTTTTAGAATTTATTAGACAAAATTTAACTTTTATTTTACCGTGCCAATAAATATGATCATCACTGTATATATATATATATATATATATATATATATATATATATATATATATATATATATATATATATATATAAGAAATGCTAATTAAATTGATTTATCCTTGTTTCGTAATTTACTTTCACGGAATTAAATGAGAGAGTACGAATTTAGATGTAAAACTTTTCTATAAATAAAAAAAAAAATCAATAGCCATGCTCGCGTACGTGTGTGTATCACAACACTTGAAAATTTCCCGGCAAAACCGAGAGACCGTAAAGTACCTACTTGAAATTCAAAAGAATATTATATTTCATTCCACACTGAATGCAATCGAACAATAAACACATTAGAAGAACAAGAATCCTAAACTTGTTTTTATTGAACATCTTCATTTTTCTTTCGTTTTGGCATCTCATGTACAAGTACATCTCAAACAATTAATATGGATTAGTCTTTTTGTTCACGATGAATTGTCACTGGCCATGTCATGGTTCATTTCATACAAAAACACCTGCGCTATTCGAAATTATTTCAGGTGTTTGATAGTATAAACACGATGAATTAATATTGATATTAATTTGGCACACTTTTTCCTCAAAGAGCAATAATATATAACAAAATAATATTAGATAATCCGCTTTATCTGTTATGTTAAAGTCGTATGCATATCTGTTTTTATGTTTGTATGCCAAAAATATGGTTTATATATACAAAGGGTACACTGTTTCATAGACTTTCATCGAGAGCCTCTCTCAGGTTTATCGCTTTTTTCATGGAAAATCCGCGACTGAAATCTAATCAATAGTCCTCCCTCTTGCAAAACTTTTAAAGAAACACTTTACTAGCTACAACCATTATATACGAGTTTCCATATTTCTATCGGTGCCAAAATGTAAACGTTGATCCTATGAACAAATCTTCTTTCCCAGAACTTCTCACCTACTGGACACTGTTCTCCTGGCATGTTTCCCGGTTGAATACAACACGGTAGACTTCAAATCTAATGTTTACATGTGGCTGTAAAATGGTCTTCATGATAATCAAATTCCACCGAATTTACTCCCAAAATGATTAGTATTCAACCTTACATTCATAAACCCTAATCCTCGAGTAGCCATCGGGACTTGATAATAGGGCCTCCTAACTAAATAGCAAACCTTCATATACTTTCATTTACACGATGTCTATAGCACTATTTATTAAAAACCAATCAAGATTTAAGTGATTATCTTATTTGCATATAACATTAAAGAACATCTGTTTAAATACTAAGCTCTAATTATCTATGGAAATTCGTAATAGAATTGTGTTAAATATTCTATTTCAAAGTTATGTATATAGTATTTTTATTTAATTGATGTTTAATTTAATTTACATTTCATTTACCATAGAGGTTATTTCCCTTTAAGCTATGCGATTTTATTTCTCAGTTTAAATTCCGTAGATGAAGATGACAACGTTTTATGCTTCCAAAAATCTAAAAATATGGTCTACTTCACGGAAATCGTAAGAACTTAGTGTATCTGAAATTGTATGTAAGTAAATCCTCATTCCAAACAATATGTTTTTCCATGGCAACGCCGAGTATTTATTGCTTGTGCTTTCAAAATTAAAAAAAAAAAAAGTAAATTTGGTTGCTGAAGTTGATATGTTTAGAGAGTGATCTGCCTCTTGTTTAAAGCCAAACTTTATACTCTATTTAAAGTTATTTCAAGTGCTAAGAATTAAAGGTTCTCTTGTTATAAGGCCATCACACACAAAAAAATATTGCCTGCTTTATTAAGGGGTATGAGTATTCCTCAGAAGAAATAATATTTCAGTTTGTATAATGCATATATGTCGGCAAATTATTTAATAAAATTGAATTGTTATTGAGATAGGAAATTTTTATTATTTATCTATTTATTTATTCCGGACTATTATCCTTATATTTTTTTATGTTGTTTCTCGACGTTTCGGCCAACTAATATCTGGCGTTCGTTAGCAGCTATGGAAAGCAGTAATTGCTGAGGATGCAGGTAGGAAATTCGGTGTTCCTATCTCGTCGCGGTAAATCACATGACGAAGGCCCGAGAAATAATTGATCGAAAAGTTGGGAAACAAAACTTAGAAGATGAGAATAAAAGTTTGCAATAAATGAATGAATAAATATGTCGGCAAGTTGAAATTAATAGTTTAAACTAGCTGATATGTTTCTGCGCGCGCTTTTCATCAATCCAAACAAAGTTTTTACTCGCAAGAAGATATCCTTGGTATATAATTACTATTTTCTGTTACTTTCAACGTTATGTGAAAAGCAGTTCAAGAGTTGATCGGTTAAATATTTACACAGAGAGACAGACAGACACACACGAATAAATGTACTATTTTATTTATTTATATAGGGTAGGACTTCTGAAATTATGGTCAGGTCCTCGGCTTCGAAATAAAAATATAAAATTCGACAATTTTGCCACCAAGCTAGTAAAAATGGAGTTGGGAATTTTCAGAAGGTATATATTAGTTTTAGTACGATTCCATTATATTTCTCGATTCCTATACAATACCGGGTCCATATTAAATTTTCGAGTTCATTATAATTACCGATTCCCATCTTTTAAAAATATTTAAACAATAAAGTTGTATTTGTTTCCCCGCCCTCCGCAAAACTGTAAATGTATATTTTCTAAAACATAAACATAGACTTGTACGATGGGGGAATCTATGGATGTTAGTTTTACTGGTTGTTTAGCATTAATAAACATTATTATATTATTTCTACGAGCAGTGGAATATTTTGTTTTTAAGAAAATCAAATAAAACCTAATTGCCTGACTCGTTTTTTACATCAGAACATAGGCACAACTTTGAAAAATAATACGGGTACTGTGTTTCTATATGCGAATAAAATATTTTTTTATATACAAATTCAACATTGCTTCAAGAAAACTACATTACCTTCTTGAAGAAAAATAATTCTAAAATATATTTATTTCATTTGTGAAATCTATTTAATTCATGATTTTACTATTGTTATTCACAGACATGGTTCATATCGTCGGTGTTATTTAATCATGTAGTTCCAAACTTCTCTATAGGTTTCGAGTTTCGCATTACAATTCCACACTTTGACGGTTACTTTCTCAACTTTGGAATGTTTCCTTGATAAAGTGTTGTGTTTACAACGGATGGATCTTTGTGAATTTTCCAACTAGTGTTGAAACCATTACTCCAAATCGGAAATCGGAAAACGGATCTGGTTTGACTATCGGAATATTGTACCCGAGCGCAGACGCGCGTACATCAGCAAGAACCAACGTACGCAAATAACTGAGTCGTGTGGGAGGTGGCATCGCAGCGAGGAAGGAGAAAGAAGGAGATTATAAAGAAAGAAAAACTTGGCTATTTGAGGTTTGAGGGAGAATATTACATGAGCGAAAAGTGACAGGAAAAGACGCGTCTTAAATAATCTGGCAAACCAGAGTACCAATATATAATGCCTCCAAACGGGACAGAATTAAACACCCGCGTCGTGTTTGTCGAATGTGGAGAAAAGAAACAAAATAGAGTAGAACGTGTGTGACAAAGCATACTTATGTTTAACACATTGGAGTACGAGAAGAAATTTGAGCAAAAGTCAAGGTGTTATGTTGGAAGTACCTGTAAATAAATGTCTGGTGTTTAACTTAAAAATAAGGAGTCGAGTTGTTTTTTTTTTTCTCGTTCTCATTTCCATCGCGACCGTCTACGTACCACGTGTGGATCCTGAGAGTTGAGCTGTAATGACTAAGTTACAACATGTGCTATTTTGGATGCCAACATCGATTCGTTTAATCGTTTCGGTGTGCTTGTTTTTATTTAAAACGTACTTTTCCCATGCTGGAGTTAATGATAAAATGATAAATATTCATTGACATTAAATTACCAGTAAAACTAGAATTAAAAAAAAATCAACCTCCGCAAATGCATTTTTACATTTGCGAAAATATATGGATATATTATATAAGATTTCACTCTAATCCGAAACAAAAAATAACAACTCTAAAAAATGTTTGTTGCAAAAACTATATCTAAATGTTGAGATGTTTGAAAAAATATAATCCAAAAATCTACTTATGTCAGAATCGGAAATTTAGAAAAGAATTAATAATTGTGTCATTAACAATAATAAAGACAAGATTAGTAAATATTTTGTGCGAATCATGGATTCTAATTTAAAGCATATGAGTTAATATTTCAAATACGCGAAAAAGATATCTATAAAGGAAATACGAACTAATAAATCATATAAAAACAAGTGAAGAATGCATGGTACCCAGTGACTGCACAGTTTACGAGGCCTGAAAAATGGCAAAGTTTATCATTTGCCGCCCCATGCATTTAGCATCCAAAGTCCCAGTGGATGTTACATCCTAGTGAAAATGAACAACGGTGCAGTTTTATGCCTTAACATATGTAAATTTTAGTTCTGCACCATGCAAAAAAAAATGACTAAGTCCATCATCCACCCATTAAGCCACAAACGTCCACAACGCGTAAACATATTCAACTTTCAGTTCAGCATCATGAAAATTTGATAAATAGATATACACAGACAATTTTGGATAAATGTGGTAAAATAGTCCCCCACATCGAGTGTTTTCATTAGCCCTTAAAAAAAACATGGGGCGCACCAAAGAGTTATCAAGAAGTATAGACAAACAAAATTGTATAACAATTAGTTACAACTTTTCTGAAAGTTTTATAAAAATCCAAGGTGTTAACTTTTTTTTAATAAGCATGTCAATTTTAGCCATTTTAAACCAAAAGACGCCTCAGGATGGGCAACCGGTGTTTTCACGGATAATACGTTCTGTTAGTTTTTTACTCATAGCATGCTTAATGTTTGTTCAAAATTAAAAAAAAAAAAAACAAGGCGTTGTTATCGAGAAAAGTGCGGACAACCGAACGGACGAACAGCCGAACGGACGAAAAGGCGGCCGGACAAGGGTGAATTTACATATACATACATACATACATACATACATCCATACATACATACACAAACACACACACACACACAGACATATATATATATATATATATATATATATATATATATATATATATATACATATATGCTTCAGAATAACAGTTTCTAACAATCAACTGGTATGGAAACCTGTGATTATAGATCTTACACAATATTATTGGCAGCACTATTCTATAAGGACTATCCCATCTAAAAACATTGCTTGATATACAAGATAAAGCAAATAAATCAGATTAAACAATTTATGAGGTGAAATGGTTACATTTCAAATCAAAAGATTTTAATTATTCTATGCAAGACAAAGAATACATTTGAAAAATTATAACTCCTTATCCTATAGGATTTCGATGTCTAATATCTCTCCAGAGGGGAAACCCATTATACACCATTGTAATTATTTTGCTAATATTTTCTCCTCTGAAGAGATGGTAGACATCCAAGTACTATAGTATAAGAAGTTATAATATGTAAAATGTATTCTTTGTCTTACAGAGAATAACTAAACTCATTTGATTTGAAATTTAACAATTTCACGTCAGAAATTTTTAAGGGTGCGGTGGAAAATAGAAAGCTGATTTGCTAACTAAAAAATCAACAGAATGTGCGTATATAAAAACTCGAGACAACCACAAAATTTCCGCATAAGCTTGATGAATCCTAGCGGGAATGAAATGCGGAATATTCTGCGTAGCTTAATTTTCATCAGAGTATCCATTCACGTGAAATCACCTTTTTCTTCACCATATTCCCTCTGCTTCACTTTTTGTTATCAAGTAAGATCTTTGACTTACTTGCAGTTTCATCAAATATTTTGTATGCAAAATCTGATCCCGCATTTTGCTAATTCCTACCCTCTTATGTGAAGGAAATTACTTCTTCGAAACTCCGCGGATAAGGACTATCCACTTATTAAGTGTTTCCTTTTCAGATTAAATATTGTTTTAACTCTTTTTCAAAGTGTTTTACTATCTTTTATTAACTATTTGCTTCTATATATATATAAATATAAAAATTTATATATATATATATATATATATATAAATATATATATATATATATATATATATATGAGGAAATATTGACAGGAATATACAGGTTTAATTATGCATTTATACAGTAAAATTTTCAATGGGTAAAATTGTTTGATTCCTGGAAAATCCGCTCAATTAATAATATATTCATCCGTAGAACTTGGATTAGTCAGATCGTATAATCTGATGTTTTTCGGGGCCAATGATAATTTTTTTTTTAAATTTAGCAATGTAGGAAATAATAGTTTATAGAGGATTCATTGATTAGTTACATAATTTGAATTAATTTTTATTAGTATCGCGAGGCGAGAAGTATCCAACGACCTCTTTCCATGAGCAGAATTCAAATGAATTAAAGTGTAAAATGTTAAATTCTGACTATATATATATATATATATATATATATATATATATATATATATATATATATATATATATATATATATATAAAGTTGGTTCGTTCTAAAGGAATAAAACCCTATTTCTACATTACCAATTTATTTGAAATTTTCAGACAACCCATTTTTAGAGTCGAGGTATGTTTTTATGTTATTTAAATAAATTTACCTCGCGAATTATCAAAATATTAAAAAAATAAATATATATGTTTTAACCGTTACTGCGAATCTGTTCTGTTGATAAAACTGAGCTTCCAGTTCGATTCATTTCACAGCCACGAATTGACGAAAGATTTCATGTTCTGTTAACTCGATAAGTAAAAAAACAACAAAAAAAACTTACTCATGCAGAGAGTGATCCGTGCTGAAATAATAATGTTATTATTTAAAAAAGCCATTCTTAACATGGGGAAGGGAGGGTGTTTTGTACCTATTCTGTACTTTAACCTTACAATTGAAAAAAACATATCATAAAACTTTAATTAAACGTGGAAAACGATTTTAAAAAAATAGCGCGGATCACTCTCTGCATTAGCACACACACACACACACACAAAAAAAAAATAATAATCCCATATTTAAAAAATTTAAATTCATTTATGTACTTACCAATTTTTAAAATTTTATTTATGTTAAGGCTTTTCACTCATGAAAATTGTTTAGTTTCTTTTCACGGCATTGTTTATACAAAAATTTGTTTTAACTTTTTCTAAACTGTTTAATTCTTACGACATGCCTCAACGTATTATAAACACCCTAACCCCCATGTTAAACCCCCCTCCCAAAAAAACGCCCTTCCATAAACCTCGAAAGCCGTTCTTAACATGGGGAAGTTAGAATGTTTATAATATGCTGGGGCGAGTCATAAAATTAACGAAGTTGCTCTCTATTATTTATTGCGACAATTGCTTGAAATTTATTTATTTGACAAAAAAAAAATACATTTTGGTAGTCCTTGGGTGTTGAGTTCCATGGCGACCAGTAGAAAGAAATAATAGTCGCTCACTTAGTCTCCCACCTCACCCCGCACGTAACATATTTTATTTACTGACGTTACCGTAACTAAACGATTATTTGTCACATTTACAAACATTTATTTATTTATTTATTTTGAAAAAAGTTTTACTTTTTTATGAATATTAAAAGATAAATGGGTGCTCATGCAGAGAGTGATCCATGCTGAAATAATAATGTTATTATTTAAAAAGCCATCCTTAACATGGGGAGGGGAGGGTGTTTTGAACCTATTCTGTACTTTAACCTTGCAATTGATTAAAAAAAACACGATTAAAAAAATAGCGCGGATCACTCTCTGCATTAGCACCGAAAAATGTTACTAAACATTTATTAATAATTTCTCACTTTTACAAACATTTGATTTAAAATTTCTTTTTAAATGACGACTTTCATCGACTTTTTTGTAAATATCCCCCAAATGGTGTTTATTCCGAAATCCGTTGTTAACATGGAGAGGTTGAGGGTGTTTATTCTGAAAGCCATTCTTAACATTTGTGGAGGTGGACCTAATGTAAAAATAAATAAATAAATAAACTTTAAAAAAACTAAATCATTTACTGATAACTTCTCACTTTTACAAATACTTTTTAATTTACATGCGCGGATGAACAAATTGTTGAATAGTGCGAAAACAAAACATTTAGGTCCACCTCCACAATTTGTTTTTTTTAAATGACGATTTTATTGATAAATAAATTTACTTCTCCGCAACTTTTATTGATAAATAAATCTAATTCTTGCCACGGGCACTGAACCCCTCCTTTTTTTAATAGTATTTTCGGGTGGGTATGCTGACAACAATTATCAGTTAAATTTTGCAAATAACCCCCCCCCTCCAAAAGTGGTGTTTATTCCGGAACCTGTTCTAAATATGAGGAGGTTGGGGGGGTGATTATAAGGTGGACCTAATCTAAAAAAAACAAAAAAACAAGTTGTTTATGCGCACATAAGCAACTATTTTTTTATTAACTTTTTTTTTAAATTTTATTTAAAAATTAGTAAATTTCAATGAATAGAATAATAAATCATTTATCATTAATATGTGTTTTTGGTTTTGTGTTGAATGAAGCTTTTTTTTCATTACAACAATAATAAACCAATTTAAATCTTCCGGCATGCGTTTAAGGGTTACGAAATTATCAATAAATCGTTTAGTTACTAAGCCAACGTCAGTAAATAAAAAAAAAATGTTACGTGCGCATGCATTAGCCTTGACTGGGAGGGCTAAGGGAGCGACCATTAAATAATTATGCTGGTCGCCATGGAACTCAACGCCCAAGGAGTACCCAAAGTGGCACTTATGTTACCGTGCTATTTTTTAAAATAGTATTTTCCTGTAAAATTCCAATTTTACAATATCTTTTTCTTTTATTAATTAGTTAAGTGAAAGTACAGATAACCCGGTCGGTTTCTAATGCGAGGAAAATCTAGCCCCCCCCCAAAAGGGGTACTCTGGATAATAACGAAACATAAATATTGCCTCAGTCTCGAAAGATTTCTCTACTGAACGAGGAAAAAAACGGTGAAGTGTAGTTCAACTTCTGTTTCTCTCCCCCTCTCTCAATATCTCTCTATCCATCTCTCCCTTTCCCTCTCTCAATCTATCTTTCTCTCTATATCACCATCTCCATCTCTGTTTGAGCCCCTATCTCTCTCTAACTCCCTCTATCTTTCTCCTTTCCTTTGTTTCATCCCTCTCTGTTTCTAAGTCTCCCCCGCTCTGTTAATCCCTTTATCTCCTCTTTCTCTATTTTCCTCTCACTGTCTCTTGTCTATCTATATATCTTCCTCTCTATCTGTCCATCTCTAATCCCTCATCCTATTTTAGTCTCCTAAATTAATTACGGTGAATAAGGCATTGTCAAACCATGGATAAATCCTATTTTAGTCACCTAATTTACTGACTGTGAGAATAGAAGTTATTTGGAAATTATTGCTAACTTGAACAGTACCAGAAGTAACTGGTAAAACCTTTCTAATTGAATTGATTTTGGCAGCCATTTGGTAACAAAATGACATACCCTTAGCCCTTGCTGCACGAGGAATACCTGCGACCTAGCTGCCAAGTAGAAGACTTATTTATTCTACTTTAAAACATTCAATTTTTCAAAAATCTCATGTTCGATATCTCCAAAACATCCAATATGGGGAAAAATATTGCAAAAATGCAAACTTATTGTTTAGGATGAATGCACAATGGTACGCAAAAAACAACTGGAGGCTCTTGGTCGATCCTTTCAAGATTTGTGTGGCAATGTCAGACCATTTGGGAATGCAGTAATATTGCTTGCAGGAGATTTCAGACAAATGTTACCTGTTATTCTTCAATCAACACCAGCAGATTAAATAAATGCTTGCCTCAAATACTCTACTTTTTTGTTCCATGTGAATACATTAAACTTAACTCAAACTATGCATGTACAGTTGCAGACTGTTCGATCCGCACAAAAACTTTTGCATCACTTGTGGGAAATTGGGTACGAAAAAGTGCCAGCTGATCACATTTAAGGGCAAAATTCTTATACTTTAAACTTCTGTAATTTCTGTAATTTTATTTCATCAAAAGAATAGTTAGTTTAAAATGTTTTTGCAGATATTCAAATTATAAGAATTCCATTTGACTGAGTGAATGAGCTATTCTTGCAGGTCAATACAAAGATGTCCATGAACGTAACGCTATAATTAAATGTAAAATTCCAAGTGAGGTAGTCAAATACAAATCCATCGACACTGTTGTGAAAGCAGATAAAGTGGTTAATTATCCAACAGTTATATTTGCCAGCGATTCCACCGCATGTATTGCAACTAAAATTTGGTGTACTAATTATCATATTGTGAAATATAAACCAATCCAAGCTTTGCAATGGCACATAGCTTGCAGTAAAAAAAAAAACAACAAACAATATCATAGAAACAACAATCTTAACATGACCTTTCATAGATGAATATATATTCATTCCATGCATTCCTATAATTCCGCCGGATACATCATTACACTTTAGCAAATTGCATTTTCCAATTTTATTGTCATTTGCAATAACCATCAACAAAGCACAGGGAACAATCTTTACAATTGTAGGCCTTACATTTACACACTGACTTTTTTGTCACATGGACAATTTATGTTACATATTCAAGAGTCACCAAACCGGAAAATCTCTATATCAGCTAAGAAAATGGAACAAAAACTGTGTACCCATGCAAAATGGAAATTTAAATCTATAAGAAACATGCGTTTTCTCATTTTGGAACTTTTTCCATTGCGCCAATTTGAGCCACAGCAACGCGTGGCAGGGTACAGCTAGTATATATATATATATATATATATATATATATATATATATATATATATATATATACTAACCCTCCTCAATATCAGTTGAAAGAATGTGTAACGCCCGTTAACTTTACTTACATCTTGCCAATTGGACGTAAGATGCCACTATTTGGGGCTACGTCTAGGAAAGATTAACAAGATGTTGGTTTACCTTACATTTACTCTTCTGTATATCAGTACAGTAAGAGAAGTAGGTAACAAGAAATAAATTCCAAAGTCTGGTTGTTCGATTGAAGTAATTATTTGAGTGGCAAACTTCTGACATTTAGGGATATCAACAATGCAGGCGTGTGGTTTTGCTGTAAAGCGGGTGTGTCGCGGATATGTACGTAACGACACACAAGTGCAACGAGTTCATCAAATCATGCCACGAACATACTTGTAATCAGACACAGGGATGCAAGATTGCAGCTATGAGACAGGGGTCGGATTTGATTTGGCAAAGGAGTATCTATTATAGTAGAGACTATTTTTTTAACCCTATCAAAGAAGCAGAGACTAGTGGTAGATGAAACAGCGTTGATATAGCAATAATATGCAATGCACGCCCAAATAGAAGCTTCTTAGAGGTACGAGATATTCTCGGTGTCAGTAATCTTCTAGCACGATAGAGATAACCCGCCTTCTTTAAATCAACCTTCACGTTGTCCTCAATGTATTTGTTCCAGTTGTTACAGAGAGAGAGAGAGAGAGAGAGAGAGAGAGAGAGAGAGAGAGAGGTGCGTAAACGTGGAGTGTAGACACGTTTACCAGAACCGAAGGTCAGCTGACCAGATTACGTATGAGTGACGTGGTCAGGTTGGCTAGATCTGTGAGATTGTATTTGGGCTTTAAAGAAGACGGACGGCTTTACGTTGTCTCCCCTCTTCACTGGGAAGGAGGGAGACGAACGCTGACGTGTGTATAAGAGGAACCCACACAGGCCGATTTAACTTCCACCTTCTGCAGGACTTCTGGAGAAAGTGAAATAAAAACTATAAAACCCATTCATCGTCTTGGAGTGATAAATCTTCGTCAAACAGGTATCAAGTCTCCCTCCAGGATAAGAAATTTCCAGATGGTCCAACATCGAAGAAGCAGAGGTAGGTTCTGAAAATACATGTCACAGCCACGATTCCCATTATGATAATCAAACACACAACTCTTTATATTAGAGACAATCATACGCACACGGAATCCTTTTATGTTATACACCAAACGTAAATGGTGCCCCTCGATGATAAACACTATGTAACACATTGAGACGTACACTGTCGATGCTGACCTGTGCGCCAGCAAGCTGTGAGAATGGCGCCAGAAGGGCTCCAATGTGTCTATAGTAGACTTGCGATGATAACCCTTGTGAGAACTCAGATTATAACCCCATGTAACACAGTGCATATTGCATGTGAATGATAAGCCAAGGGGTTTGAAGGAATACTTTATTCGTATAGCGTTGGTTTTCATAAATATCGGTGGTTGAAGGGGCGCCTTGTTAAAAGAGAGCATCTTAGTCGTGTTAGCATGTTATGTTACCATGTATTGACAACCCCATTTGACTACAGGAGGTCATTTCATAAACAATTGTCTTAGATTTGTATTAGTGGTGTGAGGAGTCCAAGATTTTCCCTGATCCCGATCCAATTTCCGATTCCATTCTAAATTTCCGACTTCGATTTGATTCCCGATTCTGATTATTTTAATATTTATAAATATTTAATTAAAGCTTTGTTTGTTTTTTTAATTTGTTTTGTGTTTTTTTTTTTGGGGGGGGGCCCAAATTTCCAAATCATTACGAAAATCCCCGGGTAATTTCCGAGTATATTTTTTCTCAAATGTTTTCCTTGTAATATATTGCGAAATGAAACAAAACAAAAGGTGTATTTTAACCAAAGCCAAATTGTATCAGTTCGTCGGTAGTGTTCAAACTGTTACATGAAAGTTTTCATAACCAGTTGAAAATATTCGACGATTAGTAAGGAAATATTACCAACGCCTCGTCCCATTTTCATGAACGATTTTCTAAATAATATTGTTACTATTTAGAAAACCATTTTTACATGAAGAAACAGTTAGCCGCCGTAAACTCTTGTGTGTCTTTAATCTATGAATGTTTAAAATTTATTTTAATTATATAAATTTTGTGGTTTAATAAATTTATGTGCTTTTCTGTAAGAAAAACTAAACAAAAACAAAAACGAGATCCAAATAACAACGACTAGCGGGACATGTGAAAATTTCACAGCGGACTCATCCGTATTTAATATATTGATGTTCGTATTCGGGGCGTAAATACAAATGCTCTGATATTATTGTCACTCTGGTTAAAACTGAAAAAGTATTTATCTAAGCTAGCAACGACGCCCGGCATAGCCAGCTTGTTATGTACGCTTAAATATAGTATTTAAATTCTTGCATATTTCATATATCTCTTATAGAGTTAATGTTCTATCGATTTTTACATATTATAAAGTTGCGATTTCAAAATATATATATATATATATATATATATATATATATATATATATATATATATATATATCCATATGACTTTGGTGTATCAGCTTGAGTTCATTTAGCAATAATCCAAACCGAAACAAAATTTATGAAGAATTCTTGATAACATTATTTGTTAAAAAGATTGAATCACTGGAGTTCCATCAGCTATAATCGAAAGCGAACCGAATCTTATGAAGGATTCTAGGTAAAATCATTTATAAGAAATAAAAATAAATTGCTTAAGTGCCATCATCTATTATTTAAACCGAAAGGACACACTTATGAAGAATTTTTGCTAAAATTATTTATCAGAAAATTAATAACTTGGGTACCCTCAGTTATAATCGAAACCAAAACCAAGACTTCTGAATAATTCTTGGTAAAATTATTTACTATAAGAAATGGTAATCCATAATTAAACAACATTTGCTTGGATGTAATCGTGACACAAAAAATACATAACACAACCGCTATTTTATTGATATATAGTATTGTTAGAAGTCATAAACACCAAGCTCCTTTCCTACTACTAACCCTAAATACGGGTTGCAATACGAAAAATATAGCAATTACATGTGATTTCATGATTTAGCTGATCGACCTTAGAATTAGTAGTAAAATTTAATCTACTGCTTAAAAAAGTTATAATGCACAGAAATGGGGCATTTCAGAGTATATTTATACACCCAAATGAACCCACATACTAAATTTTAAAATACCGTTTCAGTGTGGTCATACAAAATCGCCTAAAAAGTAGAATTTCATATGTTTTGGGTATATTAAATATAAATGAAGGTTTGTTTTAAGTTAATAAACTTTTCCCTATTTGCTCTTCCTAAGTTTTGATAATCTTGTAAGATTTTAATCTATATTTTCTAGATACGGCCAAAAATAGACAAATAAAGATAGCAAAACTTAGCTTTGAAAGCTGATTTATCATGATTTTTTGAAGGTTTCGGTCTACGTTTTTATTGTATCTGAAAGATTTAGGACTGAACTTAATTTCTAAAAGGAAAAAAATATTTGTACACGTTAAAAAAAGTTATGAAGAATGTTCAATTCAGCAAAATTTGAGAGTTAAGAAAATTCATTGTAAAATTCCTTCCTGGTTCTATTTCAATGATAATTAATAAAGTCCTAAGATATAAGAAGTTTAGAAAATACATTGTTAGTATAAAAAATAGCTTAATTAGCCCCCAAACCATGTGATTCTGCCGTTCGCAAAAGGGCAACAAACGGTAGTTTTGTAAACACAAATTATATGGAAACCTAAAATCTGAGACAGTCGAAAAGCTGCCTGAGAATGACGCAAGGTAATTTAAAGGAAAGAGGGGGTGACTTTTTCCCCAGACGTGCATCCGTACCTTTCTAACCTGAACGTTTGTATCATTTTTTAATTTAATTATTTTTCTATGTTCCTGTTTTTAAATTATTTTTTTTAAATTATTGACCAATAATATATATAAATGATGTTACTTGGAAAGTTTCACATTCATTCAAGCAAATAAAATATTAGAATGTTACATATAAAAATTATACGACACCTGTAATTTAAAAAAAGTATAAATGCTTTGCTATTATAATCTTTTGGTGTGAAAATATTAAATATACAATGCTTAATTCAATGATAATATCGGTAGTCCGTGAGATTCATTTTCTTCGACTTATATCGAATTCCTACATGCAGATCTTAATTCTTTTATACTACTGAAAACCATAACATAGTAAAGGTATTTTTGCTTTAAAAAATAATGCATTTTCACTAAGATTTATTTTTTTAAAACGGTGGTCACGACTTATCAAGGCCCGGAAGCCACTCAGGGATAAGGGTTTATTCCAAGTACAGTATGTTAGTGTGGAGATTTAGACATAGAGAGAGAAACATTTCCGACATCTAAAACTACTGTTCACGAAATACTAGCGACCTTTAAGCAGCTTTTTCTTCGCCCTTTGTCAGAAAAATCACTCATGTGAATGAGGACTGAAGGACATAAAAGGAGAAGCGAGAGTTACTGGAGCTGCCCGTAACACATCCACTGTATTATCTACTCTCCATTTAAAAAAAAAGATAGAAACGGGGAGGAGGAGAATGGGTACACGTGACTTATTTATATCTAAGTATTTCATGTTGAGGTTTTGGGATTTGTGGAACAGGTCAGCATACTTGGTTAGAGCAGTACAGAGAGGGAGAGTAAGAGAGAAAAATAAAATCCATGAGTATATTGTGTGACCATTATTTGATGAATACTGAAACGTTCATTTATATATGTCAATGTCCTGATTTTGGGGTAATTTTGAAGTAACGGGAGAAAGAAAATTCTTTATCTGTTTTGAGCATCGACATTCATTTTGCACGTACCTAATAGTTTGATTTGTTCCACAACCAAACACAATATTAGAAAACATGAACTATTTCCAAGGGTGTGGTGATCAGACACAACAAGCACCAGAAAAAAATCCAATAAATTATTGATGTTTATGTGTGAAGTTTCTAATAGATATAATATGGCCATTTATCAAATAGGTGCGAAAATTTTTTTTTTAAATATGTGATCTTAAATAGGTGAGTGGATTCTAGAACATTTTCTTTGCTTACAATAAAAACTAATAAAAACAAATTAAATTAGGGTTGGATAGTCTCAGATTTCCTTGTGTCTAAAAAGGTGTCATAAAACTTTAATGATTTCAGAAGAAGCAGATAGCTAACACCCCAATGTACAGCTGGTGCCAACGAATTGTAACCCCCTTTCCTTACGAAAAGTATTTACAATGCAATAATCATATGAACTCCCTGGCGCGAAGGCACACATATATTTTAGCGAATAGCTGCGAAATGATTACACAGGCCAGTTATAAATTACCAATAAATAAAATAAATACACCTCTGCAAATCGATTTTTAACTGAAAATGAGATCAATAACTCATTATGTGGCCCGTCTCAGTCTTCTGTTGTAAAGGAACAACTTCTAATAAAAACAAAACCAATTTGTGCTTGTTTCATTTTTTCTTGTAAAATGTTAAAGAATCGGTTTGGAATCTGAAATTAGACTATTATTTTTCTGATTTCGATATCCTCAAATCTTCCGATTTTTCCAATTCTCGATACCGACACCGATTAATCGTCTCAATATAAATAGGAATACACCCCTTCTTTCATTTTTTATTCAAATATGAACATTAAAGTCGATTGGCTCCTGATCTATTAGACATAACCATATTCTATATATATATTAATATATATATATATATATATATATATATATATATATATATATATATATATATATTATATATATATATATTCATATATATAATATATATAATATATATATATATATATATATATTTATATATATATCAAATATAACAAATGCCATATAATATTGGCGCAAATAGTTTAACACATTGTATAGATGTTTATTGTCTCGAAATTAATTGAGGGAACACAGCTGTTTCTATGCCATATTATCAAACACTATGGGTGTGTGCGTTTGTGTGTGTTTCACACTGCAAATTTCCTGAACACAGCAGATTATACAAAAGAGCTACTTGAGATTCTAGAAAATAGTTTATTTATCCAACACTGAAAGCAATCAAACAATAAACAAATTAGAAGGCATTGCCGCTTATTGTTTGTTTTAATTTTTTTTTCAAATATCTTCATTGTTCTTTCAGGTATTCATTCCATTCACGAGTAAATCTTAAAGAACCAAATTAATAAATTATTTTGGTTGTTCATTTGAAATGGCTTTGGGAGTGGTCTGTTTACCATAACAGCCAACACTTATGCACTATTCTAAATTATTTCTGCTGCTTTAATGTATATTTTGTATTAATTAATATATATCGGACACAAATTCACATGAAAAAAAGTTAAAGTACTTAAAGTACCATCGAAAATGTAGTAGAGAGAAGGAAGAGTTTTTAATTGTTTTAATCTCCAGTAACATTGTTAAATCACCTGCAGTGTTATAAAATATGCTGGAACAACTCCCCGTTTACATACATGCCTCTCTGAGTACGTTTAACAACGTTTGCAGCACTGTCTGTAGATCTTCTTTGTTTATTCACCTAATAGCTTTGGTTATGTTTTCCTTTGCGTGGTCTTGATTGTGAGGATTATTTGCATAGATTCTTTTTTTAATCCCCTACGGATAGACATCACATAAGGAGAATTCTGGGAAACGTGATAGCCATAATCCTTTGCTTATTCTTTTCTTTTCTGTAAACATGCCATGCACTTGTGAGACGTATGGCATATAACGCCATTTTGTTGGAAAATGAATTGCATTTTTTCTTGTGGTGTCAGTTGGTCGTAAAGAGAAATATTAAATAGATCGAGCTATTTCTAAGTATGCCACGCTTTATCTTATTTAATCTAAGTGTCTTATCCTGTATCTTATTTTATATGTGACACGATTAAAGGATTAAAAATTACTTTACTCTTTTTTGGGTTCCATTTCTAGGCACCATCTGTGTGCTATTCCAAATTATGCCTGGTGTCATATGTATGTCTCAAATAAATGAATATTTAATTGACATAAATTTTGTTTTAATTAAAAGTATGAAAGCATACAATTTCATCTGTGGTTAACTTTATTTTGACAATAAATAAAATAAATACACCTCTGCTAATCGATGTTTAATTGAAAATGAGATCAATAACTCATTCTGTGGCCTGTCTCATTCTTCTGTTATAAAGGAACAACTTCTAATGAAACAAAAACAATTTGTGCTTGTTTCATTTTTACTTGTAAAATGTTAAAGAATCGGTTTGGAATCTGAAATTAGACTATTATTTTTTCCGATTATGTTATAATGTTATGTTATGTTATAAAAATAGATATGTTAACAGTTGAAACGTTATTGAATATAAATTGCTACTGGAGCAGTACGAACTCACAATGAAGCGAGTGACCAGCAAAAGATATTGTAGTTTGGAAAAAACAGCTAACCATTACAGACATGTATATAATCAAGTTTATCAGAGGTTTAAATTCGTGGGGTATTTCATTTTTTTTTTAAATTCAATTTTCACCCCAAACAAGGCACAGTGCCACTTTGAAGCAGGGGGTTACTATCAGGGACTTAATTAGCGGGGTCATTATGAAGGGAGATGAGTAGAAAGATGTTTGTTGACATTACACTTGAACTTCTGCATATCGTTGCAGTTGGGAAAGCAGACTCCCGGATGGGAGTTTCAAAGACTCGCAGTTCTGGGGAAGAAACTATTGGAGTAAAAGGCTTTCTTGCACCTAGGGATCTCTACTGTAAAGGGATGAGACTTAGTAGCTTGTCGGGTTTGTCGGGGATAGTTACGTCGGGGAGGTACAAATGTTTGCAGTTCGTCAGAGCATTCACCATTGAAGTATTTGTAGAACAGGCAGAGGGATGCAACATCTCGTCGATGGGACAGAGGCTGAAGCCTAGATGACAGTTCAGGGCCTATCAGGTTGGCGACTCTCTTTTGAACCCTGTCCAGAAGCGAGAGACAAGAAGCAGATGCACCAGCCCAGATGTGACAACAGTACTCCATACATGGGCGAATGGTTGCCTTATAGAGGTATAGGATACTGTCAGGCGTAAGTAGTTTTCTAGCACGGTAGAGGGAGCCAACCTTCCTTGCAGTAGCCTTGACAATGCTCTCAATGTATATATTCCAGTTCATATTCCCTGTAAACGTTAGGCCGAGGAGTTTAAAAGAAGTACTTTCAGGTAATGTGTTCTTAGCTATTGGTGGTAGAGAAGGTTTCTTGTAGTTATTGAAGGAAACAAGCTTAGTCTTAGCAGCATTGAATGTGACCAACCATTTCTGTCCCCATTCCACTACGGATTGGAGGTCATCCTCTAGTGTTTCTGCCATTTCCCTGGATATGTGTTCATTTGTTTTCCCCTAATATCTGTTATAGAGAGTGGTGTCATCGGCAAATATACCCATCTCCGAAACAATTTTATCAGGGACGTCCTTTATGAATATCAGGAATAATAGAGGTCCAAGGATAGACCCCTGAGGTACTCCCGCATTTATGTCGTATTGTTTGGATGTACGACCGTCGAGGACAACTTTGATTTTTCTATTACTTAAGAAGGATTTAATTACATTATGAATTCTTCCAGTGATTCCATATGTTCTAATTTTCCTTAGAAGCCCATCGTGCAATACCCTGTCAAAAGCCTTAGATATATCGAGGGCCACCGCTCTACCCTCCCCTGTTTTATCCAATTAACGGTATATACGTTCAGAAACTACAGTTACGATATCTGCTGTTGAACGGGCTTGCCTGAATCCATATTGTTTGTTAGTCAGGAGTTAAGCAGCTGTTAGGTGCTGGACTAGGACTTGATTAACTAAGGACTCAAATATTTTGGCGAAAAGCGGGAGGAGGCTAATGGGGCGATAATTTAGTGGGTCAGTTCTTTCACCAGAATTCTTGAAGACTGGTACCACAGAGGCGGTTTTCCAGCAGTCGGGAAAACAAGATTCGTTAAGGCATTTATTATAAAGTTTGGACTGGAGCAACCTCGGCAGAGCATTTTTTTAATAGCACAGCCGGGATGAGATCTGGTCCACACGCTTTTGAGGTGTCTAGGTTTTTATAATAACATGTACCTGAGAAGGGGTGATTTTCAAATCGTCTAGGGAGGCGTCTGTTCGCAGAGGAAAATCAGGGAGTGTGTGGTGTACCGAGTTATGTGTGGAGTTTGAGGCAAACCGACTGACAAGCAGATTAGCCTTGTCAGTTGCCGTGCAAGCAACCTCATGATCGTTTGATAGTGGGGGAATAGTTGACTGTCCATTATTTACTACGCTGTTGTAGATTTTCCAAAAAACCCCGGGTTCCTAATTTCTGTGCTTCGATGCGTTTTCTGGTGGTTTCAGAGTAATCTGTCTTAGCTGTCTCTATCACTCTCTTACAATTATTTCTAGGTTCTATATACTTCTGTTTATTTGAGCTGGACTTATGTCGGTTGAATCTGCGGAATGCATTCTGCCATTGACAAATGGCAGCTGCACAATCAGAAGTAAACCATTGGGGGGAGTGGGAATTTCCGTGCGGAAACATGTGCTTCAATAGCAGTTTTGAACCATTCAGTGGTCTCATTTGCACACTGTTCTCTAGATAATTTCAGGTAACCAGGATAGAATACGCATCATATCGAAGCTTACCTATACCTGTAGACTTGTATATAACAAAGTTTATCGTGTTTTATTTGTATTGTAATCCATTGCGGTCTACATATAATGACGGGTCGTCTTTTTACAGGAAACGCCTCATGCAATCATTAATTATTTCTGATGCTATTTATTATAAACACAGATGAATAATTATTAAGTTGACACAGATTTTCATTAAATAGTAAAAGTATTAATATATATATTATTTAATCTGTTTTGTATTATATAGACAAAAGTCTTTTTAGATTGCGAGTTGTAAAATTAGATATTTTTAACAGTTGGAGCATTAAATTTAAACAGATTACACTTTCACTAAATGTATAATTATGTTAGAAATTATCCTCATTTTAATTTAGGAATACAAGGAGCAATTATGAGTTAGGCGCGAAAAATAATCGCGTTATATCAGTACATAAGTGAAACGAATATTTTTTATAATTGATTTTTTTTTTCATTTCGTGATTTTTTCGTGATTTCGCATACCTATTAATAAATAATGACACTGCTTATAAATTATCGTGTGATGTAGATGCTGATTTACACACATACATAATTATATAAATAATCAGTTCTTTTAAACACGTGATAAATACGAAATAAACATTCTTCTAACACAAGTCGAAATACGCAAGCAATGATATAAATAAAAGTACAAGCGTGCGTGATGCACAGATGAAAGGCATCTACTTTTAGTCCCTTTCTTAGTTGTATTTTCCTGCCGTTAATTTGTCATCTTTATTACTTTTTTATTTTTCTTCCTTTGGAGATTGTTACGCTGCGTATGAGGCAGCCAAACCAGCGGCAAACATGGAACTCCTTTTAACTGAAACTAACCGAGAGCTCTTCTTACTATCTTCGTTGTTCCCTTAAATGCAATTGTCTGGATCTCTTTTGCAATTGGTTTACCAGAAATATACGTTAGATAGGAGTTCAGGTTCTTCTTCATAAGCCCTGTGGCATCTATAATTACTGGGATGATCGATATATCTCTAAGATTCCAGTTTCTTTTCATTATCATACATGCGACCTTGATATTTGGTTCGCTTCTCCCTATAGCACTGTTCAGACCTCCATCTTTTAGAACAAAGGACTTTTTTAATACTGGATGACATGATGACTAACACATAACACCTTTTTCGTTTAACATTTTAAATGTATTTTATTTTCATGTTCAAACACATGTATTTCGGATCAAGCCGCAAACCTTCATGTAAATCATTTAGGGCCAAAATACCACACCCCAGCCTCTAAAAGCTTGATTGATTACATGATTGGAACGCACATCATTCAACTTTCACTATCTCCTCTCTCTGTTATTCCGCCGTTCTTATAAAACTGTTTTTTGGTCTTTAAAACTGAGCTCCTTCCAAATGAAAGAATTACGCCTTTATTTGACGTTCGAGATAAGAATATTTTGTTTATTGATATTATTGCAGGCTTTCCTTGTTTGTGTAAATATTTCATTTGTATTTTATTTTTGTTATTTGATAATACACCGTATATTCTAAATTTCTCATCGCTAGGTGTTTCCATTTTTTTATTAATCTATTAAGCCCTATTAGATTTTAAATACAGATGAACATATCTCGTCTCAAACAAAAATTATTGATAAAAAAAACACTATCATGAGATTCGCTACACATGTGTCAACGCAAAACAAGTTTATTTATACCGGTAACATAAATAACTTGTGTTGTGCTTCCGATAAAGTCGCTGTAGGTATTTTTGATATCGGTAAAGTTTTTGCCGAATTCTCCACGCAGAATGTTGTCGAGATGCTTGTATAAGTGAAGTCGGTTGGTGAGAGATCTGGATACATAATCTAATTTCGCTTTTTCTTCCCAGCACCCATTGCCATTAGCATGGAGAACGTTACATGGTTGGTGGTTTCGCTTCAAAAAGTAGACGTTTGCGTTTTCCTTTGGTCCAGTCTCTAAGCATTTTTTCATAAGTGTGGCATATTGCTTTTCTTGATCACCAAGATGCGCTTCAAAATATGTCTCGTAGACAAGCTTGACGAACGAGGATGTGTTTCATATCTGTGTAGCATCCAAATATGTAGCAGAAAACATCAGACTTGTTTCTGAAATGACGTCGCATTCTTAAAGGTGTGTTTGTACTGAAACAAAGAATAATTATTAATATATTAAAAGCTATCTAAATATATGGACGTTAAAATGCTTCATACATGCTTTACGCAAGTTCACATTTCTACAATTTCAGTAACCTCATATTGTTTACAAACTAAAGCTCGTAGATATATTGTAATTTTAAATTTGAAATCTGCGCATACAGGTCCTCAAAATCAGTTAATATATCCTCTGCAACTTACATTTACTAAATAGCTGTTACTTTGTGCCCTCATCTGTAAATTAAGAAACATTAGAAAGAATGTGTTAACATTTAACTTGTGTATTTGGACCGACTTTGAGTTTCGAATAACTTAGGAAGTCTATTCAGTAATGGCTGATGTAACGAGAAAATACAAGTGTCCTGAAGTAAATAAAGGGTTCCGTTAAAATTTCTGTGTTCGATAGAAAATTCCCGAGCTGGACCGAACCGTAGTAATAATGACACTCACTATGAGCACAGTAGTCCGTAGAATCCAAATAATACCAATAACACAACAGACATAGTCATTACAAATCTAAAAATAATCGACGGGAAATTGTTTTTATATCAAATTGAAAAGCACCAAACCATTTAAGTTTATACACTTTCGAGAAACCCCAGCCAGGAATTGTTTTACCTTGACGCCAAAGTTAACAGCGTTTAGATAATTTTAAAATGATCCCTTCCTGACGAACTGTAGTATGTTCCTAATCTTGTGCCGTTCTATGAGGTACACCCTAAAACTTTTCCTATTTTCTTTGAGAAGTGGTTAGTGTATTGCTAATCGTCTGATGTGCCTTTGCAGTAGAATGCCAACAAGGTTGTCAAGTCATTTTTGGCAGGTCAGAGATTTCCTCCTCTTGAGTGCTGGCTCTTGACTCCCACTTTTTTACTTTTGGGTAAGAGCATCTCGACGTGGGAGAGAAATAAACACTGGCTGCTTCTGTAGGTGTATTCATTTGGCTAATCGTGCACACCCACTAATTCTGAACAGCACAGCACTTTCAAAAAGTTTTCTATTTCCTCTTTCGTCTGAAGAGCTGCAAATTATTTTAACGACAAATAAAAACAAAACAACTCATAATTGCTGTCAAAAAGACAAAACATAAGAGAACATATTCAACAATGCAACAGAAATATTATATTGAATATCATTTATTCGAGCGGCTTTAAGTCCACTTGAAATTTACTCGAGCGGTTCCAATAATACACGTCGTCTTCTAGAGTAGCAATTATTTTAGAAGTTTTCTTAAACTTTCTATTATTCATGTTTTAATTAGCTAGATCTTTCAATTAATCATGATTTTTTAAAAATTTTGTTTTAAAACTATTTAAGAGCCGAGAAATTCGGAAGTTCCCGAAAGCAATAATCAAACACTTGGAAGTTCGGTGAATTTTATACTTTATTACTTAAATTTTTATTTTTTTAAAACTCATTTTCACTACTGATCAGAACACAGTTATACTCGGGGAGATCGAAGATAGTGGTTGTAGCCTGTGGAATGTATTTTGTGAAGATTTGCCAAAGGGAAAACGATAGATTAGAGTTCAGCCGAGTACTAGCCATGAATATAAAGATAGAACAGACACAGGCTCGCAACGTCTCTTCTGTGGGAAAGAGGTTGCAGAGAAGAAAAAAGCTGGATAGGGCGCGCCGAGAGGCTCCTGCCCAGGTATTGTAGTACTCTTTTTAGGGCGTATTAAGCTCTTACGCTAATAGAGGATGCATCGTCAGTTAAACACCTACTGGAGCGGTAGAGTTATCCAGGCATGAACATATTAATATAAATAGTTATCGGTTTATTCCAACGTGATATGCCAATTTTCATTAAAAAATATTTACAACTTCTTAACATTTGATTTGTACATATATGTAATTCCTTAATGTAAATCCTTTTAATGATTTGTATGCGTTTATTTATTATTTTGTTTACTTTTGTTCAACCAAACAAGGAGTAGTTGCACTTGGACGTGAGGATTAATGTTTAGGAACCTACCTGCAGGGATACTATATACGAGGGATAACCAGCTAGGTGTATGTTAACATTATACTTGAACCTCTGTGTGTCAACACAGTCAGGGTGTAACAGAGCACGAAGGCTGGTGTACAGATGCTGCGAAAGGGCATCTTTGAAGGGAAAAACTATAAAAAGGTACGACAACGTGAGAGACGTAATATCCATAACGAGAAGTAATGTGGCAGGGGAATGAGAAAGTGAATGTCGTTGTTACAAAATAAAAGTGGGATGTTCATATGTTCTTGAGATAACGGCATGTTGATTCCTGAGTTTACAATGTGCTGCTTCCTTGTTTAACGTTAAAGAAGATTCTTTGGCGTCTTATCAACCAGGCCATTTTTCCAAACAGTTAAAACTGCAAAAAAAAAAAAAAAATGTTAACACATAAGAGTTGCAATGAAAGGCAACAAGAACGTACCAA
This sequence comes from Euprymna scolopes, assembly GCF_053919585.1. Lineage (NCBI taxonomy): Eukaryota > Metazoa > Mollusca > Cephalopoda > Sepiida > Sepiolidae > Euprymna > Euprymna scolopes. Next base: position 15,856,274 of record NC_136513.1, on the reverse strand, counting down.
TTCAGAACATAAGATAATAAAATAAAAACAAACCTAGCAAGAATGGACATTTTGAGAAAGCAAAAAGAATTAACAATACTGGAAGGAAAAACTTATGTTAGATTATGAGCTTATTCTGCATGTTATAATCTTATGTGTGTCTTCTCCAGCGGTGTATCTAACTTCTTTATTAAACTCTCTTACGATTTTATTTTTCAAGCTGGTAATTTTCAAGTTAATGTCTAATTTAACGGCGTGATTTTCTAGTTCTTGGGTGCACGCGCGTACGTGTGGGTGTGTAAGAACATATAATACGAATATCCACGGCAACATACCTGTTTTTCCGTGACCTTCAAGAGAATTCGCCGATACTCTTGAGGGAGCTATTTCTGTTATAATCAAAGAAGCATCAACGACAGATACCTAAGAAGAATGGTGGATTTAACTATATATTTATTCACTCTCCAGGGATTTTCGTCACAGCACAGTTTTTGGTTTGTAGTTCTCTAAGGAAGCTATACCCCCCTTATAGGGGGGTTGTTTTAACATATGCTGTCTTTTCGAAATACTGAACACAACACAACTAAAATTAACAAAGTTTTCAAAACCGGAACCTTTACACGTCAGATCAGGTCCAATTTACACATCTTTCAGGGCAACTTGATAGGTCAGATAGTATTAATAATGTCACAATATTACCCTTTGTTATGGGGTTACATGGTAATAAACGAAATGAATACAGGGGTTTTAGGAACGAAACATATATTCACATAGACTATAGGCAAAGTGAGTTGAGTAATACCATGCCTCCACGGTTGGGCATGTGCACCCGACCTGCTTGGTCGCGCGCCAACCTCTGACTGCCGGACACAGGTAGTCGATACCGGAAGTGACGTCACCAGAAGAAGCGATGTTATGAGATAATCGATTAATCCCATCGAGGGGCGTCTCCGACACCCTTAGGGTTTTTTTTTAAAAGCTGTCAGTACCTCTTCCTTTTAGGGTTTACCACCAATGGATCGGTAACCTTTTTTTAAGGAACGACCGCCGTATTTCAGGTGTGGTTGAGGAGGTTAAAAATTAAAAGTTTCGAAAACAGGATCTATCGGCCCATCTTCCAATGGTGGGCTGTAGCTGGTTTCAACTGATCGACATCTTAGTTGGTATTGGTGATGTTTGTAGGTATATGTTGGTTCTTGGATGATATATACTGTGTCATTAAATCTCTTAGTAATTGTACTCACCTCCCAGAATGATGCCTATTTTTATAACTTTTGAAAAACACTCTTTTACATGGTATGAAAGGTTTATTGGGTATATAAGTTGTCACTTGTGGCCTTGACTGTTTGGATAAGAGTTTATCACAAACGGATATACCTTTCCGCACAAACATCGCTTCTACGGGTGAGAATGCTGTTGTTGTGTTCGGGTTGGGAGTAATTCTATACACGTGTAGAAATTGTTGATTTGGCTTAGGGAATTCTTTCAATGTCCGTTTTTTAAATTCCAGCTTTGCAGCTTCAGTTTTTTTTTACTCCTTTTTCAAATTCCGTCGGAGCTTCCTTTTACGCTGTCTCTGTTACTGCAAATGGGACGTTACGTTTCTGTTTGCAAACGGGCAGAGTGTTTTCTTTTAGTTAGAATTTTGGTATGCCCTTTGTATATTTTCCTAGTTCAGGTGAGAATACTTCTGAAAATTCCTCTTTAACTTGTCCTGCAATTGGTGCGCTCCCGTAGACGAGTCTTCTGCCCTACGACAGAAGTTATTCATTGGTTTGTTCCACAATTCCAATCGGTCCATCCAATCAGTACCGAACAGATTTTCGACTGTCCTATGTACATACACTTTCACATTTTTAGTAACACCATTTAAGATCACCGGGAGTGTAACCTCTCCCTCCAATTCCACTTTATCGCCTGTCATAGCTAAAGCTGACTGATCATCTTCCGGATGGTTGGTTTCCTTAGCGTTTTCCACGTTTTAAGATTAATGATGTACACTTCTGATCCGGAATCCAATTGTAGATGCACAATTTTATTTGCGATGTTAACTGTGACATATTGTCGCCGGTTCTTATCCGACTCCAATTAAATTCTAGTCTGTCGGACGCTCTTCTTGTACTCGCTCTTTCTGCACTGGGTCGCTTTGTGGCCTTTCCTGCCATATTCCTAGCAGTAATTATTTTTGTAACCAACTAGACTTTACCAATGTTCCCCGCTACAGCGATAGCACGGGCTTGTAGGGGATCCGGGTCTTGTGGCTGGGTGGTACTTATTAGGGGAAACCAGATGTTTATTACTTCCAGCTTTGGTTTTTCGGGGTGAGTATTTTTCAGGTGTGGAGGTCGTCTTCTAATGACTGTTACTCCTGACTCCTTGACGTGTCTCGACTTGTTCCTTACGCAGACTACCCGTTGACAATCCTCGGCCAACCTCTGGAAGGTGAGACCCTGTTCGCTCTCAAGTCTAGAGAGAACACGTTGTCTAATCTCAGTGTGTTTGATGAAACTAGACCCTGCGCAAAAATTAAACACCTGAAGTCATCTGCCGATAAGTTAGATAGACGTGGATCATCGCAGTTTATTAACCACGAACGCGAAGGTATGGTAATCGTCGTCGTCACTTTTTGCAGGTTCTTGCACTACTATCTTTTATTAAAAAAGCATAGAGTTCGGGCTGAACAGCTCGGACAAAAGTTTGACCGCTTCAGAAAATTCTAAGTCACTCGTCTTTCTGGGGAGAATATAATCCAGAAACTTGCTATGTTCTGTGATCCCTAATTTCCTCAAAATTAGGCAAAGTTCCTTAGCGTTGCTCTGCTCTTGACAATCCATAGTGAATAGGTCCTGATACATCCGAGGCAAAGCATAAAACGTCCCATTCACCTCCGGTTGGTAGTTGAACGTTTCTATAGCACTCAATATTGTACTTTTGGGAAAAAAGGAAAACTGTCGTCCCTGTTCTACGGTTTCTCGAATATTTGTTTAATACTAGCTCTTCTGTTCTCTGTAGTTGAAGTAGCATCTCTCCAACGCTGGTTGCCTCTCTTGAAATTGTAACTGGGGCTGTTCATCACGTTCTTTTAATTTTTTCTCAGCCTTCTGCTGCTGGTCCATCTAAGCCTTGATTAACTGTATTAATACTGTTTTAACGTCCTCTATCTTTTAATGTTTTTTTTCCAAACGCACGAAAAAAATATTTCCGTTTTTGACTAAAAAAGAGAGATAATATAATAAAAAATATAACAAAGAAAATGTCCTTTCCTTGAGTGTGTGCATATAAAGAGGTCGGTCGGTCAGTCGGTCGGTCTGTCGGTTGGTCAGTCTGTCGGTCTGTCCGTAACACTTTTGTGCTTTGCCTTTTTGGTTAAGATCCAAGGTCTGTTGTTAATAGATGCTGTTCTTAGTTTTCTAAGCTTTTCCTGGCCAACTCAAAGTGTAGTATTTGTTCTTACTATATGCTGTACTTATGTTTGTAACTTTGGTATATAAAGTGGGGATACCTTTTCTGTACTAAATGTAAAATAAGTACCCACTTTACAACCAGTCAGTCTCACATCCATCTAAGTCATGTTCCAGATCAGTCAATTTTTTTTAAGGATTCCAGTTATTTTTAAAGCATTCAAGTCATTCTTAATGTCATTCAATACATCCTAAATTTCATTAAATTAATTCTAAGTCATTTACTTTTTATTTATTTAGGTCATTTCTGCCCATTTTCGGTCATTTTAGTTCATCCTTAAGAATTTCATGTCAATCCTACATTCACGCATTCATTAATTACACGAGAACACACGACTAATTGATATCGGCCGTGTTCTTACTTTCAACACGCCCATTCATTATCTCTTTTCGTCGATTTCGACACAATTCATCACCCAGACGATATTATACATATTCATCTTATTATTTTGTGTGGTTTAACTGTGTCTGTAGGTTTCTAATTTCATTTTTACGCAAACACATTGAATTTATCTCACTAAATACGTTTTTCCCTCTTCGTCTTCAATTATTGAACTCATTCGTATTTCTTTGTCGAAAACTCTTTTTTCTGCCTTATTATTATTTTTCTTTAAAGTTAAAGCTTTTATACCAGGAAAACCATATTCAGCGGCACGTTAATTTAGTCTGGCATCGATTTACCTAACTGTTTTCTTTTATATATTTTTATTTATAAATTAATAATCGGAACATCTAGACTTTGGGGAATTTCGGAATCAAAACAAATAGTAGCTATTTTCTGATGCCAAATACGAATCTTTTAATTGACCTTTTGTTCATCTTGTTGATAGAATGATCTCCCACTGCTTATAGTAATGATAAAGTAATAAATATTCGATGATTTAAAATTAACACTATAACTAAAATATATATCACCCCTTTAAGTATTTTTTAACGTTTTAAAAATGATATACAAAATTAATATTTGATAATTAGAGATAAAAAACGCACTAATACTATAATACTTAATATTTAGTGATTCATAAAAAAATCGGAATCAGAACCGGTAATTTTGTATCGGAATCAGAAAAAAATATTGATATCGTTCCATCAGTAATATATATATATATATATATACATATATATATATATATATATATATATATATATATATATGTCAAATTATGTAAGGTCTATAAATTATTTTAGAGAACGATTGATTAGTCGTATTATATTATTCGTATATATATATATATATATATATATATATATATATATATATATATATATATATACGAATAATATAATACAACTAATCAATCCTTCTCTAAAATAATTTATAGACCTTACATAATTTAACAGTCAAAATGTATTGATACTTTTACACTATATCAACTCCTTTATTGTTGATTCACTGTAAAGGAAATAATTCGGAACTACAGATATGACTTATATTTAGATATGTTTTTTCAAATGCATAACCTATTTCAATCATTTCTACATCATTAGCGATGTCTGGTTCGCATTCTTGCTGGGACTTATTTAAAAAGTTTAATTTTTTCATTGCGTTAGAACGTTATGTCATTAGTCATTGCCTTTCTGTGTTGTTTGAAGAGATTGACCAGTGGCGTAGGGTCCTCATATGTAACAGTCTTGATACCCGACAAAATAATGGTCGTAAGAAATAACACTGAATTACTCGACACAAATTCGCATTTTCCAAGACGAAAGTAAAACTCAGCTCATTAACACGGAGACAGAATAAGTTGTAATATAATAAAATAAAGACCCTATATTTTGATTTAAAGAGGCGTGCAAAGTTAATCTGGAAGGCTACCCGGAGACGCGTTTTGTTGTGTTGTTTTGTTTTACGACTTGTCGACACTTTTCGAGTTATTTAATGTCGAATTCCCTCATTTCGATAACACATATATATATATATATATATATATTTGAAGTTTAACATGTTCAAATATTTATTCATCTGTTTGGTTTGTTTTTTTCGATTGGTGCCATATAAAACTTCATCGTATTATTAAATACGGAATCTAATAATCTGGTTAAAAGGATTTTATTCTTCGAGCTTTTTATATCTTTACCTATTTAAATCCGTGGGATTTGGTTTGATTGTTTCGTTTTTTCTGTATATCATCGGTTTTGGGGTTATGTAAAGCTTCATCCAGTAACTTGGGAAGCAGTGTCGAACTTGATCATTGTTGTAAATTGGTTTTATTCGCCATGTGTTTATCTTCAAATATTTATTCATGATATTTTGTTTAGTTTGGTTGTGTTTAGTCGGGACATTATATTTTTATTTTTGTCTTTGAAGAACATGATGGAGTTTTGCAAGTGGGGAAAACAATAAAATCCAGCTTGATGCATTTTATGCCAGTATTTATTGGCAGCTTTATCTGCTAGCCCCAGTGCTAGTAGACGGAAATCGACATATTGAATAAATTAGGTGATGGATGCTAGCAATGCCTCGTAGACAGCATATCTATATTAGCATCGTAATCGTCATTAGCTTTTTTAGTTTTTTGATATTTTACTGTCTGGCAAATATCGAGAGATCAATTTTTGATTATTTCCTAATAACTGCTTCCTTCTCTCCCCCGTCCATTTCTTTCTCTCACCCGAGTCGGTTATCGAAATCGAGCAATACAAGTCAACCATTATAATTTAATACGTAAATGTTGGCTCATAGAAATAATAAATCATATCATCCAGCCGATGTTCACAGAAACAATTATTTTCACTGCTTTAAGTGACATAGATATGCTGAGTTTACAGGACTGCCATCAATCACTGTAAAAGAGTAACACAGATTGCGAGAGAGTTCTATGCTCAGTCCGTCAAGTCTTGGTTCTCAACTGTTTTGGGGAACACAAATAGGGTTTTAAACCAAGTGTATCCCTATCGTAACCATCATAATAGACCTGAGGTAATCTCAACAGCATGTGACAAAATATAACTGTTTTCCAAGAAATTTGCGGCATATTCTAACGATCAGGGCCGCTTTCATCCCGCATTTTAACACTGTGTCTGAAATAAATAACTGTAAATGATGTAGCAAAGCCCATAAAAAAATTCGATTCCAGTAAAGCAACAAGCCTCGATGGCATTCCAATTATAGTGTTCACAAATATTGAACCAGAACTTGAAAAGCTGTTAACACGTTGTTTTAACGTGAGATGCTCCTAAACATCCTTATAAATCTCATACGTATGTCCCGTATTGAAAAGTTCAGACGATCGCTCATCTCCCTATCAGTACAACCCAATAAGTTCTTTGTTCGTTAGGAGTAAGTAACTGTAATCTGTAGCAAACGGCAAAAAAAACACACACACACACACACGTGCGCAAAACCCCTACTTAGTGACATGCAATATAGTTCACGTTCTGCCCTATCTACAGCTGCCCTGCTCACAGTAATATCTCACAGGATTAGCGAATCTCTGGAGGTGGGCTTCGTTTCTAGAGCAATTACTCTTGATATATCAATGACTGCTGATAAAGCATGGCATCAAGTCTACTTCACAATATGCGCAGCTCTAGAATAGCTGTAAATGTCTTCTGAATGATTAATTTTTTTCTCTTTGATAAGTTTATAAGAGTTTTCGTTGATGAACAGAAATCAGAAATTCACAGCTTTAATTCTGGTGTCCCTCAGGTTTTCATCCGAAGCCAAACTATCTTCATGATCTTCGTCAACGACCTTTCAAATCACATTCATAGATTTGTAGACATTTATACAGACGAAACTACCATTAGTAGCTACACTTCAAAGGTTGGGAATTACTAAGATCTTTCTAATTTTTTCTCCTTTGATCTTGAGCAGGTGGTGCAATGGAGAAAGATAGCTGGTTAATGGCTTCTCTCTTTCGATGATTAACGCTCTAACCGACATATAACTCCAATAGATATTAACGGTTCACTCCTGTTTGTTCCTCCATGTTTAGACAAGCTTCTTGGTCTGACTTTCATCCATGATCCGGAAGTGAGCAAATGCATCAAAGGCGTTGCTAATGTCGCTAGAAAAAACATAGTGGATCAGACTACCGTTTCAATACATATCTAACTGCTGATGCAATACTCTATTGTATAAGTGTGATGTGATAGACCTAAGGGAGCGTTTTGCTCCCCAGTCGGAGGGATCAGACCTCCCAGGCGCCGAGGAGAACTGAATATCTATGATAAGATAGCTTTAATAGGTCCCGGCCCACGGCGGATATCCCAAGACTTCAGCTTGAAATATATAGATATAAATTGTGTTTATGTTTGAAAATCGGAGGTATATTTGCTATTTGACACAGCAGGAAATGTGAGCATGTTAGAAAAATCGACTGTACTTGTCGACCTAAGAAATCCTTCAGCCTATGACTGCCTGAATGATTTGATATGACCTTTTACGTCATGACAATTGAAAGTTGATTTTGGCCCCAGATTTAAAAATCTCGACTATAAGTCGAGCTGCACACACGCAATCCGCACTGCGTGTAATAATTTGATTGGGGTAGGAGATCCCCCCCCAACACCCCCTATATAATATTTACCCGCTCGAATATTAAGCAGATTCTCATTTGACTTCAACGGACACAGATCGTGTGGAAGGCCGCCGTTCTCTGTAGACGTGACCCCCCTCCAACCCGTCTGGTGCTATTTCCGAAGAGAAGAGATATTTGAGACTTTAAAACACTTACTAAGAACTTCACGTGTACATATGTGTAAAAAGTCTGTAAACGTTGTTAAATAAACTTTTCGTAGAATAGAACACAAGTGTCTATTGTCGTTCTTGCCTGCATGAGTTTTGTTATTCGTTTTCAGCATACCCGATTATCTGTGACGCTCTCCAGTAATACGAATATGACACGAGCCAAGTTTTCGTCGATCGAGGAGTTCTTACGTAACTTCATAAGAGGGGGTGTTACATAAGAGCCAAGTACATCCTAGAATAAAGCACTCTTGCCACATCTATGGCGGAGCTGCTTGGATATCCTATCCTGCATTGATCGAGTTCAAAAGCGACTTCGAAATCTCGTAGGTAATTTATCTTCTCTTCAACCTCTTTCCCAAAAAAGAGATGTTGGAGATTGTTTCTGCTCTACTGTTATTTTCATAGCAAATGTTCGACTGAGCTCCTCAATTACTAATCCTTCACAAAAAAAAAAACACTTGTCAAGCCCAAACCACTATAATATTTTTCTCTCACTCCCTATCGGTGTGTAAAACATAAACGTCGGTTCTATGAACAAAGTTCAATTCCTGCAACTGCCCGCCTGTGGAATTGTTTTACTGCTCTGCTTAAAAACTGGCTATAATATTATTGTCTTCAAGTCCAACGTAAACAACTTGCTATTGAACCGTCCCCGTAAATAATCTAATTATACTAATTTTTACTGCTAAATATAAGTACTCTATTATCCCAACGATAACCGTACGCACATTAAACCTTATCCTCGACTGGCTTCCGGACTTGAAATATTGTGAAGAAAGAGTATGTATGCTATCAGGTTTATGCACGTTAGTGTCATTCTCATTGATATTCACATTATACTATTATTATTATTGAAGTCATAACTGGAAAACTTTCTGCAATTCACTGTATAATGGCAGATCCAGAAGGTGATAAATCATTTTCTCCTTGTTATTCTAAAAGAAAAAGATTACATACAGGTTCCTGTCTATGAAAAAATTAGAGCAATTTAATCTCAAGTTTTCTGGAAAATAAAATTGCTTCATATATCTGTAGGGCATTTTAGTTTTAATAAAATATGCATTAAGAAAAGATGATAATGCACCAAAGTAGTCCTCCGTTGCGCCGGAATAAAATTGTCTCATATCTATTTAGGGACATTTTTCAGGAAAAAAAATATTAAGAATAATTGGTAATAACCAAAAGCATTTTTTTTTCAGTTTCATTAAAGGTAGTTAATTCATATTTTTTTTATCTAATAAGTTTAATTCTGTTTCTGAAGTTTAAGATAATATTGGTAATACATATTATTTGGATTCTTCGGACTAGTGTTTTATTCTTGAGAAATCTCTTACAACGTTTCACTTGATATAGCCTTCAATCTTCCTTAGAAGTATCTTTATGAATTAAGAAATCTGGCGTATTCCTAGTGTAAATTATCACCTGGATTTTAACATTTACTTTTTCTTCATGGACAATTCTAGCTTGGATTTTGTAGGCCTTTAATATATTTTGGTTTTTAGATGAACTATATCTATATACAGTTGTCTATTACTATATATATATACTATAATTTCAGCCCGGCGTTTCCCGGGTGTTTGAATGTGTATGAAGCAAAAAAAAAGGTAGGTGGAAGGCATGCTCGTACCCGGAGTAAAAGAACAAGGAAAAAACCGTCGTCTTTGCTGTTACGACCACCGCCAAACCTGAAGTGACGGAGGTTTTAATAAAGGTTAAACAATCGAAAGGAGAGGATAGTTTTCAAAAATATCGGCAAAAAGCGACCACCCTGTAGAAAAGTGTCCAGTTAAAAGTGAACATATTAATGTTTTTAGCCAATTTTTCACTATTTGTCATCTGAAAGGTCGAATTTCAAAACGATGCTGATCTTCTGGTAATCAGTCGCTTCTGTCGAACGTTTAAGTCATAACAACAAACATACATGTATACATGCATATATATATATATATATATATATATATATATATATATATATATATATATATATATATATATATATAAGTGACTATAATGTTCGACCCAAACCGATTAAAATGCTTGCCCTATCTCTGAATACCGTTTATGTAAACTTCCAAGTGTTTAGAGCAGAAATTTTCTGAGTAATTTGGTAGAGCCCGCAGAAGTCAATTTTTTAAAAAACTTTGACCTCTATTATGACGCCTTTACATGTATTGTTTTGTGCTCAATTATAGTTATTAAGTTCAATTCATGCCCAAGGGACCTATATCTAAAATTTCAAGTGTTTGGACTCAAAACTTACGGAGGGGTTAGATAGATTTCTCAAAAGTCAAATCGTTGAATCTTGGCCCCTTTATCAGCCAAATCCCTGGCCGAAAACGGAGCACAAGGTGTTTCCATAAGCGTAGTACCTTGTATATCAAAGTTTGAGTCCATAGTCTGAAAATTGACAGATATATCGCGTAGGGAATGCACACACACACAGACACACAACACACAGACACACCCACAAAGACATTTTCACTGTAACTATGTACATCCAGAATTTGATTATCATGATAGATTAAATAATACAAACCGAAACACTGGCTGGCCTGTTTCGAAACTCGCGACAACAGAACTAAACTCGAGGTTACTAAATATTAAGAAACCATCTATAGGATAAACATATGGCAGGAGGAAAATGGTGAAAAACAACAAGAATAAACAAACAAAAACAAAGAAAGAAACACAGAAACAGGGAAAGATAAATAAGATCACTATTCCTTTCCTTTGTAGAATTTTAGAAAATATCTATATTAAGTCCTAGATATCTTATGTTTGCAAAAAAAGAGACACTCTTTTAGGAATTGTTTTAGTTTCTATCTGGTCCTGGATATAACCTTAAACTATATCCAATTGTGATGCCACAGATTGCGAGCTTTGGGTAGTGTGGAGCCACCAATTAATTAACATTTCTTCCAGGTCCACTCTGAGTCGGTGTGGTTGTACCTGTTAAGGTCCCAACTATGGGTTAAATAGAAACCGACTTGAAAACAACAAATATATTCTTTTAAAAACTTTTTTCTTCAAAATATTTGGCTTCGGCATTAAATAATCAAAAAAGGGTTGATGTGCCGTAAAACAAAGAGAACCAACCATAGTTTTTATCTGATTCTTTTCCACATTTGATATTCTTCACTT